>NC_135645.1:16295681-16605000 GCF_053574225.1 Canis aureus
CTCTTAGTATTCCATGGAATACCACCCAGCAATAAACATAAATAAACTATTGATAAAACATGGATATCAAAAACATGCTGAATGAGAAAAAAGCCATATAGAAAAGAATATATACTCTATGATTCCATCTATATAAAATTCTAGAAAATGCAAACTAATCCATAATGATGGAAGGCAGATCAATGGTTGCCTAGGACACAGGAGAGGAAGAGGAAGGGAAAAACTAAAAAGTAACCCAGAGAAACTCTTAAAGGTATTTGGATCAGATTACCTTGAAGAATAGAAATATTCTGTATCTTAGGGGCACCTGAGTGGCTCAGTTGGTTAAGCATCTGCCTTCAGTTCAGGTCAATGATCTCGGGGTCCTAGAACTGAGTCCCATGTTGAGCTCCATGCTCAGCATGGAGCCTGTTTCTCCCTCTGCTCCTCACCTGGCTCAAGCTTACTTGCTTTCTCTCTCTCTCTCTTTCTCTCCCTTCCTCTCTCTCAAATAAATAAATAAAATCTTAAAAAAAAGAGAAATATTCTGTATCTCAATTGTGGTGATAGTTTTTTTTTTTTTAATTGTGGTGATAGTTTCACGGATTTATACATCTGTAAAAACTCACCAAATCGTAAGTTTAAATGGATATACTTTACAGTATATAAATTATAATTCAATCACAATCTTTTAATTAAAACTGAAATAAAATAAGTTGAACAAAAAAAATTCAATGACCCACCACACGACAGTAACTTTGAGCAAAAAAAGTCTCCTTAAAAATACTATTTTCCATGACTATTTAAAACAAACTTTTGTAGATACTGATGACATGCCCCAGTTTACCAAACTAAGAATCATCATTTAGAATTTAAAGTGTTTCATGAACTATTTCAGCGTGAAATTGGAGGTCAGATATAAGATATCAAATTTGAGCTTGAGGATATTGAAGGTCAATTTGGCATTCACTAAGATCAGTGTTCCTGATAGGTAACAGTGCAGTAATAAGTGCAAAGAGAAAAATAAATACTACTTGAATTAGTTTCAGCTGATACAGAGAAATGGCATGTTTGCTAAAAGTAAACGGTTCATTGGTATTTAAGTACCTTTACTATAATTCTGGAAGACAATTACTATGAGGACTGCACAGCTCTAACAGCAGTATGCAGCTCTAAGAGCTATGAATCTTGGGCTATGATTAAACCAGACAGTTACTGGATGTTACCTTAGGCAAAAGAATATTCTACAGGAGAAAAAAAAAAATAAAGCAGTTCCACTTTGGGAAAAAAAAAAAAGTAATAATATACTCAGTCCTGAGCACTTACTAAATATTTTACATATATTATTCCCAAATAACAAGGCAGGGCATTCCAACTTTATGGATGAGAAAACTTATTCATAAAGATGCATAAGTAACTTGTAAAAGTTCTGATAGCCACAAAGTTGAATGCTGGGGTTTCAACTGAGCCTCACTTATTTTTAAGATCTTACATTTTTCACTGCAACAGGATATTTCTGTTCAGGATTACATAAAGATATAAATAAATAAGACTACTAAAAAAGTTTGTAAACTTTTATTAAAAGACCTTTGGGATCGCATTTTTGAGAAAGGTCTTTTTCACAAATGTTGTTCTCCAGGAACACTGATAGATACCTCCTGCTCCAAATCATGCAAAGTTTAATTGTATTAACCACTCCATACTATAGCCTGCAAACAGATTTCAGGATTTCCTTTTGCAGGAAATATTTATAAGTTGTTATCATTGTGTAATGTTGAACTAAATCTTAAGAACCAAAATAAAAATTTGGTAACATTAAGTAAATAATTTCTTTTTTTTTTTAAAGATTTTATTTATTCATGATAGACACAGAGAGCGAGAGAAGGGCAGAGACATAGGCAGAGGGAGAAGCAGGCTCCATGCCGGGAGCCCGACACGGGACTTGATCCCGGGACTCCAGGATCACGCCCTGGACCAAAGGCAGGCGCTAAATCGCTGAGCCACCCAGGGATTCCCCTAAATTAATAATTTCAAATAAAAATTTGGTATCTGCAGAATTCCTAAGAATATAATAAAAAATGAACACATACATGAAATTCAAATATAAAATGTTATATAGGGGCACCTGGGTGACTCAGTTGATTGAGAATGTGGCTCTTGATTTTGACTCAGGTGATGATCTCAGAGTCGTGGTAGGTAGATATGCTACTAATTATGAAGGTAGGAAGAAATAACAAATGGGGAAAATGGTTCATGGAAGTCAATGTTGACTGGCAAGGTGCTTACAGCCTTGAGCAAGCATTAATACTCTTAATGGAGTAAATAAAAAAATATCAAAGTTCACGTGATCTTAGTCTAGCGCTAACTAGTAAAAATCATGCATAGACATGTGTCATTCTTTTGCTACCGGTGCTTGATATAGTACTTCTTGGTACTATATGGTTTTTATGTTTTTATGGTTTTTAGTGAACTTTAAAGATGATTCCCTGAGAAAACTGCCTGGTCAAAGTTATGTTACCAAAGAAAGAATTAAAAACAAACATAAGAAACAAACTGCTTTATGTTTTTACATATGTATGTATGTATCTTTATTTTACTGCCTGAGTATTAAGATTTTTAAGGTTTTTATTTTCATCACACACATATTTATTTAATGTTTAAGAGAGGCCAGGCACTAAGAAAGCTGTTAGTGAAACAATGGCAAAACAGGACATGGACCCTGCTCTGAAATACCTTATATTTATGTGGAGAGCATAAACAAAAATAGTTTAGAGAAAAGTAATATTAGTCTAAACTAATATTGGCAACAGCATTCATTTTTTCCTTTTTTTTTTCTTTCATAAGAATTCCATCTTAAAAAGTAGACTATTTTGCCTGGCAAAATACTTTATAGAGAGAGAACCCTAAAACATCAGCTAGGTATCAAAGATAGTTAAAATGTGAAAAATGAATAGTTAGAAAGATGAAGGAAGAGGAAGAGAAAGAGAATTGGCTCCCTGGCTTGTAGAGTGAGGGTTGTTATGGTAGAAAAGGCCAAGTGGAAACCAGTAGAACTGCCACTACCTGGAGAAATAGTAAACCAAAAGCAGTATCTCATTCCTGGAGGGATTTCAAGTTCTGCATCAAGAACTTGAAAAATGCAGGGGTGGTGATTCCTATCACATTCTCATTCAATATTCCTCATTGGTCTGTGCAGAAAACAGATGGATCTTGGAAAATAACAGCGGATTGATTTAAGCTTACCCAGGTGTTGATGCCAATTGCAGTAATTGCAGCTGCTGCATCAGATGTAGTTCATTGCTTGAGCAAATTAACACAGACCCAGTATCTGGTCTACAGCTACTGCTCTGGCAAATGCCTTTTCTCCCATCTCTGTCAATAAAGCACACCAGAGACCATTTGTTTTCAGCCGGGAAAGCCAGCACTACACCTTCACAGTCCTACCTCAGGGCCATATAAAATCTTCAGTGCTATGTCATAACTTAGCTTTTAGGGATCTTGGTCACCTTTCCTATCCAAGATATAACCATGGCCCATTACATTAATGACTTTTACAAGAAGTAGCAACCATTCTAGATTTACTGGTAAAACATTTTTGTATCAGAGTGGAAAATAAATGCAACAAGAATTTAGGGAACCTTCTATCTTAGTAAAATTTCTAGGGTTCAGTGGTATGGGTCATGAGGAACTATCCCTTCTAAGGTGAAGGGTAAGTTGTTCCATCTGGCCCTTCCTACAATCAAAAAGGAGGCATAATAATCTATTGGGCTTCTTTGGAATTTGAAGACACCTTGTTCCTCACCAAAGTGTACTATTCTGGCCAATCTACCAAACAACTCGAAAAGCTGCTACTTTTGAGTAGGGTCCAGAGTAAGAAAAGACTCTGCAGCAGATATGGGCTGCTGTATAAATGGCTCTGACAGTTGGCCATATGATCGAGAAGATCCAGTTGTACTTGAAGTGGCAGTGGCAGATCAGAATGCTCTTTGGTGCTTTTGGTGGGCCCTATAAGTGAATCACAGTACAAATCCTAATGATTTTGGAGGAACCCCTGACATCCTCTGTGAATATTCTCTGCTTGAGAAATGGCTCTTAGCCTCATACTGGGCTCTAGTAAAAACTGGATGCTTAACCAGAGGCTACTAAGTCACTATGTGACCTGAGCTGCCCATAATCAATATTATGTAACCCCAAAAAGCCATAAAGTTGGATGTGTGCAGTACTCCACTATCAAATAGATATGGTATGAAAGTGATTGGGCCCGAGTAGGTCCTGAAGGCTCAGGTAAATTACAGGGAGAAGTGCCCCAAATACCTATGATCCCCATTCCTGCTATATTGCTGTCTCTCTCCCAGCCTGCAACTCTGACCTCATGGGTAGCTCCCTATAATCACGTCACAGAGGAAGAGAAGACTTCCTCTTCTCAAGAATCAGAGGGCTTCATTTATAGATGGTTCTGCACAATATGTACATACCACCTGAAAGTGGACAGCTATAACACTATAGCCCCTTTCTGAGACATTCCTAAAGGATACCAGTGAAAGAAAACCTCCCAGTGAGCAAAACTTTGAATATTTACCCAGGCTGTTTGCTTTGCTTGGAAGGAGATCTACCAGATGTACAATTATATACTGGTTCATGGGCTGTGGCAAATGGTTTGGCTGAATGCAAGAGGCATGGAAAGAACATTACTGGAAAATTGATGCCAAGGAAATTTGGGGAAGAAGGAGTAGATTTCTATGAATTGGAAAAACATGAGGGTATTTGTGTTCCATGTGAATGTCCACCAAGGGACACAAGAAGACACCAGGAGAGGAGAATTTTAATTATCAAGTGAATAGGATGACACATTCTATGGATAGCCATCAGCCATTTTCCCCAGACAACCTTGTACTTGCCCAGTGAGCTTCTGAACAGGCCATGATGGCAGAGATGGAGGTTTCACATGGGCTCAGCAACATGGACTTTCAGTCACCGAAACCCACCTGACTATGACTCTGTTACATGCCCAATTAGCCAGCATAAGATCTCAAAATTAAGTTCTGAATATGGTACTATTCTCTGGACTGATCAGCTAGCTATCTAGTGGCATGTTGATTATACTGAGCCATTTCTATCATGGAAGGAGCAGTGTTTTATTTTTAATGAAGTAAACATTTACTCTGAATATGGATCTTCCCTCTCTCTCTAGGCAGTGCTTCTACCAAAATGCCATCTATGGCCTTATAGAATGCCTTACCCACCATCATGATATTCTACACAGCACTGTTTCTGATCAAGAAAATCACTTCACAGCAGATGAAGCTTGGCAAGAGATCCATGCTCATGGAACTCACTGATCTTAAAGTGTTCCTCCATTGCATAAAGCAGCTGGTTTGATATAATGGTAGGATGGCCTATTGAAGACTCAGTTACAGTGCCAGCAAGTTGGCAATACTTTTCAAGGTTGGTGCAAGGTTCCCCAGAAGACCGTATAATGTTTGAATCAGTATGCACTATATGGTGCTGCTTCTCCCACAGCTAGGATTCATTTATCCAGGAATCATGGTATAGAAGTTAGAGTAGCACCATTCACTACTACTCCTACTGATCCTCTAGCAAAAATTTTGCTTGCTAATACTGTGACCTTATGCTCTCCTGGCCTAGAAATTTCAATTTCAAAAGGAGGAAGGCTTCCATCAATGAGGCACAACAATGATTCCAATGAACTGGAAGTTACAACTGCTGCCCAGCCACTTTGGCCTCCCATTTCCCTAAATCAGCAAGCAAAGAAAGGAGATATTAGCTTGCTGTGATGATTGATTATGACTACACAGGGGATTGTGGGCTGCTACTCCACTGTGGAGCTAAAGAGGATGTGTGGAGGACAGGAGATCCCTTCTGGCATCTTTTGGTATTACCATGACCTAGGATTAAAGTCAATGTGAAACTGTAATAATCCAAACCAGGCAGGCCTACTAATTACCCAGACCTTTTAGAAATAAAGGTTTGGATTACCCTACCAGGTGAAGAACCATATCCAGCTGAAGTATCTGCTGAAGAAGAGAGAATACAGAATGTATAACGGAAGAAAGTAGTTATAAATACTAACTACAGCCACAAGACCAATTAGACAAATGGGTACTGTCATGAATATTTCCTCCTTATTTTGTTGTGACTGTGTCTATGTATATGTAACAAATGTCTTTGTTTTCTTCCCTGTTTTATTTCTCTATCATGTAGCATAAGATGTGTTGACTTTATATCATAATATTGAAGTATTATGGATTTTACATCATAGTACGGAAGTGATGGGATATCAAGGAAAAGGAAGGGGTTAGTGCATTTTTTGTTATATAGAGAATAGTTGTTTCATGTTAGGTAGAATTATGGCCTTGTTATTTTCTTTATTTTGAGATTAAGTATGGTTACAAGAGATGCATATGGGTGCTATGTTGACTAGGGATAGACTTGTGATGGTTAATTTTATATGTCAACTTGACTAAGCCCCCAACTGGGTACCCAGATATTGGGTTAAACATTACTCCTGAGGATGTTTATGGATGAGATTAACATTGGAATCAGTAGCCTGAAGAAAGCAGATTGCTCTCTCCAGTGTGAGTGGGCCTCACCCAATGCAGTGAAGGCCTTAATATAACAAAATTGCTAAATAAGGGAGAATTCACATTCTCTGTATGACTCTCTTTGAACAGGAACATCAGTCTTCTACTTTCAGAGTTGGACTCAGATTGGAATTTACACCATTGGCTCTCTTGGGTCTCAGGCCTTCAGACTCTGACTAAAACTGTACCACCATTGGCTTTCCTGAGTCTTCACCTTGCCTACAGACTTTGGGATTTCTCAGCTTCCTTCGGTAACTGCATGTGCCAATATAGACCCTATTGTCTGTTTCTCTTGACAAAATTATAGGAAAATTATATAAGAAGTATGCCCAAACTCTGTCTATTGAATCAGGGAAGAATTTTCAAGTAATTTATATACTATAAACTATAACTAGTTTATATTTAATTGAAGGATTTTTTCAAGAAGTATGGGATGAGAAAGAGAAGTAGCTAAGAAAAACATTCAGTAAAGAGTTATAATTTTTATGTGAAAAATGGAAATACCAACAGCAGAAAGCCAGAACAGAAACAGAGGTTAATGATACAAGAAAAGGATGGTGTAACCAACAGATAGGGAAATGGTGATAATATCCTGATTTTAAGACAGAAGTTGGAGTAGGTGAGCTTCTAGTAGAATTAGGTTAACATTTTGATAATAGAAAGAAACACTGTTCATTACTATCCTGGGATAACATGTATAAACTGAGACTGTCCTGGACAAACTAGAACTTTTCTAATAAAGAGGAAGGGAAAAAATGGGTGCAGAGACATTTTGTGGATAAGGAGGCAGAAGTTTGAGTTCATTTGATGATTTCTATGTACTCTGAATTATATAGTCATCCAGTGAGACTGGAAGTGGAGATAAAGTCATTTAATGAGAATGAAGTGGGTAGTTGAGAAGGTTAGAGTGCAGAGAGTTGAAAAGCACTGAATTGCTAGCAAATGCGAGAGAGCTAACTAGAATCTAAATATATTAATTGATGATATGAGCACTCAGCTAAAATGAAGAACACACATTTGTAATGGAAAACAGTATCTGCATTTGTGGTTCTTACTCTAGTAGAGCTCAACAGCCAGACTATTGGTATAGAAAATATATAATAAAGAGGAGGTGTGGGGAGATGGAGAAGGTAAAGTGTTAAAAAAAAAAAAGTCTTCCTGATAGCAGTATAAAACTTAGATAAAATATATTTGAACATACATTTATCTAAATCTACAACATATTCTAAGTAATGCTAAACCATGACAGCTGGCTTCATTAAAGCCCTTAATCCCTGGTTTCCTTTACTTTTTCTCACATCCTTCCTATTTATCTTAAACATGTGAAGTGAGCGTAACTGAGTTATATAATTGGAAGCAGAGGAGCTTTCATCACTAAGAATGATTCCAATCACAGAGCTCTAAAAGCTAAACATTTTAACACTTGGTCAAGAAATGCAGAGAGTAGCTATGGAAGTACTAACACAAATGAAATGGAATATAAAAAGGAAGTCAAGAAAGTGAGAGGTTAGGCTTTTACATAGACCTTTCATGCAAATACTGACAGGAAGATGATGATCCAGGTAACAGTCTTGGAGAATGATATACGGGACCAGGTAGTCTGAAACATCAGCCTTTCAGATGATCAAGGATATAAAGATTATAAAATATGAAACATTGAATCTGGGAGATATAGGTTATGGAATAAGTTCTGTAGGAAGCAGGGAGTGATTTTCCCAGACAAAGGATATAAATGGGATGAGGGCAAGGACTGAAGGATTAACCGGGGGTGCGAGATCCTGACACACTGCCAGAACAGTCAGGGCTTTCTTCTTTGGTAGAAAGAGAATTCTGAAGTCAGTTACAGCCTGGGGTAGATTTTAGTGTTGAGGGATCTGGGGGCTTTGCTGAAAAGGGAGACCCTATGCACCCTGGAAGGGGTCCATTTCTGTCTAAATTGACTACATGGCTCTAGCTTCGATGTTGTTGATCCATCAACCCAGGGAGTGGTGAGAGACCTGATCTGTACATGAAATTAACAGGCAAAGGGCCCAGAGTTCAGAGGCCACATTCATTACTAAGAACTGTTCTAGCTTAGAACTCATTGATGTCAAAGTCCAGAGCTAGTCACTGGAGCAGTGGTACAGGCACAGAGGTGGTAATGGTCCTGGGGAGACATAATAAAAGGGTCATGAAATGGAGAGATTAGGGCATTTCACAATATATCCCACAAGATATGTTACTGTGTAGGTGATGAGATGTAACTGATCAACAGTGATGCTTAGATATTCATCTTATTCTGCAAGTGAAAACATTCACTGAAAATAAGCATTTGTCCATTTGAGTTCCAGCACAAGAATTACAAGACATTGCTGTCCTGCATTGCCTCACATTAGAGAATTTTCTTTATTCTGAAGGACAAAGAAATGGAGGCAAAGGGTACTGGCCTACAATTTAGTTCCTTCTACTGGCAAACTCTGTGTCTTTGAACAATTTAGTTAACTTCTTGGGTTCTTCATCTGGAAAATAATGATATAAAAAGTTATAATTTAAATATATATATTTTAAAAACTATCATGTTAAATTGACTAGAATGTATGTTACATTACAAATATGTTATATTTTGATAGAAATATGTCAGAGGGTAAATGATTTGCCAACTTCCACATAATTCTATATTAAGTTCTTACCTGTAGTGTTGGATTTGGAACCCAGATCTCTGACTAAGAGCATTATTACATGATTCTCAAATTTGAGTTATGATTATCAATTGCATTTAACATCCATCTTAAAAAATAGAAATTTCTGTATCACAATGAATTCAAGATAAAATTCAACTTAAAAGAGAAGCTGGGAATAAAGGAAACTCTAGAACAGTAATAATAACCAAGCCTCACCCCAATTTCTAAAAGAAATCCAGGAATACATTAATCCTGTCTTGACAAGGCACTGCTCCCTATAAATTTACTATGTGATTCATTCTACAAGGAATAAGTATGGATGGGCAAACATGTCAATCTGTTATTTATTAGGCGTGTGCTTGAGATGCTTAAACCAGAGACCTGGTCAAGCTGAGTTACAAAATATGGCCTAGCAAAAGGCTCAAAAGAATACACACAATCTGAAATTCTGGCATTTTGTCAATCTTGGGCTGGACTGGTAGTAGGCGTATTAATGAATGTGCTTCAATTAATTTGGAAGAAAGAGTGGAGAACAAGATGATTGAGTTCTAAGAGGGCCATTAATTGGCTCACCAATGCCCAGAGTAGAAGAGAGAGTTGCTTATGGGTGCACAGCAAGTGTCTACACAATGTGAACTTGCACATTAGTGAAAGAAATCTAAGCAATTTTCTTGTGTCTGGCCAAAATCTTAGTAATCATTCCTTTTGTGTGCATGGACAGAAAAAGAAAAGAACAAAGACGACAATGGAAGGAGAAGCAAAAAGGAAGCAGAGATTTTTCCTCATAATACACACTAATAGGGCAGCCTGGGTGGCTCAGCGGTTTAGCGCCACCTTCGGCCCAAGGCGTGATCCTAGAGACCTGGAATGAAGTCCCATGTCGGGCTCCCTGCATGGAGCCTGCTTCTCCCTCTGCCTGTGTCTCTGCCTCTCTGTCTCTCTCTGTGTCTCTTATGAATAAATAAATAAAATCTTTAAAAAAATACACATTAATAAAAAACAATGCCAGTTTGTCAGACGTGGGGGTGGATTTGAGGGTGGAGATTGAGCAAAAGTTATACCTACTGCTGAAATTCAAATATTGAATTGCATATCTGCTACACTGGTGCTGCTCAGATAGGTCTCAGGATTTTGTAGTACTGTATTTGTATTTTCTTAAAGGAAGGCTCCCACTACCCTGGGGGCAAAAGGGGAGTATCATGCACAAATTTTGCAGGCGGCCTCTACCCAAACTGGAATCACTAACGAAATTTCTTAGTGGATGAGCTACTGGAACAGAGCCTAAAAATATAATATGGTATTGTGAATATATCTCTTTCTATTCGGTGTTCACAATGTGGTACAATTTGTTCTACATGTTTTACATATTTTAACTCATTCAGTCTGTATAAAGATGAATTATTATTATTTCCATCTTATAAGTGAGGAAATTGAAGCACAGTGCTAGTAAGAGAAGAATTAATATTTGAACTCAGCAGTTTGCCTCTAGAATCCATGATCTTCTATTATACTGTATACTGCCTTCTACGAAGAAGAGGAGATGGTGGTTTTTACATAATATGCAATGCACGGAGGTCTAGAGAGAATGGGGTATTTGAAGAGCTAAAAAATTAGGC
The DNA here is from genome assembly GCF_053574225.1 of Canis aureus. NCBI lineage: Eukaryota > Metazoa > Chordata > Mammalia > Carnivora > Canidae > Canis > Canis aureus. The sequence goes on from NC_135645.1 coordinate 16,306,539, forward strand.
ATTGCCAGGCACATGTATATGTATAAAATATGAAAGAAAAACTATTAAGTCTTCTGGAAGAAAACATAGATTGGTAAAATTTTCTCAGAAAGAATAAAAAAGCATTAAAATAAAAGGAAATATGTTTAATTGCCCTTCATTTAAAATAAAAGCTTTTCTTTATCATCACCATTTTTAAAAAATGAAAAAGCAAAACACAGATTGGGAAAAACTGTGAGGAGTAGGACAGGGGGTGGGTGAGACTGAAAAAGCACACATATGTATTCAGAACATGTAAAACAGACTCCTATAAATCAATATCAAAAAGAAATAACTCAATAAAAAATGAACAATACTACTGAGAAACTCTTCACAAAGGAAAACTTACAATGCCTAAGAGCGATAGTTTTTAGCACAATGAAAATTAAAACCACAATATGATAACATTTCACACAAGTGAGAAATCACGAATTTCTTGTTTTCTTAAGTGATACATCAAGTATTGCAACAATATAGGGTAAGGTGAACTCACACACTGCAGTATAAGTGGAAATGTAAGACGATGCAGCCCCTTGGAAAAAGTCATGAAAGTCAGCATGCATCTTATGACTCACAGTTCCACTTTTAAGTATTTGCCCAACAGATTTTGAGAATTAAGTCCTTAAAAAGACTTCTACTTGAATGTGTGCAGAAGATTTATTCATAACAGTCCCAAATTGGAAACAACTGGGATGTCTATCAACAGAGTAATCAATAAATATATTGTTGTGTGGAATACTATTACACAATTTTTTTAAAGCACACTACTGATACATGCAACAACACAGATAAATGTGGAAAAAAGACCCTGTTGAGTGAAGAAAGCCAGACAAAAGAATCCATATGGTATGGTTCCATTTTCATTTATTCTAGACCAGGAAAAATTAATTTATGGTTGTAGAAATCATGACTTTGACTGCCTGGGTAGTAGTGTGCATTGATTAAAAGCATGGCAGAGGGGACTCTGTGGGGTGTTAGAAATGTTTGATTTCTTTAAAAAATTTATTTGTTTGCTTTAGAGGAGGGGAGACTATCAGAGGGAGAGAGAATCTAAGCAGCATCTGCACTGAGCACGGAGCCCCACACTGGGCTCAGGCTCAGGAGTCTGAGATCATGACCTGAGCCGAAACTGATTCAGAATTTTAACCAACTTGCCACCCAGGCGCCCCAGAAATGTCAGATATCTTAATTGACATAGTGAATATATGTAGAACACATTGTCCAAATATCATAGAACTGTTCACTTAAATCTGGGTGTTTCCCTATAAAAAAGCACATTTAAACAACAAATATGACTTGGGCTTCATTTTGATGGGGGGGGCTCTCTATTTGGTAACACTGTACATTCCTGGGGACCCCTCTCACCAGCTAAGGCAATGACTCTTTCCCCACACATGAGACCATCTGAGATAGGATATTCCTTCGAATAAGTTTTTTTTTTTTCTCATAGACTAGCAAACTAGTTAAGTGACACAAGCTGCTGTAACAACTGAATTCTCAGTGACTTAACAAAAGTTTATTTCTTGCTTTAAAAAGTATCATAATTCCCACGCAGAGAGGAAGACTAGTCATGTCTTTACAAGTCAAAGATTCTGCCAAAAAGCAATCAGTTTTTCCCTTTTTCTTCTCCATCCACAACTGCAATCTTCCTAAAAACTTGATTAAATGAAAAATCCAAGTAGTGGTTGATTAATCAAATAATAAAAGGTTACTTGAAAATTATGGTCTTTCCTGATACATTTCTTTTCAGTGTGAGCCACACATATAGGGAAAACCAGTGTGAATATAAACAGACTGAGGGACGTTTCATAATGCTTAACTAACTGTGGTAGAGGAGTAAAACAGTGAAATGATTAAGATAGTAAGACTTTTGGTTAAATTTCAATAGGAACATGCTCATAACTAGATAACAAATATATTTCATTTTATCCATAGCTGCATCTGGTCCCTTCTAACATGCTCTCCAGCCAGAGGGAGTATGAAAGGCTTTGACTTTTACTGTTCTCTAGTTTTTTTTCAGTTTTCAAAAAGCTCTTCACTCCACTGTTGCTAAGAAGAAAAAGAAACTGTTGCCAAGTAACAAGAAAACACAGTGCCCAGCATGTCCGTGTGTCTCCTCAATGCATATCAAATGCAAAACCCTGGGCTGCTCTCAAGGACGTGGTGTGAGTGAGATACCACTCAGAAACACAGTAATACAGGAGTTTCAGGCCTGTCTGACCCCATGAAGTTCAGTGCTTCTCTAATAGTGATATTAAGCTCTACATATAATTTTTTATATTCCACTTTGAGGAACAAGTATATTACTAATGCAATTGCACTTTTCATTTACCTGAAGCTCTTTGCTTAATCATGAGCAAGTAATTCACAGGCAGATTATCTTGCTTGTTTCATTTCTTCCTCCTGACCAGAAACAGCTGTCATATCTGACCTGTTTAACGAGACTTGCTCTCTGTTCACAAGCAATGCGTAGGCAAACAATTCTATTACGATTGACCTTGACATGATAGCAGAGTCACATCATGATTTGAGAAAGTTACAGATGTATGTTCAAGAAATCGACTCATCCAAAAGGTACCACAATCCAAAAACTATTAAATGAACCCTCATTCTGAGTAACTTCTAATTATTACCTATTTGCTATGTCCCCTTCTAAGAAAATTTAGAACAACTTTCCATGTCTGTTGCCATTTATACCATGTATCTGCATCAAGGCCAAAGCTAATAGGACCAGCGATGCACCTAAAGACAATCAATTTGCTAGATGAGTTAAGCAATTTATCTTCTCTTGAAAATGTGTTCTAGCAGAACCACAGTTAGATGGTGGTTGGCACTGGGGCCATGTAACTGTGGGGCCACGCGGAGTTATATTCAGGCAGGATAAATTCATGTAGATAGAAAAGAGATAAAGATAGAAGAAATAAGAGAATGAGAAAGGCTGCACAGTACCTGACACTGAAAGAGATGAAAAATAAACAACTCATGGGAGAAGTAGACATTCACTGACCTTAGTAAAACTAGATTGCATTAACATTTTTTGGTTTTATTTTTCAATTATACATTTTAAATGTGCCCCATTAAATCCCATCCCTTTGCCTTAGAAAGATTCCTTATCTTCTGGGTCATTAGCAGGTATTAAATTGAGTTCAGTTTAGTTTAATGCTCCTGTCTCACATCTGATTCAAAGCACTTCCTCCCCACCTTGCCCTACTAGTCCACCCTTTCTAGTCACTTGCTCTTTTTATGGCTCAGGGGTAGAGGAGAAAGACATGACAATGAGGAAATGTGCCCAGATTTAACTTGGCAAGGCTATCTCTGGTGACAATTATTCCTGGACGTTTTGGTTCAGTCTGATCCTATTTGATGCTGGATATCCCTGAGGAGATGGTAAGTGTGGTTTTTCTTAAAATAGGTTTCACTTTGATCCTAGACCCCTCCACTGTTGATCATCCCCTCAGACAGTGGCAGCTTTGTCCCTATATGATCCTGCTTGAAGTCGTTTCTTTTTTTCTTTCAATGTTGGGCATCTCATTGCTTTGTGTGGCAGCTGTCTGGGCAGCTCTATGCCTTCTGCCATTTCATGAATGTACTTTCAGCTTCCAACAAATATCCACAAACTACTGAGATCCTCTCTCTTATCAACTGAGGGTCAAAGAGAACAAGGATGAAACACAGGCTGCCTCCATCTTCTTCCAATTAAGCTTCATCATTCTTTCCCAAGCCTCAACAGTATGAGATACTCCAGATGATCCTAAGCCTTCCAAAATGTGTACACAATAAATGGACAACATCCCAAATTCAGAGACTACAAGTCAAGGTCTGCCGAGATCCTCATTAGTCTCTTATCAGAGGATCACAGAACAATGGGCCTTCAAGTTCTGCATTTAAACAAGATCTACCCAGGGAATGAGATGTCTAGTTCTATTTCCTAGAAAATCCCAATCTCTCCCAGTAATTCTTGGGCCATCCTTCAATCTTGGCTTTGGTGGTGGTAAGGAGTCCTTACTTTTTCTCTCCCATGGCTGAGAAAGAAGGTGGGGAGGGGAGTGGATACTGACCAGTCTCTTAGCATATTTGGTACTGAGAAAGGAAGGCTACAGGTCTCACTGACACCCTGAGTGACTCCATCTTGTCTTCACTATTCGTTTTGTTCAACTGCTTAACTTTTGCTGACACCAAAAGGAAACAAAAGTGCTAATAAGATTGCTGAGAAAGGACCTGACGAGTACTATGAAGAAATGTGTTTTTTTCTTAAAAACTTACTTTCTAAGTAGGCTAATAAATTACAAATTCAAATTATTTACACTCCAATCAGAATAACTAAAAAGTAACTTAATGAATTCATAGAAATTTCCTCTTTTTTTTTTTTTTTTTCTTTAAAAGCCCTTCACGGGATCCCTGGGTGGTGCAGCGGTTTGGGGCCTGCCTTTGGCCCAGGGCGCCAATCTGGAGACCCGGGATCAAATCCCACGTCGGGCTCCCGGTGCATGGAGCCTGCTTCTCCCTCTGCCTGTGTCTCTGCCTCTCTCTCTCTCTCTCTCTCTCTCTCTCTGTGACTATCATAAATAAATAAAAATTAAAAGCCCTTCACCATTTTTCCTCAGTGGGATCCTATTTGGTTTCAACCTGAATCTGTGCTCCTCAAACTACAATTCTAAGACCTAGTAATAAATGCTTTTGCTTGCATGTCAGTGCTTCACCGTTCCTGGTCAACAGTGCACTCTGCCCCAGTATATGGACAAGAGACCCTCTGACTCCTCCATCTACCTTCAAGTTTCTTTTTATTCACTAGGGAGGGAGTGATGGGACAGTTGTGGGTAACCTCCATGGAGAGAAAACTAACCACCATTGTGGACTGCCCATTGGAGTTCTCTTCAGAATAGTCTGGGCTCTCAGAATCACTTAGAGTCTGTTATGAGCTTAACAGTTTGCCTGTTTGCAAATTACAGTTTGCCTTAACTGCAATTTCTAATTACTGGAAAAGTGAAAAAAAAGTTCCCTTCAATATCATTTACACTGACTGACTCTACAGTTTAAAGTCCTTTTCTCATGAGATGTAGCTGTATTTCCTGTCCTTGGTTTCTGTGAGATGTAGTATTAAAACAAATCAACAACTTACTTTGCCAGTTTCTGTAGATTTCTGTTCTTCTGCTCAAACATTACCCAGTGGAGATATAGGCAGGTTCCCATAAAAGTCTCTGGGAAGAAATGACAGAATATGTCATCAATCAACTTAGAATCTACTTGAAAGACAAAACTTACAAACACAAAAGTATCAATATATCATATTCAATGAGTACCAAAAGAATTGTAAGACAAAATGTCACTCAAGGAAGCTGTTGGTTCATACCTGCTAATCACTCCATTTCTTTTTTTTTTTAAATTTTTAATGAATTTTAGTTAACATAAAGTGAAATATTGGTTTTAAGAATAGAATTCAGTGATTAATCACTTACATACAACATCCAGTGCTCATCACAACAGGTGCCTATTTTAATACATATCATCCATCTAACCCATCACCCACCCACCTCCCTCTGTCAAACCCTCAGTTTGTTCTCTACTGATGTGGTTTGTTTCCCCCTTTCCTCTTTTTTTGCCCTCTTCCCATATGTTCCTCTGTTTTCTTTCTTAAATTCCACATGTAAGTGAAATCGTACAGTATTTATCTTTCTCTGATTGACTTATTTCACTTTAACATAATACACTAGCTCCATCCACACTGCTGCAAATGACAAGATTTCTTTCTTTCTTTCTTTCTTTCTTTCTTTCTTTCTTTCTTTCTTTCTTTCTTTTTTTTTTATGGCTGAGTAACAATCCATTGTATTTATATGCCACATCCCCTTATCCATTCATCAGTCAATAGTAAGTTTCTAGGAATTTGTCCATTTCTTCCAGATTGCCCAATTTATTGGCATATAATTTTTCATGGTATTCTCTAATAATTGTTAATAATTCTGTGACATTCTTTATGATCTATCTATTTGAGTCTCTTTTCTTGATAAGTCTGGCTAGGGGTTTATCAATTTTATTCTTTCAAGAACCAGTTCTTAGTTTCATTGATCTGTTCTACTATTTTTTTTTGTTGTTGTTTCTATATCACTTATTTCTGCCCTAGTTTTTATTATTTCTTCTTTTTATTTTTTTCTTATTTCCATTTTTCTGCTGGCTTTAGGCTTTATTTGTTGTTCCTTTTCTAGCTCTTTTAGGTGTAAGATTAGGTTTTATATTTGAGAGTTTTCTTGCTTATTGAGGAAGGCCTGCGTTGCAATATATTTCCCTCTTAGGACTACCTTTGCTGCATCCACAGGTTTTGGATTCTTGTGCTTTCATTTTCATTTGTTTCCATGTATTTTTATTTCCCTAATTTCCTGGTTGACCCATTCATCATTTAGCAGCATATTGTTTAACCTCCTTGTATTTGTGTTCTTTCCAAATTTGTTTTTGTGGTTGACTTCTAGTTTTAGAGCACTGTGTTCAGATAGGTGCATGGCATGATTTCAATCTTTTTATATTTGTTGAGGCCTAATTTGTGACCTAATATGTGATTGGAAAATGTTCCATGTACTTTCGAAAAGAATGTGCATTCTGCTACTTTAGAGTGAAATGTTCTGATTACATCTCTTAAGTCCATTCAGTCCAGGGTGGAATTCAAAGCCATTGTTCCCTTGTTGATTTTCTACCTAGATTACCTGTCTGTTGTTGTAAGTGGGGTGTTAAAGTCCCCTATTATTCTTGTATTATCATCAATGAGTTTATTTATGTTGTTATTAATTGATTCATATATATTTGGGTGCTCCCAAGTTGAGGGCATAAATATTTGCAATTGTTAGATTTTCTTGTTGGATAGACCCCTTAATTATGATATAATGCCCTTCTTCATCTTTTATTACAATCTTTGGTTTAAAATCTAGTTTATCTGATAGAAGTATGGCTACTCCAGCTTTCTTTTGATGTCCATTAGCATGATAGATGGTTCTCCAAACCCTCACTTTCAATCTGCAGGTATCTTTAGGTCTAAAATAAGTCTCTTATAGGCAGCAAATAAATAGGTCTTGTTCTTTTATCCATTCTGATACCCTATATATTTTGATTGGAGCATTTAGTCCATTTACATTCAGAGTGATTATTGAAAGATATGAATTTAGTGCCATTGTGTTACCTGTAAAATTGGTGTTTTTGGTGATGTTCTCTGATCCTTTCCAGTCTTTGTTTATTTTAGTGTTTCTTTTTCTCCATTCAAAGAGTCCCCCTCAAATTTCTTGCAAAGCTGGTTTGTCATAAACTCCTTTAGTTTTTATTTGTCTGGGAAATTCTTTATATTTCCTTTATTCTGAATAACAGCCTTACTGGATAAAAGATTCTGGACTGTATATTTTTACCATTCAGTGCATCAAATATATCCTGCCATTCTCTTCTGGCCTGCCAAGTTTCTGTAGACAGATCTGCTGTGAATATGATCTGCCTTTGCTGGTAGGCTAAGGACTTTTTTTTTCCCTTTGCTGCTTTCAGGATTCTTTCTTTTTCTGTATTTTGTAAATCTGACTGATATGCCTTGGAAATTATTGGCTTTCGTTGAATTTAGTGACAGTTTTCTGTGCTTCCTGGATTTTGATGTCTGTGTGCTTCCCCAGATTAGGGAAGTTTTCAGTTATAATTAGTTCAAATAAACCTTCTGCCCCTTTTTCTCTCTCTTCATTTTCTAGGACTCCTATGATATGAATGTTATTACATTTTAATAAGGCACAGAGTTCCCAAAGTCTGCCTCCATGATCCATTACTTTCCTTTCCCTCTTCTTTTCAGCATTGTTTTCCAAGATTTTATCTTCTATATCACTGATTCACTTATGTGGTTCATCCATCCTCATTTTTATGGCATTCATTTGGGTTTACATCTCAGTTATAGCATTTTTTATTTCAGTCTGACTAGATTTTAGTTCTTTTATCTCTGCAGTAAAGGATGCTCACTTCAGCAGCACATCTATCTGTGCAGTAAAGGATTCTCTAGTGTCTCCTAAGCCTTTTTTTTTTTTTTCCAAGCCCAGCTGATATTCTTATAATGAATGTTTTAAATTCTAGTTCAAGCATCTTACTTATATCTGCATCGATTCCATCCCTGGCCATGAGTTCTACTTCCTGTTCTTTCTTTTGGGGTGAACTTCTCCATCGTATCATTTTGCCCAGAAAAGAAAAGGAGAAAGAAAAACAATAACAACAACAACAACAACAAAAAGAAAGAAAGAAAGAAAGAAAGAAAGAAAGAAAGAAAGAAAGATCGATCCTGGGTGTGTTTTGGTCTACTTGTTCAAAGAATCTAAATATGAAAAATAAATAAAATAAAATAATAAAATAAAATAAAATAAAATAAAATAAAATAAAATAAAATGAAAAAGTAAAAATATATATGTAAAAATATATATAAATAAATTTAAAAAATAAAAAGAATTGAATAAAAATTTTTAAAATAATTTTAAAAAAATAAAGAATAAAGCAAAAAGGAAGCTAGATCCTATTTCCCTTAGAGCTGAAGCTTTGCAGCACTCTATGATGAGTAGATTTGGTGAGAGTGAGTTGTTTTTGTTGGTCTTCTGAGGGAAGGACCTGTTGTTCTCATTCTCAAATGGACTTGCCCTAGTGGAAATGCACCTCCAGGGGGACGGGGGTGGAAGTGGTCCGGCCTCCAATAGGTGGCGCTGTTTTGCTCCCCGAAGGTTTCCCGCCCTGAACACCCCGATGAATAGGGTGACACACCACTCTATAGCCCCAGAGCCGAAAGTTCACAAACCCCACTCTTCAGGGAGCCCTCACGGAATCAATCAGTCAACCCTCTTGTGTCCCCAGTTTCCATGTGAACCCTGCAGTCACCCTGCCTATGTCCAAGTTTTTTTATCTCAGGTGCACAACTGAGTTTAAAAACTCCAAAATTTTAGGGATTCCTGTGGCACAAACCTGTTTCTCTGTGGGAGGGTCTTGCCACACTTTTGCCATTCACCAGCCTGTCCCAGGAATGTGGTCACGTGCTAACTGGAGTTTATGGCAAAACAGAGCAGAAAGCCAGCCCCAATACTCACTATTCTCAGCCAGCTTCCCCAAGCCTATGCCTTGAAGAGTGTAGCACATTGGCACCACCTGTTCTTGCAACCCAGGGGATCTTCAGACCACGCTGTCACTCCTGGCACTCTGCCCCACTTTGCCACCTGAGCACCTTTAAGCCAGGCACGTCCCTCATGTGGAGGCCGAGAAAATTAAGGCCATTCCACTTTAAGTTCAGCATTATCACAAGTACAGCCATCCAGACCCCTGTGAATAAGAGCTGAACTTTACCTTACTTCAGTTACAAGAAGAAAACAGCTTACAGCTTAAGTCCTAGAAAGCCCCATATTAGAACAAAAACAGAGCCCAAGCCAAGGGCAGCAAGCCCCTATTAGAATAAGAACAGAGCTCAACGCCCTTGAAGGCCCCACATCAAAATGTAAACAGAACTTGAGGAATTGCTCCACCCCTTCTGGAGGTCCCCTAGACCAGTCCTTAAAACTAAGCTGAAACCCACCTCGGGTCCAAGGCCCTGCTCCGCTGTGTTGGGTATACTTGGACCCAAGCTCGAGCTCGTAAATGAACCCTTGTGTGTTTTTGCATCGGTGTCAGCTTCTTGGTGATTTCTCGGATTCGCGATCTTGGGCACAACACCCATAGTAGTGGACTTCTGAAAGATCAGATTTTGTGCTCTGCTGCTTATAATACTTTGCAGTGGCCTACTTAAGCAGGGCTCTCCCCCTGCCACCATACTCAGTTATATCTCCCCCAAGGCAACTCTCCACACCTCCTATTTTCCAAAAGGTGATCACTTTTCTACTTGCAGACTTACTCAAACTTGACACTATTAATATTGGCAGCACACAAAAAGATCGATTATTCCATTTATCAATCCTTTTGTTTCTGCTTTACATAAAAAATACTCTTATCCATTCCTCTAATACCAACTTGGGTTAACTGAATCAGGATCATTTTACCCAAGCTGAGCCAATTGTATTCTATCTGGTATTTGGAATATATATGACTTGAAGCCACTGGATAAGGCTTAGTTTATTGCTTTACCTGAGAAGCCCTGTAGATCTGAGGGTGAGGTGGTATACACACTCCAAAATAGAAAGAACTAGTCTGGAAAATGAGAGGGAGAGTAAGGACAAGGGCAGGAGAGAGTGAGAGGGGAAGAGAGAAGCTGTGCTGATGAGGGAGTGTAAAACTAAACTGGGCTGTGTAGGGGTGGAAAACTTCTTTCTAGGTTTTTTTGTTGGCATACTAATTAAATTGGCATAAGAGATGAACAGAAGAAAAAAATTCAATTTTGTACATATATAAGCTCCATTAAAAATATGAAACTCAAAGAAATGATCAAAGCAGGCAGTTTTTATACCTTTTAGACAAAAACAATACATTTGTGAAAAACTGGTAAAACAAAGGGGTTTCACCTTGGGGTAGCAAATTAGTGAAGAAGTAACACATTTTGTTTATACAGTCTTCTCTGCCTTAAATTCCCTATCTCTGGTGATAAGGATGCCTTCTACCCTCTTCTTACAGGGAGAGAACCTTTCACATAGGGTATTTATTTCCTGCTTTCAGAGGGACAAGGGAAAGTGAGTGTGTCTTTCTTGCTGTTTCTCAAATAACTTTACTTCAAAATAATATGCAAGAGTGGTATATTTGGGAGTGGCATATTCTTCTCTCCTTCAGCTGATTTCTGTCTCTTTGGTCACTGGTTCTCTCACCAGATGAGCCCCAAAGAGCCCCATAGAGAATTTTTCTAAAGCTGTTTTTTCCTATTATCTTCCCTATAGGTATTCCTGTCCAGATAAGCTTGCCACCGGAACACAAGAAACACGATCAAACTAGACAGGCTCAAGATGGCTGGCAAAGTGGATCAAAGTGCACATTATTTCTTCCTTACACTACATTAACCTACTAAAATCTCTTCCCTACAGGCACCACGACAGGGAACCTTTGACTAAATAAGGAAGAAAATGGGATGTAGCCTAAGTTCTTGGAAAAACCCTTCCCCAAAACCTGACTATTCCCAGCTGTATCATCTACACCACTCAGCTTCTCCAGAAGAAGGTGACTATAGAGCATGAGTGTCCCTTGCTCACTGAATAAATTACTTACTTGCCATCAAATAGTGTCTTGCTATTTGTCTATTTTGCAAATAGTATTGAGTAGGGAAAAATACCTACCATTCTGGTAACAATTCCAGTCCTCATGATTCTTGTGCATTTATGGAACCCAGTTTTGAGCTACAGACTCATAGACAACTTTATGGAATTTGAGATCAATTAAGAATAATGTGATGTTTGAAGTGAGCTGGGTGAGCTACTTTGTGGCTCATCAGAGTCCTTTTTCCTCCAACTATCTCTTATCCCAAGGAAGCACTGAGATTACTAATATAGGATCTCAACATTATGGTTCCTGAGAAAGCTTAAAACTTGTTGCAATTTTCCAGGAGCATTTTTGTGACAGTATCACATGCAATACAGGGGCCATGTATTGAATAGAATTGAATATGCCTTCTTTAATGATATTACAAGTGTTTTGACTTGACACTATCAATATATCAGATCAAGATAATTTTGTAAGGTCTCAAAAGAAAAAGTGAATTTCTTATATGAAGTGTAACGTGGCCTACTGAAGTAGAAGAATGTTTAGGGTGCTGTCTGAAAGTCAGGTGAGTTATTTAGCTTACTTGCCTACAATAAAGTATCAAAATCTTAAATTTAAATAATATGTCCATTCTATTCAATTCATTTGCAATTTGTTGATTTAGGACTTTTGAACAGACCATTTTCTTGCCTTTATGCTGACTCACACTCTGTTTATTTCTACTAAAAATAAGCAGCAAACACTAAAGTCTCTATAGTGAGGTAGTTAAGATATGGATCTCCAGTTCGTCATCAAAGACCTGCTTTGGTTCTATTTTTTATCATGTTTTGTTTTTTTCTATGTTCCATACACTGTTTTCTCAGGCTCTCTGCCTTAGAAAGGAGATATTTGTTTTAGGGCTCTTGTTCAATATTTGTACCATTCCATAAGTTCAATTTCAGCACTTACTTTATTAATTTATCCAGAGATTTGTTTAATGCAGTAAAACTACAGAACAGCTATTATTTACTTAATAATTTTGGATGGACTTTTTTTTTTGATCAATTTCTTGATGCTCTATTCTATGTTAAGGTTATATTATAATAATGAGGGGATAGCAGTACTGGAGTTAAAATCTTTTTCAACAAAATGGTCATTTCCTGGTTAGGGTCTCAATTGGATATGGATTGCATCAGGAAGAAACATTTCCTGAAGCAAGATCTGTTTTGCCTGTAGCAGCATCGGGATACAGTGGGTTTAATTACTTCACAACCGATATCATGTGGTCTATTTTAAGCATCTGGCAAAGAAAGAAATTCTTATTCAAGTCTATGTGTTATAGATTTTTTTTATCCTTAGCTTGGAGCATAGTGTCAGACATATAGTAAAAATTCAATAAATCCTTATGCATTTCAATTGAATTGTTTAGTCACCAAACACATGTAACCTATGTACCTTTATTTAGTCTCTTTATTCCTGCATATAAAGAAAAAAGCATTGACTAGAATAATAATATTTCAAGATTTGACAGCTTCTGGTGTATGACTCAAAGGCTTCTATACCAAATAGAGTGACATAAGGTAGTACATTATTTTTTAGTAGGAACATATCAACATCCAAGATTAAAGTATTGCAAAGCAGCAAAAATTTCAAATGCTGGAAAAATTTGAGGAAGACTGTAGTGATGGAAAATCAGGAAAGGCAATTATGATGGCTTCTGATCCGTATTTTGTTTAAAGGCTTTATTTATCAGACAATAAAATTCTTAAATTAAGGTATTGCAATCTGAAAAATAATTACAGTATTAAAACCTATTTTCAGGTGTGTAATACAAAGTAATATACAATGGTATTATTTGTAGATTTACACTATTTCACTTCAATATCACCACCTCTGAGATTTCATCTTTCCCTTAACTAGACATTTCCTCCTTTATACCAGTTACTTTAATCCATTATTATTAGTTTGTAATAGATGGTTTTAATTATGTTTCATATGTTTTTCAGTTCTTTGAAACCACAAACTTTTTGAAGGTAGGAGTCATGATTTATTTACTTTTTCATTCTTAATACGTAGCATAACATCTTTTCAATATGTATTTGTAAAGCTAAAGTGACTTTTTCTCCTAGTAGAAGCAAACATTTTGATCATGTGATTCAAAAGTATGAATTATCATAAATAAGTGTACATAACACTATCCCCCAGTTTAATAATAAAAGCTATTTAGAATATACTACGGTGATGCACATGAAAGTTTGGAACGTCTCCCACTTAACTTTTTTCAAACTGACTTTCACACACATAGATCCTGAGCAAAGAAATATCAATTCTGTGTACCATTACAGGTTTATCTCCTAGATAACTACAAAGCAGTTTTCTTTGTACAGTTTGTGTACCTGTCTAGTGCATGTATGCATGTGAGTGTGTTCAGAGTGAGATACCATAGATTTCAAGCAATGCTAATCTCAATCTCATAGACTTCATTTTACTTGTTTCTCATTTGTTCTTTCTTTCAACTTTATTTTCTTCTTTCTTTCTCCTTTTGAGAGACTACTCTGCCAGACTGAACCTTTAACAGAGTCCTAGAGATTACTCTAAAAAGTATTTAGAAGTTCTATAATAGTATGATAATTAAAATTATATAATATGGATTTAAGAGGAAATAGAGTAATTTAATAAAATGCATATATATGAGTTTAGTGCATAATAAAAACGCTATCACAAACCAATAGGAAAATAAAGGATTGTTCAATGAACTAATTTTAAGGGAATACCTGGGTGGCTCAGTGGTTTAGCACCTGCCTTCGGCTCAGGACGTGATCCTGGAGTCCCAGGATCCCTGCATGAAGCTCCCTGCATGAAGCCTGCTTCTACCTCTGCCTGTGTCTCTGCACACCCCCTCCCCCATTTCTCTCATGAATAAATAAATAAAATCTTAATTTTTTTTAAATAATAAAAAAACGAATTTTAAGGTATGGGTTATTTGTGAAAAAAATCATTTTAAGTTTATTTTATTTTATTTTTAATTTTTATTTATTTATGATAGTCACACACAGAGAGAGAGAGAGGCAGAGACGCACACAGGCAGAGGGAGAAGCAGGCTCCACGCACCGGGAGCCGGACGTGGGATTCGATCCCGGGGCTCCAGGATCGCACCCTGGGCCAAAGGCAGGCGCCAAACCGCTGCGCCACCCAGGGATCCCTCATTTTAAGTTTAGATTCCCATCTCATATTGTTTATATATGTCAAGTATATTAAAGAAATAAAGCATTAAGAACTAGAATTATGGGAGAATGTTTGTTTTTGAAATAGAGAAGTTATTCTGCAATATTTGAAGCAAAGGAAGAAATCATTAAATAAACTGATAATTTGGACACCTACACACTTCTACTTGCAGCACAATAAAAACATGAATACAGAAAGGTAAATAACAAAATTGGCAAATTATCCACACACAAAAAAAACTATTATCAGAAAATTATTGATCACCATCATATATAAAAAAAAAAAAAAAAAAAAACATACTAGCTGTGTACCCTTGGATAAATGTCCTCACTTCTGGGTCTCAGTTTCCTGATACATAAAATGGAGATATCAAAAGTGTTTATTTACAAACCTATTGCTGAGAATATGTTAGATAACCCATGGATAGCTTTTAAATTAAGCCTGGCCTATATAGGGACACCATGATGTAAACTGTTGAATGATTAGTTAAAAATACTGAGGAAAAATCAAGGACACAAACATATTTACCCAAGAAAATAAAAAAAAAAAATGGTAGAAAGAGAGGTATGAAAACTATGATTTCAAGAGACTTCTTTATCACATTAGCAAGGTGAAAAACAATTTAAAAAATTTAAAAAAGCAAAGATGAACAGTGATACTGATCAATGAAGAAAGGAATATAATTGAAGTCCCTTCACATATGACTAGTTGTAAGTTTATATGTCTTGATAGAAAGGAATTTTTCATAATATTTAGGTTTTTAAAACCATTTGCTTTTTAGATAAAATCGCTCTTTTAGAAATATATCCTAAAGAAATAGATATTTGGATAAATATGGATATATATACATATAAAGTGTGTGTATATATATACATATATATATATAACGTGTGTAATAATTAATTACACACGTTATATACACACGTTAATTAGTTAATTCTTGAATAACACAAGGGTTAGGGGCACTGCCCCCACCCTGCCACAGCCACAAATCCATATAACTTTTGACTTCCCAATACTTAACCATTAATAGCCAATTCTTTACCATTGTTTGTCTTACTGATAATATAAACAACAGATATTTTGTATGTTATATAAATTATATACTGTATTCTTATAATTAACCTAGAGGAAAGAGAACGTTATTAACAATGTATTTATGAAGAGAAAATCCATTTACAGTATTGTACTGTATTTAGAAAAAAAAATCTGTATAAGTGCACCCATGCGGTTCAAATCCATGTTGTTCAAGGGTCAACAGTGTGTGTGTATGTATATACGTTTATTACAACATTTTTTAGTGTTTAAGAGCTTTATCAAGATAATCTTATGTGATTTATAATAGCAATTATTGAAAAAAATAAGAGTCTAAAAACAGGATAATAGTTACATTAAGCTAATAGAATATTAGGCAACCACTGAAGGTAAAATTTTTATAGATGTTATAATGATTTGCTAGAAATAGTATTTTTTAATTAGAAGATATTCCTGTATGCATACCACATGACTAATAAAAGCTACACATATAGCTTAAAACTATGCAAATAGATGTAAGACGAAATGATTAATAGTAGTTAACTGCCTAATAAGCATAAGTATGTTTTCACTTGTTTATTCATTTTACTTTTCTTTTGCTTCCAGTCTCATTAGGTAAGTACAAAATTCTAGGGGATAGAATAGTGAGGGTTAAGGTTATATAACAGTTAAGTCTGAGAAAGTGACTTTTGCAGATCTGATTCCTGGCACTGTCACTTAAACTCTGCATGATTTTGGCCACATTACACAACCTCTAAAGACTTGTTTTTCTCATTTCTAAGTGAAGACAGTAATATTACAGGTCAGTGTAAGGACTACACAGGCTCAAAGTACTGAGCTTGGTAAATTGAATGCACTCCATAATTGTTAGCTACAACTACAGTTGTACAATTACAATTATCTTGTAGTCTTCAAAGCAAACATGAAGGCAAATCCATTCCCTTCCTTTTTCAGTATTTTGATGACCCAGCATACTCATTGTGAGTTCAGGGCTGTGGGTACTTGCTCTAAAGAGAAGTTGTTAAGATCACCATTAGCAAAACACATGGTCATTACAATTGCCTGGGAATTTTGTAAAAGCATGTAAGTTGGCCTCTGTCTTCAACCCATGTTAGATCTAAGTTCTGATTCCAGTATTGTGTTTGAATATTTATACATTTCCAAAGTCCCCCAGGTAATTCCATGAGATTAGAACCACTGCTACAGAGTTACCAAGCACTGGGTAGAGGGTGTTACCTTTAAAGACAGACCTATTTTAAGTACCATGCAGAATGTTGGATTCTCAAGCCTAAGAAATGTGGGCTGGAGGGTTTTAATTCTTGGATCATTTAACCTTGTGATTCTTCTTTACAGTACAGGCCACTGGCAAGGAGTTTTGTTGTAGGCATGGTGGCATCAGGTAGCACAAATAATTTATGAGAAGGGATATATTATTGAGAAGTTTGTTCCTCAGGTTTCTGGTCCAAAGAGTCTGATTATTTATGAAATGGAGCCAAGAAGGCTGTGAGGGTATGAGGTAACAAAGATTGTCAAGCAAGGTTGGTAAACGAGAATGGTGGCAAAGAAAGTCTTATTCCACGGCACTCTCTTCCTCTAGATGTTGACAAGGACTCCCACTCGATCCAAACTGTGTTCAGAGTCCTCTGAGCACTTTTTTTGCCCATATTTGGCCTGCTGAGCCTAATTTTCACAGAGAATCCTTCAAAGCCAGTTTAAAGACAATTCCTTGACCCTTATTATCCAACCAAATTCCTCTTTCCTGTACTTAATACTTAATCATATTCTTAGTAATTTTCCATCCACCTTTTTACCTTCCATTGGCACTTATGTATCCATATTTGTCCCTCTTTATATTTTGTTTTTAAATTCCAGTATAGTTAACATATAGTCTTATATTAGTTTCAGGTATACAATACAGTAATTCAACAATTCTACACATTATTCAATGTTCATCATGATAGGTGTATTCTTAATATCCTTCACATATTTTACCCAACCCCCACTCACCTCCCCTCTGGTAACCATCCATTTGTTCTCTATAGTTAAGAGTCTGTTTTTTAGTTTGTCTCTTTTTTTCTTTGTTCATGTGTTGTTTCTTAAATTCCACATATGAATAGAATCATATGGTATTGGTCTTTCTCTGACTCACTTATTTCATTAGCATTATACTCTGTAGTTCCATCCATGTTGTTGCAAATGACAAGTTTTTATTCTTTCTTATGCCTGGTCCCTCTTTTATTTTGAACTGAATTCAACAGTACTGAGTCCTACTGCAATAGTTTTGAATGAAGTATTCCTTGCTTAACTCTGTATGGTACAATTTTCCTTTAACAAAATGCAGGGCTCTGCTTTCTATCATAGAGCTCTCCCATGGTCTGGAAAATTGTAGGAAAATTTGTACATACAGTAAGTCAGTGGGGGTATAAGGAGAGTCAAATGCTTCATTATTCCTGGGAAGTCTAAAGGGAGCATCCTAGCCACTGCCTAGGGAAAGTCTTCTCTGTCACTGGAGAGTAAAAGTATATTTAGTTGTTGGCATAGATATTATTTGGGGTCCTGATTATTGCCTAGGAGTTCTGCAAGGTTGAGAATTAATTCTCCGGTGTAGATAATAGATAGGATTTCCTCAAGTGGCTGCTAATGGCTGGGAATATTCTGAATGTCGAGTCTTTCTAGAACACTCAGTACTTTCCACATCTTGTCCCTCATTCTGGGGCTGTCTTGTCACTGGTTTTACATTTCCATTTTCTCCCAACCCTTTCAAGTCCAGGATGACTCTCTACTCCAGTGGGAGAATCTTTTCTATCTTTCCATGTATTCTCTCAAAACAATTGTTTATGTGCAGCCTTCCCATTTCACTGAATTCTTAGAATTTTTAATTATCTATTATCTATTATCTGTATTATGTCATCATTGAACATGGATGCCTACTTAAGTTAATCAGAGTTCAATGAGCCAAAAAATAGCAATAATAGGGAAAAAAGTTACTTCACTTAAATTTCAAAAATGCCATTCTACTACATATGTCAAATAAGCAATGTGAAAACAGAGATGTATCACTTATCTCAATAAATCAATCTGGAAGATCACACACTCTTCCATCCAGAATCCAACCTATCCATTTACTCAGAAAACTCCAGTGTTTTCTGAGACATTTAAAAAAAAAATTGACCTTCAAGTATTCCTAACTTCATTTATTTTTAGGTGCCAGGATCCATCTGGATTTAATCCCAGCTCCTCTCCACTCTGAGAATCTCCAAGTATCTCTTCATCAGGTTACATATTTCAAGGATACATGGTATCACCCAGATTCAGGGCAGACAAATCCACTGAATTTAGCTCTGCTAGCCCCATGCATCATGAGTGCTTCCATTTGAGGATCATATATATAAACATCTCAGCAGGCGATACCCCTCTGACAAAATGTGATATCATATTAAAAAAGTAAAAATTAAAAAAAATAATTCAAGTTTAGTGAGACTTGCCATGAAAAGCATAACATTTCTATATATTGCAGTTACTGAGTCCTTTTAAAATAAAAAAGGATATATAAATACTACTAATAGTTAATACATATAGTAACTATCTCTAACCAGGTATTAAGTGTTTATATGTTATACTCCAGAACCTGTATTTCAGAAATCGGTCTCTCTGTCCTAACATGTTGCCTCTGAAAAAAAAAAAATGTGTTGATAAATATTTTTATTTAGAAAAAGCTACATTCAGATTATTCAAAGAATATACTAAGGCTGCCATAGCATACCAAAGCATTTGGATGTCAGCTCTTGTGATACACCTAAGGGCATTTTATAACACAAAAAAAGTTTTTACTGTATAAAGCTTTTTAGAATATAGAGGAGTCCATTGTTCTACCTGCTTTTTATATAAGTGATCAAGAAAATATTCAGTAAATGATTTTGTAATTATTTGCCCCTGTAGTTATTTATCTGGGGTACGTGTTTGTTGAATATCAACACTAAAATAAGTGGCTCCTATGTATGCCAGACACCACGCTACATGGTCTATATCAAAGGCGAGTGGTGAGGTCGTTGCCTCATATAAGCACAGCAACACAGTATCCTTCGGTGTGCACAACCAACCTCTCATCCATGGCTTCTGGCCATTCTAGATGCTCGTGGAGGAGGCAGCACAGCTTGGAAAGTCCAAATGCTGACAGTCCTTTTGACATTCCTCCATCACTACAATTCTAAGACTAAGAAAGATTTTGTGTTAAAATGGTATGTTCTGTTCTTCATATATTAAAATATATTTCAGCATCATAAAGTAATGTAAATTGCAAAACAAAGTTTTGAAAATACTTTAAAATGATGTCATGATGTCTAAGCTGCTATAATAGTGATCTCAAATGTTCAAACACCCTGCAACAAAATAAGCAACAAAGCCCGAGTGCACACACACACTCAAAGAAAGAGAATTCTCCCTAATGTTCCAACAGTTACAACACAATGTAAATACAGTCACGTTGTGTGTTTATGTACACGATGTGAATCTTGTGGCAGTGAAATGCACATGATTGTTTTTGTTGATGTTTGTTTGTTTGTTTTAGAGAGATTGAACACAAGTGGGAGGGTAGGTGGCAAAACCCAAGCTTGATCTCTTGACTCATGAAATCATGACCTGAGTGGAAACCAGGAGTTGGACACAACCAACTGAACCACTCAGCGCCCTAATTGTGATTTTTAAAAAAGAGCTTACTTCAGCACAGAATATTAACTCTGTGTATAGTCAATATGGTAATTCACTGGCATTAGAATATTCTGGCTGAATCTCCCATATTCTTTATTTATATATATTTACACTCTTGTCATATATGAGCAACTCCTTACATATTTTCATGTTGGTCAACTATTAATGAGGAGGGGGTTTTCTCTTTCCATTGTAAGGACTTAAAATATATCTTTATAGCTGAAGGGATGAAATTGTAAAATACATGTAAAACCATGTATTCTACATCCTTTTTATTTCTCTACATAAGTGACTTCCTTGATCGCTGTTAATTGCTTTCATCATTTTATATCTACTTTTCTTTAGAACATCTTATGGTTCTTTTGTCATCAAATGTTATGGGTACATCTGAAATTCTTTACATTTACTATGTTGGATCTGTGTACTCTAAATTTGCTTATCTATTGCGATTGTATACTGGGGAAGATGTGCATGGGTCTAAGAATGTCCATTAAGCCAAGAACGCAGGAAAGCCTGAATCAGAAGATGACTTTCAAAAATTACTGGCATATGCTACACACCTGAGTATGTCAGTTGCCTATGAAATGAATGGATGACATTAAGTACTCAGTGTATCACTTCTGCTAACAGCCACCCTGCCCTGCTTATTATGGTACACAGGTTGTTCTGGTGAGAAGTGACAGGCACCAAGGTGGGAAGGAACAGCACAGAGAAGTCAACCTAGATAAAACTTTACAAAGCCCTATTTCTTTGATCTGGATGAAGACACATCAGCTGTCAGCATGACCCCAGCAGGAATTCTTAGGCTAATAAAATCCTCAGATTTCTTCAAGCCAGACTGGTCTGTCTTCACTGTATTATCATACAGGAGAAGCCACCATTACTGAGGAGCGTTTGTTGCCAATGCCAGCTTTCCTGGGGAATTCTACAATTCCAACTTAATTTAAGACAGTTTATTGGGCACATTCCACCTCTACACTCTTAACTTACCATAGGCTAGGATCAAAATAGCTTCGGGTGTTTAGTTTGTTTCATGATCACAGAGGGAAAAAAAAATCACTCTCAACAAAGTGTTTATACAGTTTTCTTGCATTCCAGCATTATCTCTAATGACAGTGGTTTTAAGAATCTCAGCTTGAAACTATGTTATAGTTTAGCATTTTCTCTTTTGATAGGTGTGTATGTGTATGCATGTGCACATGTGTGCGTGGTTTCCTTTAGTTTCTCTACCATTACACTTTGCACTGCAAAAGAAGTTTAGCTGATATTCAAGTCAATTCTATCACAACTTTTTAGCACTTCATTTTTTTAGATTTCACTCAGACCATTCTCAAAGAAGCCAGTTAAGTGGCCACTTAAAGCAGACATTCACTCATTTGACACTGAGACTTGCTCTCACTGAAACTGGTTTCTGCGTGATATTAATAGAATGAACAAGTAGCAAAATTTGCCAGTTAACCAATTCCATGCCTAGGGAAAGCTGACCCTTTCTGAGTCAGGATTTTCCCAGAGTTAATGTGAAGGTCAAGTAAATAAAGGAGGGAGGTGCGATGCAAATTGAAAAGTACTATAAAAATCTGAAGTACTAGGACACCTGAGTGGTCTTTGGCTCAGGTCATGATCCTTGTACTTCTGGGTTTGAGTCCCACATCAGGCTCCCCACAGGGAGTCTGCTTCTCCCTCTGCCTCTTTTATTCATGAGAGACAGAGAGGGAAAGAGAGAAGCAGAGACATAGGTAGAGGGAGCAGCAGGCTCTCTGCAGAAGCCTGATGTGGGACTCAATCCTGGACCCTGGGTTCACACCCTGAGTCAAAGGCAGATGCTCAACTGCTAAGGTGTCCCAGGTGTCCCAATAAATAAAATCTTAAAAAAAAAATGTGAAGTATTATCACTAATGCATTTTGCTTTCCAGATATTTGGCAATAACTGTTGTATTCAGTTTATACTTTAACATCCTAGACATTTGCTATTTCTAGAATCTAATCTGTTTAATTATGACATCCTTGGTATCTTAAGTCCTATATATTTTAAATTTTAAAAATATTTTTAAATCCAAAAATTTAAAAAAAATCTACCTACTCTGAGGAAGATTGAAAGAATTTTGGATAAATGAAAATAATGTTGAGTCATTTCTGACTGAAAACTACCCTAAATATTACTGACTGATAGGTCATTATTTCTTGGAAGAAACACTATTGTGGTAATCTCAGATCATGTACTTGTTCAAAACTGTAGGGCAATTTTAGCAGTTACTTTAAGGAGGTAATAGAAAGTATATTTGTCAAATTTGTAATTTCCACAAAACCAATAGGAACAAAACTCAAGGTTTAAAAAGTTCTTTACATTCTAAAAGAATGAGATTAGTTTTAAAAAAATAACAAAGATACATGCAAGTTTCTAGATGTGGTTCAAGCAATCAAAATAAGATAAATAAGATTATGCACAACATCTATCAATATCTACCTTAAAAGATAATTTTATTTTTATTAACTGTAAGCCCCCCAAAATTAGACTACATTAATACAAATTCAGCATCTAGGACAGGAAAGAAAAGGACTATTCTACTACATGCAACTATATGTATTTTAAGAGGTCTGTTTGAAAACACTATTTCTAAGATATTGGATAAGTAAACAATGGTATGTCCACATGGTGGTAGACTATGCAGTTATATTAAAGAATAAGAAATATCTATATAATTTTATCTTAAAATATCCAAGATACATTACTAAATTAAAAAAAGTAAAGATTAAGCAAAGTATATATGGTATGCTGGCATTTGACAAATAGGGAAAAAATATATATATACACACACATATGCTTCTATTAACAAAACAATAGAGGAGTAAGCCATAAAAATTTTCAAATTGATATTTATAAGAGAGCTTATACAGGAGGCAGATAGAGAACTGTGTGTCCAGCTGGCTCAGTCAGAAGAACATGTGATTCTTGATCTGAAGGTTATGAGTTAGAGTCCCATGTTGGGTGTAGAGATTACTTAAATAAATAAACTTAAAAAAAAAGGAGGCAGAGAAATTAAGTTTCTTAGAAAAAGCATTACTTTAGAGATTTGATTTCTGGAAATTATAAATATTTATGTAATCACAAAACAAAATTATCTTTTTTATTAAAGAAATCTCCGAAAATTGAAATTAATATATTTTATACTATATAATAGAGATAATAATTTTATATCTAGTTAATGGCATATCAATACAGAGGATCCACTTTAAGTGACTTAAAAGAACATTGTAACTTAATTGCATATCCCAGGGGATTATAGCATAAGGATAGAAGAAATTTTTAAAAAAGTGCTTTTAGTAATTACATTGTCAATGGTGACATCATTAATGCTGTAGTGTTGAGACTTACCTGTAATTTAAGATGAAACAAATAATTATATGATATTCTAATTCTATCTTTCCTGATAAAGAGACTGCCACTGCTATTAACAATAATAACCACAATAAATGCAACACATCATATATTATTAAATCCACAAGTTAGTAAAATATTATTTTAAAAGATCTAATTGGTTCCCATTGGAAGATGCTAGGAAAAAAAATACGCTATTTTGCAAACTGCAAACTAGAAAAAAATGTAACCTTATCCTGTTTTCCTATACAGTTTGCCATAGGGAAGAGGAAAGTTGCTCTTTATAGAAATATCTCAGCTAGTAAATTAAGAATTAATGTTAGACTTAGAACATCACCATTTTGCAATTCTTATTAAGTGAATGAACCTAGTCATTGAGCATGAACAGCTGTTAACTACAAAAATAAATACAACCAGGCATTATGTGTCTCCTGATGTTAGAGCATTACATTACCTATAAAGTATTCTTGCTAAAAAATTGAACTTAAATCAGATCAAGACTGCAGATCCAATTTATAAGAAATAGATACTTCAGAGGAATAAGTCAAACTACACTATGTGCGACTACACAGAACAAATAATAGAATTTCCAGTTCCTTCAACACATACACTTATAATGCACATCTGTATACATACACTTTAAATATATATAATATATATTACTTTATTCATATAAAAACAGAATATTATGAAGGACAATTGGATACTTGGTGATATTAAGATACTACGTGTAATCAATTGCATATTTGATGATATTAAGAAATACATACAGAAATATTTATTATTTCATGTCTAGAATGGTTCAAAATAATATGGATAGGAACATATGTGAAACAATACTGCTATGACTGGATGATGAGTATATAGAGATTCATCCATTATTTTCTTAATCTCATGTGTTTGAAACATGCAATACTTCATGTTTTAAACATTTTCTTCACATAGCTCTATCACATTTATATTACTTATATTCCTAGGTATTTTAAAAGTACATTATGTCAACATAAAGTCTTTTCTTCATTGTATTTTCAAACTGTTTCTTCTGTTTATAAATAGGAAAGAGCAATTTAATAATAATCTTATACCCATACACCTTATTGAAATTTTTCAACAATTATAATAATGCTCTAATTAACTCTCCAGATTTTTCCAGGGAAACAAATATGTCATCTACAAATACTCTGATTTTCAACTGTATGCCTCTTACTTCTTTATTTATCTCATTGTGTTGTTTGGATTCACTTGAGCAATGGTAAATAATGGTTGTGACAAAGGACATTCCTGTCTTATTTTTTAACTTTGATGAGCATGCTATTTATTCCCTCACCTCTGCCCTGCCATTGAGCATGAGACTGGGTTTCTGGGGTGTGTGTGAGTGTGAGAGAGAGAGAGAGAGAGACAGAGAGAGAGGGAACATTGGGTTCCCACTTTATTGTGAGTTTTAATCAAAAATAAGTGTCAAATTTTAATGAACATCTTTTCAAAATCTATGGAAATAATAAAATGTATTGATCACTAATTGAATAGCTGATATGCTCATCTGACTTGTCTCTTCATCAAATTATATTCTTCCATTATTTTCTTCAATTTCACTTCATAAACACACTGATCTAGGTCACAGATCACTGCGGTAAAATTCAAAACAAATTATTTTTGTGACTTCATTAAATTTGGTGTTTCTATCTGTAGCAGGCTGAATAATGGATTTATGACTATGATTTCATGTCTCCCTATCAAATTACTTAGATCACTTATTCCAAAATTTTGCACACTACTCAAGTTCCTAGACCTATATTCTCCCTACATGGTGGTAAATGGCATCCTGGTTGAGACAATCCAGAATTTCTGGGTCACACTCATTAATATTCCTTATTCTTCAGTCCTTACTATTAACAAAGGCTTCTTTGTTTTTTTCTTTTTCCTACTTTCTTGAAAGAATGTCTGTTTGTTCATGTTGTTAAAATACATCTTTTACCTTATGATTTAAGCACTTATTTCTTACACTTTCCAAAAATTTCCAGCATCAATATTTTCTTCTCTTCAAACATTTCATCTTACATACCTCTAACTTGTACTATTATTTTCTTAAATATCTCTAGTTCCCTACCTTCACAATGTCAAACCATTTCTTCCCTCAAGCCAAGGACTTTGCAAGGAAGAAGAGGCCATTGAGACTTTGCATAGAGTCATTTGAGTGGATGTGCCTCCTATTCTTGAACCTCACATGAGCTAAACCCTATGGGTTGCAAAGAAGCACTTTTTCCCCCTTGCTAGAGTTGTCTGACTTTCCTAAAGACTGTGCAAGGACTTTAGTGCAGGAAGCTGTCTTATAACATGGTGTTCATTTTACCCAAGACCCTCCCCTGCCTTTCTTCTTTACCTTCAGTCCAATGATTAGATGCCACTGCTAAGCACTTTTTGAGAGGAAAAATTTAGTTTCTGCTTATTTATCAAAAGAACTACAGAACCTGACTAAAATGTACCTGAAGAAACTAGCAGAACACATGGGAGAGCAGAGTTGAGTTGACTATATTGGACCAGGATGGGGTTGGACCATAAAGCTGAATAGGAGAGAATTTACAGATATGGAATCACTTGCCTATGATTTAGGATTTAGCATTCTAGGAAGTTGTCATGATACACTCCTGATAAGGGCTTCATAAAGCTTGGAAATTTCAATGGTCATAATAAATAATGTAGAAATCTTAGACTGCCCTACCAAAGCATTCAGAAAAAGGTCAAAAGATGTATGAAGAATTTTATGCAAATATGGAAAACTATTACTTGCCTATATTCCTTGAAAGGGCCCAAGCAAACTCCTTTCATTAAGCCTTGAGGAATTTTTTGGTAAGAGAGGTCACTGGCATTCCTGAGAATCTTGGCAGTGACTATTTTCTAAAGGCCAAACCTGACAGTAACAAGTGCTACTATGGAACTGGATACACTAGAGTCAACAGGATGATAAGATTACAGAATAGCAGAAACAAAGTGGATGTAATTACCATATTGGGCACAAAGATTATCAGGCTATCTTGGCTACAGGTGTCTGTAACAATGGCTAATAGTGTTCACAGAGGAAAAAAAAAAAAAAAAAAGACAACTAGCATATACTTTAGCTTATGTATCCAGAAAAAAAAAATCAAGATGTGATGAGCAAAAGGTTTTTGTCAGTTACTTGAGAACAAAGTTCCATTCTGAAATTTCATTAAAGAAAAATATTGATTCTTCCAGTTATAGCCCCACCATGAATGGTTATTGTTACAGTTAAAACCCATTCCAATTGATCATTGACAGCTTTGCTTCAGTACTTATACCTCGGAAATTCAGCCAGCCAGTAGCAGCCCCTGCTTCTTAAAGCCAGACAATCAACACAGGCTGCACGTTGGTGTGCCTCCACAGCTAAAAACCAACAAATTCTTAAATGCTTCCTTGGCTGGTTAGTAGCTGATCTCTGAATTCCATGCTTCTCAAATCCTATATAAAATCATCGTTTGGAGACACAGTGCCCTCTAAGACCAACTATCCCTAGTAAGCAATAAATTCAGCTTTCATGTTTGTTTCAGATTATTTGAGGGTTGAAGGAAAGGAGTCTCATTCATATACTACAATGGAAAAGTCTGATCCCTCATCCTGTTCCTGATCTGACCTGGTTGTTATATACAGAGCCCAACAATTTGAAGGGAGGCCAGGTCTCCTTGAGGTAAGACCTTGTAATGTCACTGCAACTTTATATAATGAATACTCCCCAAATATTTCTCCTCAATAAAACCTGCATTTATCAGAGTAGGCATACACTATAAAAAGAAAGATATCCAGACTTGAGAGACTATCAACCCCGCCAATAAGAGTGGGGCTTATGAAAGCCACTGTAAATGGAGTCCTGGCCCAGTTCCTTTCATGGGAGGCCCAATAAGTTCATGGATTCACACTGTAGACATTTCCTCAAAAAGACTTCTCTGACTTTTGGAGTAACTCCTCAAAAAGACTTCTCTGACTTTACTGTAGGAAGGGCTGAGTAAAATGTTGGCCCCACCTAAAATCATAAATCACAATCAATATTCTATCTTGGGTAAATTTCACAGGTCAGTTCTCCCTCAAGGAATTAAAGTGTGCAAGGGTTAAGATTCCCAACATCTACCATGTTTCTCTGGGTGGTAGAAACCAGATAGATGACAGAAGGTAGGTAGACTTAATAAATGGTAGCACCAGTAACAGTGGCTGTACAAGATGTGATATCTTTACTGAAGCAGATCTATATAACACAGGAACTTGATATGTAACTGCTGATAGGGCAAGTTCATTCCCTCCTACCTTGATAAGTAAAGAGGAATAAAAGCATTGTTTTTACAAGTGATTTTACAGTTTATTGCCATGTCCCAGGGCCATATTAAGTTTCCTGCTGTTTGTGACATATGATCTTCAAGGATCTCAACTGCCCTGACAGTCTTCAGAACATCACATTTGTTCACTATACTGATGATATCATGGTAATTGGACCTGGAGAGAAGTGACAAGAAATCTCTGCATCCTAGAAAGACATATTATGTGTCCAGATGATGGAAAATATACCCCCCCCCCCGCAATTCATGGCCTACCATATCAGTGAATTTGTAAGGATTTAAGGATTATGGAGGATGCTCTCTCCATGGACACAGCCTGTATGCCCTACCACTAAAGCAGCAGTTCCTGGTATACCTCTTTGTATTTTAGAGACAGCATATACCACACTTAGGACTAGTGCTCTGATTACTTACTTTGTGATGTAGAAGGCTAACAGAATTAGGTGGACCCCAGAGCAAGAGAGGGCTCAGCATCAAGCTACAGTGCAAGCTGTCCTACCATATAACTCAGCAGATCCAAATGAACTAGAGGTACTTATCATAGAAAAGGTTGTCTTGTGGAATCTCTAGCAAATGCCAAAATTTGCAGAATAGACTCTTAAGAGTTTGGGTATAATTTTTTTTTTTATAGTTGCTTGAAAATCTGGTTCTGCTTTGTTCCTGGGGCACAGTAGAGCCTCGGCATCTGATTGAGATGTCAATAGACTCAAATTAGTGCTGTTCACGAGGAGCTTGTATTGTCATATCTTCCAACTCACACTATACTATTGACCAGGAGTGTCACCAATCTGTCATATGCCAGAAATAACACATTTGGCATGGAACTTGTGCAAGTCTAGAAACCAAAAGTAAATTACATGGATAGCTGGCCCAAACCAGCCATGCCATCCACCACTATGATATTCCAATACTACCCTCAGCTTTCACATAAGGTTTCAAGGGGTGGGAGTAGGGGATGCTAGGGATGGCAGTGAGGTATCTTCAAGCAATGGATTGAGAATACTACAATTCTGCCCTCATTCATCTCTATATGCTGGTGTGAATAAAAACAATGCTGTTTCACTCAACTTCACTTGTAGATAGACGGGTATTCTAAAAACAGGTGTGGGAGAAACTCCTCTCAGGAAGTAGAGAAGTACACTTGTTCATTAGTTTTACATAAGGTAGAGAAACAGACAAAGTAAAACTTTCTGTCTTCAGAGTGTGTATGTGTTTAGTATATATAATATAAACACTGAACATATATACACATTTTAAACATAAATTTAGACATATTTTAGACATATATATTAGATATATCATATATATCTAATATATACACAACATAACATAAATTTGTATATATGTTCAGTGTATATATTAGATATATCTTCATGTAGATATGAAATATATGTGATACAGATATATACATAAAAGAGAAAAGCATACATTTATATATAAGTTAATATTGTTCCTACATAATAAAGGCAAGGAAAAGTACCTCTGGAAATTCGTAGATTCACTGATGTAATTTTTTCCTTTTTTTAGTGATAAAAGTAAATGGGCAATCATGTCAATGCAATCTGACAAGGTCAAGACAATCAAGGATCAGCAATAAAAGTCTGGATTTCTTTACTAGGCAAATAACTTCGATCAATTGATGTGGGTTTGGGTGAGTGAAATCTGAGTGACAGAAAAGGCAGATGATGAATATCAATTACAGTCACAAGACTATAGCTCGTCCCATTAACCCTCTTAATGTAGGTCTTTTTTCTTAGCAATCACTATGAGCCATGAAGACAACTGATTAATGTGTAGAATAAGCTGTTCCAAATGGTTGTTATGCACCACCCCACATTTCCATTACCCACCTGAGTTCAGCACAGTACAAAGGAAGCACTACTCATAGGATGGATACCATGGTCTCAATCTACTTCTCTCTTTTCTCTCTCTCTCTCTCTCTCTCCCTCTCCCTCCCCCCCCCCGCCCCATTTCTGTCTCTCTCTGTGTCTCTGTCTCTCTCCCTCTCTTTTTCTTTCCCAGGCTTGCATCTTTCTCTGGCTAGTCAGGTAGATAAAGTCTTTATCTAGAGGTTCAGAGGAGTTAATTAACGTTTATGAGGTAATCCTCAACAATGCCATTATTTATATATTTTCCAAGGAGGATTTCTTGACTGTATAGCCTCAAAGAAGTGAACTTTATTACCAAAATGTCTTACTTTTCTTTTCTTCCTGATTTTTTCCTGTATTTAATGGAGCAATAATAGCATTTGAATTCTAAGTCAATCGAATAGTAAAATACCATTAGTTTTCCATATTAGAAAAAAAATTAAGGTATCATATAGGTAATTCTGGCAGTATAAATGTGGATGGAATACATAATATGGCAACCAATTAGGTTTTAAAAGTATGATTAAACAGAAATTTATGGCAAAATTATCATGAGACTGTTTGCTTCAGGATGTAGTTGACTTTCATAATGCAATCTTTTTCTTTTGTTTTCAGACAACCTAGTATGTTTCCTTGGATGTGGCTCTTGTGCATGGAGCTATGCAAGGTTTTCCATTTTAGCCAAGATTTAAAAGACAAAGACTATTACTCAAAGTGAGGCTTCTTTTGTTGCACTGAGCCTTTAGACGGCCACATTCAATATTCTATGGATAAAGGCATCAAGATTATTGGCAGAAGCTATAGTATCACCCAGATATGTCTCTGACTGCCAATTTCAGTTGTCACTAAGTGTTGGGTTTTATAAAATGTGAATTTTAATACTTACTCAGCAGTGTTCAACCTAGTTGTCTAAGCCTTAGTTTTTAGACTTTATAAAAAAGCAATAATCAGACTGTGTCATATTGTTGTGAGGATTATGTTAAAAACACCATAGGAACATAACGTTATCTATAAAATAATATAAACATGTTATAAATATTGATCATTTATCCCACTGTATCTGAGGAAGGGTACAGATGAGCCACTGTTCATGGATAGGAAGGCTGTTGAACTGAATAATGCTAGGAAGTAATTACTTAAAACTAATCACTAATTAAACAAATATTTCAGGGGCACCTGGGTGGGTCAGTGGTTGAATATCTGTCTTTGGCTCAGGGAGTGACCCTAGGGTCCTGGGATGGAGTCCCTCATCGGGTTCCCTGCAGGGACCCCACTTCTCCCTCTGCTTATGTGTCCACCTCTCTGTCTCTCATGAATAAATAACTAAAGTATTTTTTAAAAATTAAACAAATACTTTAAATATATTTGTAATGTAAGAGGAAGGGAGGTCCAGAATTTACAAATTTATGTGCTACCCAAAGGAAGGTGCTAGCATGAATATTTTGTTGTTTTTTGTTTTTTACTTTTTAATTCTATTTTTAAATCTTATTTAGATTAATTAACATATAAATGTATTATTGTTTTCAGAGGTAGAGGTCAGTGAATCATCAGTCTTATATAACACCCAGTGCTCATTACATCACATTCCCTCCTTAATGTTCATCACCCCATTCCCCTACCTCCCGCCCCTCTAGTGACCCTCAGTTTGTTTCCTATGATTAAGAGTCTTTCTTATGGTTTGACTGCCTCTCTGATTTCATCTTGTTTTATTTTCTCCTCTCTTCCCCTATGATCCTCTATTTTGTTTCTTAAATTCTACGTATGAGTGAGATCACATGACAATTGCTGTTCTCTGATTGACTTATTTTGCTTAGCACATCCTCTAGTTCCATTCACATCATTGCAAATGGCAATATTCAGTTTTTGATGGCTGACATCAAAACCACATCTTCTTATCCACTCATCTGTTGATGGACTTCTGGACTCTTTCCATAGTTGGGATATTGAGGACATTGTTGCTATAAACATTGGAGTGCAGGTGCCCCTTCAGATCACTATGTTTGTATCTTTGAGGTAAATACCCAGTAATGCAATTGCTAGGTATTAGGGTACGCCTATTTTCAACTTTTTAGGAACCTCCATACTGTTTTCCAGAGTGGCTACATCAGCTTGATGTCTGGAATTGTGATGCCACCAGTTTTGGTTTTCTTTTTTTTTTTTTTTTTTTATTTATTTATTTTTTTTTATGATAGGCACACAGAGAGAGAGAGAGAGGCAGAGACATAGGCAGAGGGAGAAGCAGGCTCCATGCACCGGGAGCCTGACGTGGGATTCGATCCCGGGTCTCCAGGATCACACCCTGGGCCAAAGGCAGGCGCTAAACCGCTGCGCCACCCAGGGATCCCAGTTTTGGTTTTCTTTTTCAACATTCCTTTGGCTATTTGGGGTCTTTTTGGTGAAAGAAGTTGATGGTATTTCAATAGGGATTGCCTTGAATGTATAGGTTGCTCTAGGTAGCAAAGATATTTTAGCAATATTTCTTCCTCCGATTCATGTGCATAGAATGTTTTCTCATTTTTTTGTGTTTTCCTTAATTCTTTCATGGCTGTTCTATAGTTTTCTGAGTACAGATCCTTTGCCTCTGTGGTTAGGTTCATTCCTAGGTATCTTATGGTTTTGGGTCCGATTGTAAATGGGACTGACTCCTTAATTTCTGTCTCATTGTTAGCATATAGAAATACAACTGATTTCTGTGCATTGATTTTATATACTGCCATTTTGCTGAATTCCTTATGAGTTCTAGCAATTTGGGGGTGGAGTCTTTTGGGTTTTCCATATAGAGTATCATGTCATCTGCAAAGAGTGAGAGTTTGACGTCTTCTTTGCTGATTTGGATATCTTTTTTTTTTTTTTTTTTTTTGTCTGCTGAGACTAGGACTTCCACTACTATGCTGAACAAAACAGTGGTGAAAGTGGACATCCCTGCCATGTTCCTCACCTTAGAGGAAAAGCTCTCAGTTTTTCCCAATTGAGAATATTTGTTGTGGACTTCTAGTATATGGCTTTTATGATATTGAGGTATCTTCCCTCTATACCTACACTGTGAAGAGTTTTAATTAACAAAGTATAATGTACTTTTCCAAATGCTTTTTCTGTAACTAGTGAGAGGATCATATGGTTCTTGTCCTTTTATTAATGTATCATATCACATTGATTGATTTGAGGATGTTCAACCACCCTTAGCACAAATATTTTGAATCAGACAAGGAATAAACTATTTTAATTGATTTTTGTTTTGCATATTGTATTCAACTTCTAGCTTCTGAGTAATATCTCACAAAGGTAAATACTGAAGTATTTAAGAATCTAAAAAAATAAAATCATTGATTCCAACATAATGTTAAAATATACACTCGAAAATTATTTTCTCCTAAATAATAAAGACACATTGCTAAGTAAGGAGCTTGCTAATGTCTACCAAAGTGACACTTTACCTAAGCAATTAGAATAATTATGAGGTATTTTCTAGTGATTAAACTTCTAAAATAAAATATTTCTTAGCATCTTTACAAGGTTCCAAGTCAGTTTAGTTAAATGCTGATATTATAATGTTACCTATAAATAATCACTACTATTTACAAATACTTACTGGTATGAAATAGGATTTCAGAAATTTTCATGTAACCAAACCAACAAACAGAAATAATTAAATGCCAAGTCTTAAAATCTTCACTCTAAATGGCAGCATAAGAGGTCTAAACCAGTGCTACTCAAAGTCAATGATCCACAGACTGTACTTAAAAAAGCACAGGCCTGAAAAAACCAACTACTTATATAAAGTAGTTGAAAGTACCTAGAGAAGGCTAAAAGTTAAGTTTGTTTCTCTTGGACCTGGGCAAGTTCTTATCCAATAATTACAATGCATAAAATGAACTAAAAATCCACCCCCAAAACAACACCAAAGAAAAGCAAAACAAAAACAGTGACAAGATAATAGAACTTTCATAAAACAAAAACCTGAATTATGGCTTCCTATATGCTAATAATATGATCCATAACATTACAGTTAACACAGTCTAGAGAAAGAAAAGGTGAAAAATCTTGAAGAATCATTTTCCTACAAAGAAATTGAAACTGTGGAAGACATCAGTGAATACATTCCCATTGTAATGGTTAACTTTACATGTCAGATTGGGTGGACCACAGTGCCAGATGTTTGGTCAAACATTATTCTGTATGTTTCTGGAAGGTATTTTGAAATGAGATTAACATTTGAATCAGTGGAGTTGAGATAAAGCAGACCATTCTCTGTAATATGGGTGGGCCTCATTCAATCTGTTGAAGGCCTAAATATAACCAAAGACTGACCTCCCTCTAGCAAGAAGGAATTCTCTGGCAGATGGTCTTTAGACCTTAACTGCCATATCAGTTCTTCCCTGGGTTTCCAGCCTGCCAACCCACATTGTAGATTTCAGATTTACCAGGGTTCATAATCAAATGAACCAATTCTTTAAATAAATCTCTATTTTTTTCTATTTATATATACAACCTATTGCTTCTGTTTCTCTGGAGAATCCTAACTAATGTGTTATAATTAAATTTTTCTTCTCTATTTATCATAAATAGATCAATTAGATATGATTTTTAAAAGTCATTAAAATTACCTTCTTGTACCTATTCAGAAAGCAAATGGCAAAAATAAATAAATAAGACATAGGCAGGAAAAAGCAGATTCATCAAAGGAAAAGAGTAATTCTTCTGTTTTCGTTTTTTTTTTTTAAGAATTTATTTATTTATTTGACAGAGAGAGAGCAAGAGAGCACAAATAGGGGGAGTGGCAGAGAGAGAAGGAAAAGCAGGCTTCCGAGCTCAACGTAGGGCTCAATCCCAGGTTCCTGGGATCATGACCTGAGTCGAAAGCAGACACTTAACCAGTTGAGCCACCCAGGTGCCCCATGAAAGGAGCAGTTCTTTAAAGCTAAAATGAAATACCACCCATCTTCCATGTTGGGCTATAAGCTTATTTTCTTAAAAATTAATGGCTTTTATTCAAGAAGAGGATCCAATCAGTGGTGGATCATAAGGCATGGTACTTTCTTATCCCTTTGGACATCACTGATTCTTTCTATAGACATTCTAATCTCTATAGTACTGGTTATTGATAAAGAATGATGAATAGTTGGTAAAAAATGTCAGATAGAGGAAGAAAGGCAACCTGAAACTATTCAGTAACCAGATCAGAGTTGGAGGCTTGGTCCTTAAAGAATTCTAATAATAAAATGTCAGATTTTAAAGGAGTTTTAATAGTTCTCTGGTCTAATAACTCATCTGATACTTGAGTTCCATCTATGACATCTTTTCCAAGATTTTGTTTGTCATGCTTAATGATGGTCACCCTATGGGGAAGTCTGCTAATATAGTAAAAACCATCTCCTTTTTTTCATGAACCTTACTTCTACTCATTTGAGATACATGAAATAAATGTAATCCTTATCTTCAGATGTTCAAATATTTGAAAAAAGTTCAAAGAAGTTTCAGAAGAGACAGGTACTCAAATATTTCCAGCTTCCCATTCTCCAAAATGTCCTTCTCAGTGTGGTCTTATGGATTTAGGCTTATTTAGGCTTTACAAGACAGCAACCCTGTGAACGCCATTAGAAATTCTTACAGATCTGAACAAATTTTCTAGTATTGAACAAGATGGTGTATATAAAACGTTTAACCTTACAGATGCACTCTAGTTATTTTACCTGACAGACAATAGTAGCAGATACAGGACAAAGTATGAGAGAAAGACAGATTACTTCTGTTGAACTCAAAAGGGTATCTCTCATAGCACTTAATTCTCCAGGACAAATTTTCTCTCAGTTAAAATGGGTTGTTAAATAACAGTATATTATATGTGCTTTTTACATATAACACTTCTGATGGGATTAATGTTCCAAATGTTCTAAAACTTAACCCAGAAAGAAACCATGCCTCCCACTAAATGAGCACTGTCCCTTTCTGAAATAGTTAAGGGGATCTTGTGTGTTTCTCCTCTTGGTATATTTCAACCTATATATTCAAGCTAACTATGCATCAGGAGAATAGAATAATTAGAAGTTTAACTAGACTATAACTTATATTACTTTGAGTAGGACTAAGCCTTATTTTATTTCCTTTTTTAATTTAATATTTCAAGTGTGTTCATATTCTTCGATACAAATATAACCAGACAAGTCAAAGATTCAGCAGTCAAATACTAGAATAACACTTATTTTAAAAATTGTGATCGAGTTATTTGTACATTTACAAAGGAAGAGGAGATAAATAACTAGATTACAGGCTACAGAATCATGGCAACAGCCCGGAAAGCCCCTGGGAACAACTGAACATGCAGTAGAACATCTTCCTGCCTGTCACTGCTACACAGCCACTCAATTTAGTGCATATGCATGTGCAAAATTTATGGAAAAACCCCACTCAGCCAATACACAACAGATTGTAACAAAAAGGAAATTCTCTAAGAAAATAAAACATGATCTTAAAAAATGTTAGTGAATAAGAAAAAAAAAGTAGAGCCATTTTTCTCTCCAAAGTTAATCTGTCTTAATGTACCTACTACTTTGCCAACTACATTATAAGACCTTCATGAAAAACTAACAGCTGTATACATTTGAGAGATGAAGAGAAAAATGTTTGATAATGATCATCTTAGATGCCAAGGCTATATCAAATTCAAAATACATCAACTACACGGAGCAAAGACATTTTGTGAGGGTTAAGGAAATGGCATTTCTACTGTCATTCAATGGGGCATTTTTATTCCACAAATGCTATTTTTGTCTTATTTTTCTTCCAGGCTCAACTTTGCCTACTCTTTACATGAAGAAACTCATGTAAATCACATGAAAGAAAGAAATAGGGATAAAGCGTAATCATGAGGAGGGCTATGGAATATGTAACTGTGCCCAGAGGGAATACTGTAATTGAATAACAATAATAAAAACATCCTCCACCCTTTACCTCACCAGTTAACAATTCTGCTTAGTATTGTCTCTATCTTCATATTTCTTAAAAAAAAAAAAAAATCAAATGATAAATACCTCAGACCTCCTCATCCATTCCTACTGAAATATTGTGACAAAGTTAAAAAAAAAAGTGGAGATGATTATAAAGAAACCAATCCCTGTACAATGGAGGCTGTACATCTGGAGAAAACAGAGTAAGCATGCAACAGAAGTTTCAGATCTCTAGTTTCAGTTCCCATGCCTGGCCTGCATTGGACACTGACGGAGCTTGATACGGATGAGACCAGGGAGGGAGTCCACAAAGACTTGGCAGTATAAATATGACAGACCCTCAACTGTTTACATAGACATGTCCTCTCTCCTTTAGAAACACAACCACAAGTCTCTTTATGCCTCAATCACAGCTGTATCATATTTTTAAATCATGAAAGGACACAGTGAGATTATGATTCTTATGGAAAAATGTTTTATACAGAAGTTAAATCTGAGCTGAAGTTTAAAGAGGTAGGTACTTATGGAGATGAGTGTGAAGGGCATTTTAGAAAGAAGGAAAAGGAAAAGTAAAGGCATAGAGAGTGGGGGCCAAAATGATTATTTGGAAAAGGAAAGAAAGTAAAAAAGAAGGGAAATTAATATTTATTGAATGTCTACAATGTTCCAAAAACTTCAGCAAGTGCTTCCAAGTGTCATATAATTTAATACTCACAAAAACTTTTCAAGTATCATTATCCTCCATTACTGTGAAGATAATCGTACACCAGTGAGTTACTTAGTATTTGCATTTTACAGATAAGAATCTTGACTATTCAGAGAATATCTTGTGTGACAGGAATTTACAACACACAATGAATATAAGAAGAAGCAAAAAAAAGTAACTAAATTAAAGAAGTCTTTGATTTTTGTATTGGTTTTCTATAGCT
The DNA here is from genome assembly GCF_053574225.1 of Canis aureus. Taxonomy (NCBI): domain Eukaryota; kingdom Metazoa; phylum Chordata; class Mammalia; order Carnivora; family Canidae; genus Canis; species Canis aureus. The sequence goes on from NC_135645.1 coordinate 16,344,111, forward strand.
GTGTAATAAATTAGCACAACTTTAAGGCTTAAAACAACACATATTTATTATCTCAAAATTTCTGCAAATCAGAGGACTCTGGGCACAGCTTAAATGAATTCTTTGTTAGGGTCTCACAGGTTACAATTAATATAGGGGTCAGTTGTATTCTCATCTGGAGGGCCAAGTAGGGAATATCCCACTTTCCTGCCCAAAGAGTTGTTGGCACAATTTAGTTTCTTGCAACTGTAGGATTAAGGATCAGTTGCTTTTGCTGGCTGTTGGCAAGAAGCTACCCTCAGCTCCTAGCTGCTGCCCCCAGTTCCTAGAGAGTGACCACAGTTTCTTGCCATGTGGGTTACCCTGTTATGGCCACTTACCTCGAGGCACCAAGAAAAGTCTCTAGAGTATTACACTAGCAGAATGTAACATAATCATGGAAATTATGTACCATCACCTTTGCTGTATACTATTCGTTAATAGCAAGTTACAGAATTCACCCACACTCAAGGCATACACAGAAGTGAGGGAAAGTGGAGAACCCCAGAGTCTGTCTACAATGATTGCTATGCTAGGAAAATTAAAATTCTGTCTGAAACAATTAGAAATTCATAAAGGACTCCTGATTAGGGGTGAGAAGTGATCAGAGTTGTGCAATAAATAAATAAATAAATAAATACATACATACATACATATACATACATACATAAATAGAGAAAATTCAGCTTTGCTTCCAAATAAATACAGGTATTAAAGAAACAGATCTTGAAGGTATTGCCTTGATTGCCTCTCTAATGTGAGGCCGTACCTCCTGGGCTGCTCAAAAAGCACTTTCCTCTGGTCATTTGCAAACTGAGGAGCCCATGAGTTGCCTATGAGATACCCATTCCATGTGAAGAATTAACACTATCTCCTCCCTATGTGTCCTGATGACCATGAATAACAAGTATAAGGAAAGTAATAAAGGAAAATAGCATGATCCCTTGAGAGACTCCTGGTTGCTAAGACACATGATGCCTTGGGAATTTGGCACTGATTGAATTTTGCACATTGGTACAGTTTGTAAATTGGTCTACGGGGTCAAACAAGACTCAGAGAAAATAGCAACTTGTAGCAGAGGTGACATGTGATATTTAACCAGGGGACAACCTTAAGTAAAGTCTATGCCTAGGTTCCCAAGCAAGAGAATTAAGTGTTGAATTGTACCAGAGGAAGACACACAGTGAAATCAGCTAAGGAGCAGATTAACCTAATCATAAACCAAGCATGTGGCAACTATACTGATAATTGCACTCTAGTGAGTCACTTATAATTCCATTACAGTGCACATTAGTCACCCTGCTGCCCTACTTGCCCAAAATATACTGCAGATTGCCAGTGTAACAGCTGTTCTCTGCTTTGTAAAGGTTATAAATGTTGTGGAAACAAAGAAGAATAAAGTATATACCTTCTTGCATTCTGCTAGCTTGACTGCTAGGAGTAACTCAGTATTTTCTCTACTTAATAAATGAAAATACATCCCATGGAGAGCCTGTTTATCTTTACAGATGTTTAGGATTTAAAAAAAATGTTTCCCAAGAACTAATTAGATTATCTTAGTTTCTGTTATCCAGTGTAACTTTTTCAGTGACAGGAAGGGCAGTGAGACTAATGAAGATGACTCTTCAATGGGAGTGATGACAGAGAGCATCAAATTCTCATCTTGGGGGAGATTTCTTGGTGAAGTTGCTGATGTAAAAACAAGGCAAGGATCTAGAATTCTCTGAAATATGATAAAAGAACCTAGCTGATACTGCACAAGGTGTGAAATAATTGTAAAATGTGATCTCTATCGGAGATGGGAACTGAGTTTTGAAAATAAAAATTTGTTCATTCAACAAATGTTTCTTGTGACCCTGAATTTTTATACACCCTGTATTACACATGGGAGCTCTGAATGGATTAAATCTTTACTCTCAAGGATTCATAATTTAATAGCAATAATAAACATGCAAGTAAATAATAAAAATAAATTGTAGTAGTATTTCAATGAAGTATGCACATCATATACCAAAGTAAACTGTTCCTGCTGGAGAAAAATTTCAAAAGAAAAAAAAAAAGGGTGATACTTGAACTGTATTTTAGGGGAAAGTATGGTTTTGACAGGAAAGGGAGGACAGAAGGTCACATTATCATGCACTCATATTATGGGTGCACTCATTTTATGCTTAAAGCAACTCAGAGTCCTGGAGTTTCCAAAATAGGTTTCACTGGGGTAAATATGAGGTGTCAGCTGGACTGCCTTCCTTCTGGAAGTTCAAGGGGGTAATTTTGCCCTGCCCTTTCCAGCTTTTAGAGGTTGCCTACCACATCACTCCTAGCTCTGTTTCCATCATCACATTGCCAAGCAATGCCCTGCAGTTTAAGCCCCTGCTGCTCAGTGTCGTAGCATATATATATATATGTGTGTGTGTATATATATATATATACATATATATATATGTGTATATATATATATATATATATACTGATTTATACATAAATCATGACCTGAGCCCAAGGCAGATGCTCAACCACTGAGCTACCCAAGTGCTACCCAGTAGCTAGCTGGTTTAAGAGTTCAGTCCTTATCAGACTGACACTTATTATTTCCCCACTTCCCACTTATGTTCCTTACACTTCCCCCAAAACAAACTACTTCCACTGGAATCAATTCTTACTTCTAGAGAAACCCAAACTAAAATAAATCCATGTGGTAGGCCACTGCAAATTTCTTTGTGGTGATAGGGAAATAAAATGTAGAGAGATTAAATAGCATCTTTAAATTTTCATAGCTGGAAGCTGTAAAGCCTACTCCAGAGCCTTTATTCTATTAGCATATCATTCTGCTGCTTATGGTTAATGTAACAGTAGCTGTAGCAGTAGCTTCATTAAGTAATAACAGCAATAGTAATGATACTATTACTAATTAAAATTATTAACCAGCACAAAAATAATTACAATAACAAATCCCTCCAAATCTAGCATTCTAACATGGGGCAGGTCTTCAGAATAGACACCGTTCTTTTATGTGGTCATGCCATTTCAGTTTTGCAACAAACTGGTGTATGATATCACCAGATAAATTCTTCAGGGGGAGGAAATAGCAGCTATTCTGATAATTTCAGTTATGCAGGTTCAAAGCACAGAGGCCGAATGTACTTTGTCTTGTCCTGTTTTGTACTTGCAGAAACCTAGCTGAAATGCAGAACGTGCAGTAGCTTATGCCAAGTGATGAGGCTGAAAATACACATAAGTAGTGCGGCAGTGCAAGGCAAGGCCCTGGGCAGGCAATTAGTCCATCTAATTAGTCCACTGTTGCACATCTCAGAGCACCAATGTATTCTTTGGGACATGGGAAACTCCCTCTGTATTCCTGTCTCAGGACCTTTTGAATATTTTTTTTCTTAAGATTTTATTTAAATTCAAGTTAGTTAACATATAGTGTATTATCATTTTCAGGGGTAGTATTTAGTGATTCATCAGCTGCATATAATACCGAGTGCTCATTACATCAAGTACCCTCCTTAACACTCATCACCCATTTAGCCAACCCCCCACCCACTTCCCCTCCGGAAACCTTTCAGTTTTTTCCCTATATTTAAGAGTCTCTTGTGGCTGCCTCCTTCTCTGTCTTTATCTTATTTTTCCTTCCCTTCCCCTATTTTTATCTTTTTTGTTTCTTAAATTCCATATATAAGTGAAATCATGTGGTATTTGCCTTTCTCAAAATTTTTATTTCACTTAGCATAATACACTCTAGTTCCATCCACACCATTGCAAATGGCAAGATTTCATTCTTTTTGATGGCTAAGTAATATTCCATTGTGTAATATATAGATATAGATATATACACAACATATATACATATACGTATGTTACATTATATATGAGGTTATATATATATATATATATACACACAAAAAAAAAATAAAAAAAAACAACAAAAAAAACAAAACAAAAAAACAAAAAAACAAACAAACAAAAAAAATATACACACACACACACACACACACACACACATATCCTCTTTTTTATCCATTCATCAGTTGATGGACATTGGGCTCTTTCCATGTTTTGGCCTGGATAGTGCTGCTAAAAACACTGGGGTACATGTGCCCCTTTGAATTACTATATTTTTATCCTTTGGATAAATAGCTAGTAGTGCTATTGCTGGATCATAAGATAGTTTTATTTTTAACTTTTTGAGGAACCTCCATACTGCTTTCCACAGTTTGTATTTCCACTAACAGTATAGGAGAATTCCCCTTTCTCTGCCAATACCTGTTGTTTCCTGAGTTATCAATATTAGCCATTCTGACTGGTGAGAGATGGTATCTCACTGTGGTTTTGATTTGTATTTTCCCAATGGTGAGTGATGCTGAGCATCTTTTCATGTGTCTGTTAGTCATTCATATGTCTTCTTTAGTGAATTGGCTTCTGCCCATTTCTTGACTGGATTTTTTATTTTTGGGGTGTTATTGTGATAGCCTCTTTATAGATTTTGGATACTAACTCTTTATCTGATATGTCATTTGTAAATATTTTCTTCCATTACATGGGTTGACTTTTAGTTTTAGTTTTGTTGTTTCCCTTATTGTACACAAGCTTTTATCTTGATGAAGTCCCAATAGTTCATTTTTGCTTTTATTTCCCTTGTCTCCAAAGACATGTCTAGTAAGAAGTTGCTGTGACTGAGGTCAAAGAGGAAGCCTGTGTTCTCCAGGATTTTGATGGAATCTGGCCTCACATTTATGTCTTTCACCCATTTTAATTTTATTTTTGTGTATAGCATAAGAAAGTGGTCCAGTTTCATTCTTCTGCATGTGGCTGTCCAGTTTTCCCAGCACCATTTGTTGAAGGGACTTGGATTTTCTTTCCTGCTTTGTCAAAGATCAGTTGATCATATAGATGGGGCTCCATTTCTGAGTTCTCTATTCTGTTTCACTGATCTATGCATCTGTTTTTGTGCCAGTATCATTCTGTCTTGATCACAGCTTTGTAATATAGCTTAAAGTTCAAAATCATGATGCCTCCAGCTTCGGTTTTCTTTTTTCAACATTACTCTGACTTGGGGTCTTTTCTGGTTCCATACAAATTTTAGACTTATTTGTTCCCACTCTGTGAAAAATGCTGGTGTTATTCTGACAGGGATTGCACTAAATGTGTATTGCTTTGGGTAGTTTAGACATTATAGCAATATTTGTTCTTCCAGTCCATGAGCATGGAATGTTTTTCTATTTCTTTTTGTCTTCCTCAATTTCTTTCATAAGTGTTCTATAGTTTTCAGAGTACAGATCTTTTACACCTCTGGAATATTTGATATCTTTCCTTGAGCCAACTTCTAGTTTTGAGAGCTTAAATTAATAAAGCAAATCAAGTTACACTCCATTCAGATTGGTTAAGAGTATCTCAATTTAAAATAGTTTATTATGGGCAGCCCGGGTGGCTCAGCGGTTCAGTGCCGCCTTCAGTCCAGGGCGTGATCCTGGAGACCCGGAATCGAGTCCCACATCAGGCTCCCTGCATGGAGCCTGTTTCTCCCTCTGCCTGTGTCTCTGCCTCTCTCTCTCTCTCTCTCTCTCTCTCTCTCTCTGTGTGTGTGTGTCTCTCGTGAGTAAATAAATAAAATCTTTAAAAAAATAGTTAATTAAAGAAATAGAATTTTTATCTTTCAGTTTGTTGTAACAGTTTGTGTGGAAACCTCCATGAAATATCAGAAAGGGAGACAGAACATGGAAGACTCTTAACTCCGGGAAACGAACTAGGGGTGGTGGAAGGGGAGGTGGGCGGGTGTGGGGATGACTAGGTGGTGGGCACTGAGGTGGGCACTTGACGAGATGAGCACTGGGTGTTATTCTGTATGTTGGCAAACTGAACACCAATAAAAAATAAATTTATTAATTAAAAAAAAAAAGAAACTTCCATGGATCCCAGTTTAAATCCAGAAGTTAGATCACATGATTACTGAGATATTTCTTATTCTAACATTTTAAAAAAGAGGCATACGTAATACACTCAGTTTGTTTCCTAATTCCCACACCTAGAGAATGACTTATGTGAACATAAACCACATCCTCCAGAAGCCCTGAGACACTGTTTCTCAAGCTTTAATGCACATAGGAATCACCTGGGGATGTGTTAAAGTGCATATTCTAATTCAGTAAAACTCTGGTGGGCACTCAATTTTGCACTGGTGATGTCCATTCCTGCTACAAATGTCACATTTTGGTACATAGCCCTCACATGGGTTTCTTAACTTTGCTCACAGTCTCTATTCTACATTCAGGAGGAGTCTTTCAGCTTATCCTGAGCAGGAACTAAGAGGAAAAAAATAAGGTAATAGTTGGGAGGATAATAAGTATGCCTCCAGAACAACCACTCCAGACAGAGTGGAGCCCTTTATATATTTGCTCATCCCTATGCATGTGCAAGCCAAAAAATAAGTGGGAACTGTCTGAAGATTCCTGGCACTAGAAGCCACCAAACATAGCACAGGGCTACCCAGAACAATCACAGAGTCTCTCCAACAATGTGTGTGTTGCTCCACACACATTGTACTTAGACATCCTGCCCTGCTGCTCAGAGTAAGAATTATATTCACTTCAGTATCCCAATTCATTGATTTAAATGTTCATTGTCCATGGCTACCATGCATGCTCACTAATAGGAATGCCATGTTGACCTTGATTTAATTAATTCACACCTAAATCCTCAATACCAAGGGGTGAAAATCCCTGGCCTCCTGAAACTCAGCTGTACAGAGGCTGTCACACAACCAACACTAAGTAAGTGTGAAACTAAAAGCTAATTCACTATGCAGAAAACGGTTTCTTCATAACTACCTCTCATATATGTCCAAGTAGTGACATTTTAGCAACCAAGAAGTAATGACATCTTATCACTCACATCATTTAGTAAAGAAGGGCATATGAGTGACCCCCACAGTTATTATCATTTTTAAGTGGGAAAATATGTGCCGTGTGTGTTATTTTTCTTTCTCAAAGTACCTCATATATAAAAGGTATTATTTACCATTTTGCTAAAAAAAAAAACCTGGTTTCCATAGTGTCATTCAGGTACTTAGTAGAAAAGCTGCAATCTCTTTAAGATCATGTAGATACTTTAAATATGGAGAATTTTCTTCTCAGGTAGCTATCAATAGCATATATTCCAAAACAGAAATAGGCAAACCTTTAGTGTAGAAAAGTCTGGCTACAGTATTAAATATAAGAGTCTGAAAATAGGCTCTAGTCTTACTCATAGCCCTGATACCTCTCAGAGGTATCAGAGAGCCCTGATAGCTCTCTGGGCTTCTGAGGGAAAAAAGAAAAAAGAAAGCTCTCTGGGCTTCTGAGGGAAAAAGAAAAAATGGTAGAAGTGAGATATAGATAGATATAGATATAGATATAGATATAGATATAGATATAGATATAGATATAGATATAGATTAATGCATCATGATATATCTATATATACATATACACACATATGTATAATGATATATAATTATATATATATATGGTATATAAACACACACAGGAATATTACTAAGCCATAAAAAAGTATGAAATCTTGGCATTTCAATTACCTGGATAGTGCTAGAAAATATGACACTAGGTGAAATAAGCCAGTCAAAAGAACACAAATGCCATGATTTCATTCATCTGTAGATATTAAGAAGCAAAACTAGTGAGTAAATGGAAAAAAAGAAAAAAGAGAAAGGCAAAACAAAATAGACTCTTAAGTATAGAGAACAGAGGGATGGTTACCAGAGGAGAGGTGGTGATGGGGTTATGGGTGAAAAAGTTGATGGGATTTAAGGAGTGCACTTATGTGATGAGCACCGGGTTTTGTATGAAGTGCTGAATCGCTGTATTGTACAACTGAAATGAATATTATACTGTATGATAACTGGAATAACAAAAAAACCTACAACAAAAGAAAAAAATAGTAAAATACTATTTTTGGCCCTCAGACCCCTAATCTGAGTTCATCTGGATCCCCCAGATTTGACTTCCCTCAACCTAAATATCTAAATGTCTTCTCTCTCCTTTACTTATACTCTCTCTATACTAATTCTTCATGGTTATTCAACCAAGTAGGTTTATATTCAGATGATGGTAAAGAAAAAATCATTTTACCACTTACTGATGGGCACAGTAAGTATTCATTTAGTCATCCATTCATTCAATTTATTTATTTAAAGTATACTCTGTCCAAAATGCTGTGATAGGTTCTGCAAGGAATAAAAATATACAGAAGACATAGCCCACATAATCAATACATATTACCTATTAGATAGCTAAAAGGAAATACTACAGAAACACGTTATTCTAACATTTGGGAGTTTCTTTTCTTTGAATGTTTATTTTTATCTGCCATGATACAGAAAATATATAATAAAATGGGAAAAAATAAATAAATACTAAGAAGGGCTTAGCAATGGCACTTGTTCTGGGTAATAGTGATAGCTGCATTAGTAACTCTAGTCAAGTCTTATGGGAACCATTTTTCATTGCAGTGACTTTTCATATCTCCGTCTTCATTTATTATGTGCTGATTTTATAACATGACCTTCAGAGGACAAGCCTTTTTCTAAGGTCTGTCCCACTTTTCCTCTTACTTGACAAACTTTTACTGAGAGATCATAATAGTTGGTAACATTTATGGAATTCTTTCCATGTTCCAGTCATTATTCCAAGCTTTATATATATTAACTCATTCATTAATGTACTACAGGTATCACCTTAACTTTCCCCTATAAATAAATGACGACCAGCTAAGATCTCAATTCTACAACCATATCTAAACTTCCACCACTTCAATAAGCAGCTCTACAAGATATTCCACAACCTCTTCAATCATATGGGGGACCAAAAAAGGTTTGTTATCTTCTCAAAAACCTGTCCCTCTTTCTTTAGTGTTATCTTGGGGGAGGACTCCACAACTATTTAGCTGATCTCACCATAGGTTTCTTTCTTTTCCTCTAAGTTTGCATTGGATTAATTCATTGGCAAGTTTTATAGACTCCAATTAACAAAAGAACTTTTACATCCTCCCAGTGTTCCCCCACCACAAGAGTGGTGGATTATTTCAATAGTCTTGTAGAAGTTTCCCCTGACTCCTGTAGAAAACTTGAACTGCCAGACTAATTTTCCTAACATATTTATATCACTCTTTTGCTTGAAAAGTTTCCACATTTCTCCATCACATATCATTCAGGGATTAAAAAACAAACAAAAACAAACAAAAAACACTGTATGTGTAGACAAATGCCAATTCAGACCCACCTGGCTCTAGCATAGGGTTACCTTAAATTATGTTAGTCATGACTTTATAACTTGACTTAATTACTGGACACCGAGCATAGGTCTTTGTTTATTTCTACAGGTTCATGAAAAAAAAATCTTTAAAAAAGATGGGATTTGAAATCAAACACTAGGACACAGAGTTCAAGGGATGGTTTCTGTGATTCACTCACTGTTCCCTGGATCTTTTAAGGTCTCATTAAAGTATAGACAGACTTGATTTTCAGAATTTCATTTTTATGAACAAATTATTTGAGTTAAAAATCTGTATTTTTAAAATTTAAACATTAAAACTTTAAAATATTAAAACATTAAAATTTGGCATCATGAATTACTCATAATTTAATACAATATAACCAAGTGACATATAAGAAAATGGATCATATTATTCCAAGTATTCAATTTTGCTAATATTCTCAATATTCTTATTTGCTTTAAAACAATATTTTAAGTATAATAATTAGGCTTAATTTTGATTTTTGATGTGGTTCCAAAGAAGCTAAAATAGCAAAATGAGACATTATACTATGAAATCCATCTACTTCTCTTTCCACATAGAAAAATACATGCCTTATGCTCTCATTGAAAAAAATAATAATAAGGATAACTTGGGATTGAGGTATTTGAAATGAGGGGTTTTTTTCTGCATAATGATTGGTAATGACTTATAGTAAGATGACATACAGGTTGTTGACTTTATTATATTTTTTATACATAGCATTTTCCTATAATGCATAAACAGAAATTCCACCCCTCCCATAAGACTTGATGCAACCTCTGTATCTCTTAAATTTCTATACCTTTTTCTTTAATATAGGCTGTTAAAGTGTGTCTCACTAGAATATGTGACCCAGTCCTTGACCCACAAATTTCAGTTCAGTCAAGTTCTCCTGCTGTTATACTTTACAAACATCTCAGTGAAGTTTCCATCAATAAGCTGTTACAAACACTAAAAGATAAAAATATTGTTTCTAACAATACATAACTCATTTTTTTGTGAAATATGTAGAATTTGTCAACAAATCTGCCTTCGATACCAAACATAAGAGACTACAGTCACCTATCGGAGCAGAAGCACTATAAACAGAAATATCAATATGCTAGTGAGGGCAATCCAGTGGGCTCCTGAAGCTACAGTTTCAGTTTTTAGTTATGTAGTTACATAGTCTTATTAGCTCACCTTTACTATATTTTGATCTTCTTTCAAAAGGGTAGTGTCAATGTGGTGAGGCGTATGAATCTAGATAGAAGTGTTTCCTCATAATCTCTCCCTCTAATGCCCCATAAAGCCTCACTCTTTCTCTATGAGTATCCATTCTTCATGCTCCCTTTACCCACTGTTATCCCATTGTCAATGTTTGAATGTTCTGTGCCAAAAAAGGTTGAAAAGAAGTTATTCTCAAACTAACTAGGCTCAAGCAACAGAAAAGTCAGGATTGGAAAAGTTAGGATTAGAAGTCAAAGCATGTATTATTATAGCCACGGTAGAAGGACTGTGTGTATGTGTACCTTATCTCTTTCTTTATCTATTGATATATCTATCATCTATCTATCTATCTATCTATCATCTATCTATCATCTATCAACAAGAGGGACAGAGGGAGGGGAAGAGAGAAAAAGAAAGTAAGCAAGCTATTAAACTATAGGCAAATATCCCCAAAAGGTGCTTGAAATGTGGATTCACCTATGATGTACAAACTGAGTTATAGGGTACAGGGAAGAAAAAACATGTTCACATGCTGAACTGATGACAATGTACTTTTTTCAACACTGGCTAATTTTTTTTCTATCTATCTATCTATCTATCTATCTATCTATCTATCTATCTATTCATTCATTCATGAGAGACACAGAGAGAAGCGAGACATGGGCAGAGGAAGAAGCAGGCTCCTCATGGAGAGGCCGAGGCAGGACTCAATCCCAGAACCCTGGGATCACAACCTGAGCCAAAGGCAGATGCTCCACCACTGAGCCACTCAAGTGCCCCATCATTGGTTATTATGTAATTTTTTGAGATTTTATTTATTTATTCATGAGAGATACAGAGAGAGAGAGAGAGAGAGAGAGAGAGAGAGAGAGAAGCAGGCTCCATGCAGGGAGCCCAATGTGGGACTCGATCCTGGATCCCAGGCTGCCACCCCAGGATGAAGGCAGGCATTAAACTGCTGAGCCATCCAGGAATCTCTGGTTATTATGTATATATATCAGTCTTGCAATTTTCTGGAACAATGCTCACATCTTGATAGGGACTGGGGGACTGATTGAGGGGTGAGTGGGGTAGAACTTGTGATTCTAAACTGCATCTGTCATAGATGTTGGACATTTGGATGAAAGAAAGGATGAGAGAGAGACCTGGATTAAACCTGATTAATCCAGATCCCATTGTAATGTGTAACAATTAGAATTCTATTGTGGAAAAATGTGTGTGTGTGGAAAAATGGTCATTTTTGCAAAGTGAGAGTAATTTTTGTCCGTTGTTCATAAAGGAATTTGTTAGTTTGAGCACTCCTTAATTTGAATTTCTTTTAAATTTTACATTTTGGGGTTATTTCTATAATTTTTATTGCAAACGTATTTTAAAATTCAGGATTTATTTTTTAACTAGATTAATCTATGTTAACTAACTTTGTACCCAGTTTTGACCCAATCTGAACTGAATATGATTTAGGCTTATGCATAACTTCCATTTCTTCCACTACTACAATCATTTGAGAAATAATTGCAATTGTTTTTCAAAAGAGTGCACTACTACTAAGATGTTTATTAATAGTGATGTATAACTTATATAACTATTTATATACATAACTTCATTTCATCTTCACGTGCATTGATTGAGGTGAATAAGATTGTTGTTTCCCTTCTACAGAGAACAGACCAGACAGTTAGAAAGATTAAGTAACCAGGGTACATTTTTCAGGTTCAGAGTGAAGCTTTAATAGTGGAATTAGTGACAATTAGCAGCAATGTGATTTTGTGGAAAGGGTCAAAGAAATGTGGATTCTGCGCCATCCTTTGAAAGTTACTGTGTGACTTTGGCAGGTGATTAAACCCAGTAGCTTGAACTCTATTGGCTGTCACACAGAGATAACTACCTCACAGGAATACCATTAATGTAGAAATAATATATTTAAAAAGCAAATATATGGGCATGGTGCTTACTTATTATGTAAGCAATATATTTTCATTCATATTACTGTTACCACCCTTCCTGTTGAAAACTTAGAAGTATGTCTTTTCTTCACATTCAAAAAACATGAAAATCAGGCTTCTCATCATGGAACCTCTCTCTGTCTCAGTGCTGGGGTTTAATCAAATAGATCTAGAGGAATAGCTCTTGGCTTTGACACTTTCATAGCAGAAGAACAATTTTTCTGAAAACCTTCAGCTGAAAAGTCTATACCTAAATGGGCAGGGGTAAATTCTCTTTTTTAAAAATGATTAAAAAGTACAACAGAGTAAGAGCCAAACTAGGTTTGAGACATTTTAGAGTCTAAGACGTCCTAAACCTGCTTAGTTCCAAAGATGCTCATGGAGGCACCCAGAGTAGACCAAATCAAAAGACTTTATAGCAGGGTTCTTAGACCCAAAGCCAGCAATGGCAAAGTCATATAAGCTTATTGGAGAAACAGTCTCACAGGCCTGTAAGTTTCAGAGAAGCCATTATACCACCCTGGGTACAACAAGGCAAGAACTTCTGCCCGAAGCTTTAGTGTTGCTGAAGAAACATAATATACTCCCAGTTTCTTTCCTTTAAACAAAATGTCAATAGTAGGCATAGGATTCTACATATTTTAAAGGAGAACTGTTGTCTTTCTTCTGACTACCACCTAAAAAAGCTGATAGGGAAGTAAGTACCTTGGACACTTGGCGCCACAAATGTTTATTTTTAATTAATCAATTAATACTGAAAACACAACAGAAGACCAAAGTAAATAGAAGTTGGACACCCAGTGAAAGAGAGCCGACTAACTTTAGTGAATTCCACCATGCAAACACAATAAAAAAATTCAAATGTTACTAGCCTAGATAGTCATCAAAAACCACAGAAGAATATAAAATACTGTTGTTTTGATATTCTGAAGAGGTTCCTCAGGTTGAATTGCCAACCTTGGACTGAAAGACATCCAATTAACTTTTCCAGATCTTATTTTGTATTCATTTATCTTAGAAAAGAACGAAATTAAAAAAAAAATTTACTCTTTTGTAATATCTTATTTCCTTATGCACTCTCTGTTCTAGATGGTGCTTCAGGTATCATCATTCCATAATTCATTTGTATGTTAAGTCTCCTTAATATCTTCACTAGTAGATTACCTGTGTTATATTTAATTAAGGGATAATTATAGGACGTTGACATAATAAAGCACTCAGATGAATGAGCAATTCACTTTCAAGTGAAAAGCATTTAGATGTATCTGTGCAACTGGAAAGTAATCTCTGAATGAGAGGAGTTCAGGCTTGGGAAATGATAGTGATCTTCAGAGACAACAGACATATATCTGACTTTGAAAGGTTAGAAATATTCAGAATCTCTCTCTCTCTCATTTACAGAGGAACAGAAATTCCAAATTATCAGCATAATTTAAATGTGCCCTGTTGACTTAGATACAGAGTCGTTCATGATCTTTTACATGTTTTAGAAATGACAAAGCAGGAAATACAGAAGCATATAATAAAACCACAAAGTAAGAAATATTCTATTGCAAAAGTTAGATTAGCAGAGAGCACAGCAATCAGAGATTTTATATATATATATATATATATATATATATATATAAATAAACATATAAACATATAAACACACACACACACACCACACTAAACCTGTTTTATAGGTTGACAATTTTTGTGTCAGAAGCAGAGATTCTACCGTAGTGGAAAGGATACATGACAAAGCTGAAACGCAGAATATACATGCTCATTAGTTTTAAATAAGAGAATGCTACAAGATCTAGACTGTGCCTTTGGAACTGAAGATAGGATTAGCATTTTTAAGTATGATTATCAGGAATATTTCAGGGTAATCATACTCTGATGTTAGTTCAGGGCTGGGTCCTAATTAGTAAAATTTGATGTCAAAGAGAGCTATTCAATAGAGTCTAAGTAGTTTCATTTTTGAAATCAAGAGCATGTTGTATTTCAATATGATCATGAATACATCATAAATAATTACATTCTTTACAGTACAATTGTGAATTTCTGTTTTGGGACAGGAATGCAAAAATTTCCACTGTCTTCACCTTGGGAATGAATGGATCTAGAGAATAGCATCATTTTCTATAAATAAGATTCAACTAGTAATGTTCTAATTATGTATTCGAAGTAGGTACATGCCATAATACAAGTTTTATGGTCATTTCTAAATAGCCTTCTCTAATTTGTACTGCTTATCATACTGATTTGGAATCAATATTAAAAATCAGGTGTAATTATCTTTAAATATCAACTGCCATCTTGATGGAATTTTGAAGGATCTAAAGTCATGCATCCTATAGGTAAAGAATCACAGAACAAACACAATTTTGTTATCCATGTCCACTTAGGAACAAACTCTAGTTGTCTAAATTGCAATTGACCATTAGTATACCTAAAATTGTGCTTATTAAATAATCAAAGAAAAAATAGATAGATAGATAGATAGATAGATAGATAAATAAATAAATAAATAAATAAATAAATAAATAATCAAAGAATGGCACTTAGTAGTCAGTGGCCTATCACAATCCGTGGCCCTTCTTCATGTCTACTGCTCCTTCCATCTCCAGACTCTTTCCTTTATAACTACCAATCATTTTTAGCAAGTAGCAGTTAAGATTACAGTGAGCCAAAGAAGAGACACACACACACCAAGCAATGTCAAAAGCAATAATAATAATATTTATAACTTAATTAATCTTATGTACTAGTTCCTGGGTACAAACTTTATATCATAGTATTGTTTGGCAAATTAAATGTTATAAAGAATGCAAATGGTTTATTATTTACTAACCTCATTTATCAGAAAAGGATACCAAATTGGATGATGTGCCCAAGATCCCACAAGTTGATGAGCTGAAATCAAACGTTAGTATTAGGACTCCAAAATTCGGGTTCCACCACTATACTTGAATTTGAAAATAGCACAGTCAATTTTTAAAACTGCCTGAAAGTAAACTGATTAGTAAGTGATTTTTCAAGGCCTAAAAATGACTTTGACCATGTCAGTTACATGGTGAAATTAAAAAAAGATGTAGAAGAAATGTTTTTTCCTTCTCAAATTAAAAAAAAAAAAAGTTGTGTATCTTTCACTCAGTCCAATGAAAATATATTCATTTATTCAAAAAATATACTTTTAGAACCTACTACATGCTGTGCCACATACTGCTCTAAGTACTTCAGATAGTACTTGAGTAGTCACCTTTGTAAAGTTATATTCTATGAAAGAAAGACATTATAATATGTTATAAAGTAATTTTTTTAAATCAACGTATTTATTTTTAGAGAGAGAGAGGGAATGTATGAGGAGGGATGGGGACAGAAAGAATCTCAAGCAGACTCCCCACTGAGCACGGAGCCCTCTGCCAGTGCTGGGCTCCATCTCACAACCCTGAGATCATGACCTGAGCCAAAATCAAGAGTCAAACATTTAACTAAGTCACTACTACCTCCAAAAGGTAGTAAACTTTATAGAGAAAAGAAAAATAGGAAGGAAGGGTGATGAGGAGTTGCATTCTAAGTTGAGTAGAGCTGAAAATCCATATAAAACATATCATATGAGCAAAAACTTGAAAATAATGAGGGAGCAAGTCTTATAAACACTTGAAGGAAGAGCACCTCATGCAGAGATAACATTAAGACAAAGGCACTGATACAGGAAAATGCCTGGCATATTCAAAGAGCCAGGAGACCAGCATGGAAGGAACAAAAATGGCAAGAGACGCAGTTGGAATAGACAGAAGCCAAGAAATTAATGGGAAGACAGATCTTATAGGGCATGTACACCATGAAAAGGGCTTTGACCTTTATTCTGAATGAGATGAAGAAACATCAGAGAGTTTTGAACAATTGAAGGACATGATGAAATTTACATTTAATAGTATCACTCTGGATTCTCTGTTGAGAATTGGCTCCAAGGGGGTAAGAAAGAAACTGAGAAAAGAGGGAGGCTAATGGTAGTGCTTTGGTTGAGAAATGAAGCAGTCCCATCGTGATGGCAGTGAGGGTGGTGACAAGTAGTATAACTGAAGATCTTATTTGAAGATAGGGACAAGAGGATTTGCCAGAGGATTTGATGTGAACTATGAGTTTCCTTTTCCACATGTTGAGCTTGAGATGCCTATTAGACATCAAAATAGACATGAGACGGCAGTTAAAACACGTATTTGACATGTTAAGGAGATCAGGTTGGAAATGAAATTTTAGGAGTCATCAGCACATGGACATAATTTAAAGTCACAGCACTTGGATAAGTGAGTATCGACTGAGAAATAAAAAGCTCAAAGGACTGAATCTTGGGACATTCTCAAGAAGTCTGGAGGTCAGGAAGAGGAAAAAAGAACCAGTAAAGGAAAATGCAAAGGAGGGGCCCACTGGCCGTAGAAAACCAGAAGTGTACACTGATGTGTGAAACAAAAGCAAAAGAAAAATTAAATTTCCTTACTATCTACAGCCCATTGACAAGTCCTTGAAACAGGCAGAGTGACATTCCTCTAGGAACTCAGCTGCCTCCATGTTCATACTTTGCTAAGGGCAAAAGGCAATCTTAGCCCGACTCCCAGGATCCTGTAAGTCTACTTTGACGTATGAAAATTCATTTGGAAAGTTCCTTTATCTTTACCCCCCAGATATGTTGGCAGTCATCCCCAAAGCATATGACCCACCAATGTATATCTGAAGGATCTCATAACTAAGGTTTTATTAGACAGTAATAAATGATGTTTTCCTTACAATGCTTAGCCCCCTCAAGGTCCGGGAAACCTTCTTTCCAAAATTCCTTAGAGATTTACGCTATCCCTAACCCCCTCCCAACTTAAAAGTATATAACTGACCACTTCTCATGACCCCAATGTAGCTCTTTCTGCCCACAGGTCCTGTCCCCAGGCTTTAATAAAATCACCTTTTTGCACCAAAGATGTTTTAAGAATTCTTTCTTGGCTGTCGGCCCCAAACCCTAACGTCTCCCTACATCACACACCACTGGGGAAAAGAAGTATTCATTACTAAAGGTCTAAGTAAGATCAGGACTGAGCATTAACTTTTGGATTTAGCAACATGAAAGTATTTGGTTATATTAGTTTCAGTGGAATGCTGGGAATGGAATGTTTATTAGAGTGGTTTTAAGGGAATCTGGGAAGAAAAGAATTAGTAGTAGTGAGCACTAATTCCTTTTTGAGCATTTTTCTCTAAGGACAAACAGTGAAATGGGGTGACAACTACAAAGGGCTTAAAATCAAAAGAATATTTTTAAGATATGAACATTAGTATATTCGAATGTTTGATGGGCTTGACCCGGGAAAGAGAAAATTCTGCTGATGTAGAAGAGACAGAGGAAAATTGTTTGAGCCATATGCCTGAGTAAGAGAAAGGGGCAGGATCTTAGTACCTAAGTGAAGAATGTACCCTTAAAGAGTAATAGAGTTAATAAAAGAAGGGAAGCCAGAATAGAATGTGTAGGTAGGAATGCTGGTAGAAGAAACGTGTGGCAGACATTCAGTGGCTTGATTTTTCCCAGCAAGAATCTCTTACTGGGAAAACAATAGGACCTCATGCAGAAGGCAACATTTTTGGTTTTCCTTTTGTCCCCACCACAGTTTGGCATTGTTTTTTTTTGCTTGTTTGTTTTTTGTTTTTTTTTTTTGTTTGTTTGTTTTTGTTTTTGCTATACGTGTTGGGTTTTTTTCTCATCCATTTCAGTTTTAAATGCCTTTAACATACTTCTAAAAGACTTGAATGCCTTAGGGCCTTTGGTAGTAAATACCCTCATTGAGAAAGGCCGCACCAGAGAAGCTACAGCCATACTGGAATTCAGCCAGAGGCACCAGGAAACCCTCTAAATCTCTGACTCTGCATTCTTTTCAGCAGTAGCAACTTCCCACAGGGGGAGAACACTGGGGTTCCTGGCAATAGCTGCTGAAGGTGGAAATAACAAAGACGACTGAAAAATAACGTGAGAGGAGGCACTGTTGCTCAACAGGAGATGTCCCTTCAAAAAAACCCCTCTTCTTTTCAGTGTTAGTCAAGTTGGCAGAAGTACCAAAAAAACCATTATAACCTGAGATAGACAGACGCTGTGCTGTTCTATTTATTCCCACTATTAACAATGTAGAATTTAACTCCTCTGACCCAAGAGGTAACTGCAGCCACCCCTGAAAATTATCCAGTTTTAACATTGTTTAGGAAGTGAGGATATGGGCAGAATTTACTGAATTTATTCATATTCAAAAAAAATTTCAGAAGCAAATATAGCCACTATTTCCTATGAAATAAGTTAAGTGAATCTTCTCTTGCTTATGTAAAGCTTCCATGTAACTGGAGAGTTTGAAATAATGGTGGGCTCTTTTGTCTTTAAGAAAAATAAATATCTTTTCTTTTAACTTTTAAAGATTTTATTTATTTTATTCATGAGAGACAGAGAGAGAGGCAGAGACACAGGCAGAGGGAGAAGCAGGCTCCATGCAGGGTGCCTGACATGGGACTCGATCCTGGGACTCCAGGATCATGCCCTGGGCCAAAGACGGCGGCTAAACTGCTGAGCCACCTGGGGTGTCCAGGAAAAATAAATATCTTTCTGCGTTTACAAATCCCATTTGCTGGTTTGCTAAAGGCAAAACTAAAAGATGATCTCCTATACATTTTTAAAAATTTTCTTTAAGCTTCTTTTAGGGAAGGTTATTGTCTCTGGCACAAGATCCTTATTGCAAACCACTATTACGTTCCACATTCTGCTAACAGTTTGGTCTAAGGAGAGAGATAATATGCGTCCTCACCACTGACAGAAAGAAGTGAAACGTATCTGTTAAATTCCTGTCCATTACCTCCATACATTTGCATATTCTTAAATGATTGGCTTAAACATAGGAGCATGGGAAATACTCTAATTCTGTCACAAATCATTTTTAGTCAGGTTTTTAGCTTCATCATTGAATATAGACGTGGATGACTGAATCTGACATATAATTAAGCATTCAGTCTATAGTTATTAATAACAAGAAGGTACAACTTGACTTATGTTGGCCCATTACTTATCTTTAACTTTACTCTGATATTTTTTTAAAGTTCAAGTAAGTAACATAAAAAAAAAAAAAAAAACTGAGGTTCATATAAAGATTTAAAGAAATTTTACACCACAGTGAGTTGAGTCAAAAGGAGAAAAACACTTTTACATTTACATAAAACACCTATGAATCATCAATGACCTTTCAAAAATTGTCTTAAATATCTACTCCAAGACTCTTGGCTAAGCCACGATCAAAGAGCAATAAATGGTCTGCATGAACCTAAGTATGATTTGAAGCATTTTAACAATTCCATTCAGATGCTACTCTATTATCTAGACAAATTCATCATTATTTAGATGCACCACATCAATATATCAAC
Organism: Canis aureus; assembly: GCF_053574225.1. Lineage (NCBI taxonomy): Eukaryota > Metazoa > Chordata > Mammalia > Carnivora > Canidae > Canis > Canis aureus. The sequence goes on from NC_135645.1 coordinate 16,363,994, forward strand.
CTTGTAACCACTACACATTATTTACTGGGTGTGTGTTGTTTTTCCTATAAAGGTTCTAGAACATGGATTAGAACTGTTCAGATGAATCCTCTTTGTAATACACACCTATAATTTCAATACCTTTTTATATACCTGTTTTTAAAAATACTGGATTGGCCCCTCAATCACCAGTGAGTTATCTGATGTGATACATGTCCATTTACTTTTTTTTTTTTTTTTTTTTGGTTTGGTTTTTGTTTTTCTTTCACTGACTTTCTGGTGCAGTGTATAACTTTGGGATATGTGCTATGCCTGTTACACTTCAAGCTTCTAGGAGGATTTAATCAAAAAAGAGGAAAAAAATGTTATTTTCAAATGACTTAATACAAGTCTCTTGACAGTATCCTATGCAGTGTTGCCATGTTCTTAGTAAACTCATAGGCACTTTTTTTCAATACACTGTGATTTCTCATAATAGTTCTTTTATAATCCTTGTACATTTAGCAAATGTTTCCTGTTTTAATCATTTTTTTCCACCAATCAGCTATTCACTTCTCTAACTCTCCTTTCTCCAATCTCATTTAGATAAGGCAATAGCTTAGATATGTTCAACAGCTCATCTCTGTCTCTTAATCATGTCTCTTCCCATTTTTTCATGTAGATCATATTCTCTTATTTTTTTTCATTTAGGTTTCCTTTCTATCTACCATTCACCTTATGTCTCTTTTCTTTGGTTCTTAGTCAATACAGAGAAGAGGGAAAGGAGAGAAAGAGAACCAACATTCCAAACTCATTCAATCAGGAAGGTACCACACGAGGTGCTTCATGTCTACTGTGCAATTTAATTTACATGGCAAACATATAATGTATTCAGTACACAACTGTGTATATCTTATATATGTGTGTATATATATACTAGGATTAAATACTCACTTGAAATTATAATTTATCCAAGTTATATATTTATTAAGTGGATAGAATTCAAACCCAGGTCGCTTGTCAAAACTTGTTTATCTCACTTTGTCATTGTCCTACCAATATCACTAGGAAGAATTTAGTTACAAACCACTTGTCCCAGTATTTCTGTTCCCAACAGGGTCCCTCTGCCTACTGGAGTGCCACTAGGACTTCCTCTTTTAGACATTGTTACTATTGGGCAGTTGGTGCTTGGAGCATCTACGTGTCAAAAAGTGATGTGCTCCTTGATACCTTCCACATGATGGTGGCTTATTCTATCTGGTGGTAAAGAAATGCTTTTTACCTTTTATTATTTTACTTTTCCAAATGGATATACAAAGAGTGTGGTTCATGCCCTAATATTGTCAGAGAGTTTGTTTTGCTTTGTTTTTAGTGAAACAACTTCTAGCACATAAGACTAAAATCTAAGCCCAAAGATATCTGGATCTGGCTACAAACCTAAGTGACCATCACTACAATAGAAATGAAGAATTTGTAGAGGTCATATTTGATCACTTGACTCTTCCTTCTCTTATGACTCTGCTCACTGTGGTGTAAAATTTCTTTAACTCTTTATGTGAACCTCAATGTAGTTATATTACTTATTTGAACTTTAAAAAATGGTGTATTTTTTTTCTAAAAGACACCCCAGTCCCTCAAGCAAATGTGCTTCTAATAAGACACATCTCATACATATCAGTTGGAATAAAAATTACCAATGATAATTTATTTAAGTAATAATCTATGATAATTGCAGTTTTAAATCATAAAGTGGGGAAATATAGTTCTTAGCTATGATAAGTCTCTAATACATCTATAGAAACAGGCTGTAGGAACATAAATATATTTTCTTTTAAGATTCATAGACCAAAAGCAACTCAGCAATGAATCTAAGCCCATTCTGTGTGAGAAAGACATACATACTTTCTCTTTCCTCAGAGGTAGAAACCAGCCAGGATCTTATTATACTGTTATTTTCAAGGCAGATAAAACCCTTTAGGAAAGCTCAAGGATAAAGCAATCAACCACATTTTAAGAGTAATGCCACATGTGAGCTGCATACTTTAAGTATTGGGTAGTATATATATATATATTTTTTTTTTTTAAATTAAGTCATTGATTCCAAGCTCTGACAACTCCACAGCTGATTTATGTTTCCTAATCAAAGAGCAATTAAATGATCTTATGCAAAAAATTCTCATCAATTAATGATATAGCATATGATTGTTTATATGGGTTCAACTTTAAGAATCATCAGCATAATTGAGAAAATAATCTTTAATATCAAATATGCAAAAACTGATAGGACAATGATGTTAAGAGATCATAAGAATCAAAGACATTCAAACACAATTGTACTTAGAGAAAAGAAAAACACTGTGACCCTGAATTTGGTTCTTTCCTCTGGTGTCTTGAAAAACTATAATTCACATAATTTCACACCACTTTTCCATGACACATCCTATCGTTCCCTGCAAGTAAGGACTAAGCTTTTGTATTCTGTTCACGGACCTCAGGACATGAGCACACAGTTACCTCTAACTCTGAAATCAATACATGTCGGTCCATATGGAGAACTCAGCATGAGAGATGGTGGGGATGAAGAGCATCTTGGCTCCATACGTGCTCATAGAACCAACAATGTGTTGCTGTTATTAAATTTGTGAGACATTTCTCATACATTTTAAACCAACTTTTCAAGTACTATCTTGTAAAATAACTATCCTAAAAAATGTCTCCACATACCCACCTTCAGGATTGTCAGAACTAGTTGTGCCCATTAGAATGAATGCAAGGTTATGGAATTGATACAGGAAGAAGATACGGTCACTACCAGCCTCTTGGAGAATGCCTCAGGCTGAGGTGGTGGTAGGGGGAACTCATCTTGAAGAAGGAAAGAATCCATGTGCTTTGACTCCATCCTGGTAGAAATTGTAAGGAATAGCACTATAGGGGACACTGTGATGTGAGAGTATCACTCAATATTCTCATACCCAGATACACAAAAACTTTCATAGGTTCATTAACTTTTTCATTAACAATTTCAGTCATTTATTTGTTTACTCATTCATTTATATTGTGAATCCACTGTCTCAGTGAATCACAAAACAGAGCAGATAGTTGTTAAAAACCTACATACCAGGCAGCCTGGGTGGCTCAGTGGTTTAACGCTGCCTTCAGCCCAGGGCCTGATCCTGGACACCTGGGATCGAGTCCCACGTCAGGCTCCCTGCATGGAGCCTGCTTCTCCCTCTGCCTGTGTCTCTCTCTCTCTGTCTCTCATGAATAAATAAATAAAATCTTAAAAAAAAAAAAAAAAAAACATACCCTACATACCACTCCTGATTCTTTCCCTCACACTTCCCCTACATTCAATTTTCTGGTTTCTACCTCTATGAGCCCCAAACATCACTACCTCCTGAAGGGATCTTCAATAGTCATCCTGACCTAAAATAGCCTCCCACAATCACTTTATTTCCATCACATCTCTTTGTTTATATATTTCCTTCTAATTGCTTAGCACCATCTGTCATATCATGTTTGTTCTCATTCATGTCCAATATTCCCCAAAAGCGACCTAAAAACAACTTTAAGTATTATGGGTATTGTATACATATTTATTGACTGAATGCTTTTGCTATATGTCTCAATTTCTCAAATTATTTAAGAGAAGGCTCTAAGGCTGAAACATTGCTGTTCATTTGGGAGACTAAAAAAAAGTGAATAAATCTATTAAGGAGAAGGCCCTCTGTCTCCTCAGTTGCAACAATACCTGGGTCAATGTAAAGAGAGATGATACCATGTCAAATCCCAGGAGCAATGTCTTTTCTTCTGAATGGTAGTAGGAAAGTCAGTCACAATTGCATACTGAAATACTGCCTCATGAATTTATAGTGTTATACATGGGAGAGGTGAAAGATAATGGAAATCAAGGATCCTACAAAGGAAGGACAGGCCCAGGAGTTCAAGATGATTCCATCAGAATAGGACTTTGAGGGAAAGGCATTTCCTCACCTTGTGATCTGAGAAAATAGTGTTACATTGGGCATAATCATTTATTCAACAAATATTTATTTAGAATCCACCATGTATTATTTATTGTTATATCCCTAGTATTTAGCTGATATATTGAGGCATGTCCTGCCCTGAAGGAATGCACAGACATGCTTATAGTCCGCATTTTATTCTGCTCAATTTTTAGTTAATTATAGTATCTGGCATAAAGTAGACGATGTTGGCTTTACCCTATGTTACAATCTGTAGAGAACAGATTATATAATCTTTCAATTCGGTAGTAATAATCTATAATAATTGTAGTTTAACTTTAACTGAGGGTACTTGTTTAAAGTAAAGCGTATCAGATGACATGGGTGAAATTAAGAGTACACTTATGATGATAAGCACTGAGTAATGATATATGGAATTGTTGAATCACTGTATTGTAAATCCAAAATATAACACTATGTTAACTACACTGGAACTAAAATTAAAAATTTAACAATAAGCTTGTTTCTCACAACAGGAAATCCCTGATAACTTTTACATACTTATACATGTAAAATACTTAAAGTATAAATGGGTTCCTGGATGGCTTAGTTCATTAAATGTTCAACTCTTGATTTTGACTCAGGTCACAATCTCAAGGTCGTGAGATCAAGCCCCACGTTGGGCTCCCCACTCAACACAGTCTGCTTGAGATTCTCTCCTTCTCCCTATGCCCCTCCCCCAACTCAAGTGTCCTATCTCTCTAAAATAAATAAAATCTTTTTAAAAATTAAAGTACGATATGTATACATCCAATTGGAGCCTTAATTTTCACATAAGTATCTCTGATATGTTTCTAAATTATAAGCCTTAGGAACACAGCTGTACATATATCATATACATAATAACTCAGCTTCCAATTTGTCAGAATTGGAGGACGACTGCAACTACCAATTGTGAAGTGAAAAGCATACATCTGCCCATCTAATAAAATAAGGTAGTGCTTCCAAACTTTAATTTACAAGAGATTACCTCAGGATCTTATGAAAATGTAGACTCAGTAGAGTAGGGGTGGGGCCTGAGACGGAGTTTCTAATAAACTCAAAGATTATGTCAGTGCTGCTGGTCCAGGAGCATACAGTGGTTTCATATTTGAGTTAATGGCTATTGATGTGAAAATTAAGAAGTTCAGAGGTGGAGTTATTATTAATATTTTTTGCTAATTTAGATAAGCAAATTGCTCATCTTACTAAAAATATGTTAAGAAAGAAGACAAAAAGAATGGTGGATGTACTCTTATAGGAGAAAGCTCTGTTCCAATACAAGAAAAGTGGTCATAAGTAAGTTTGCATCCAGAAAATGCATGTTTTAAAAATTTACCTTGTGACTTGAGTAATTCTCTATAGACTCCTACTTGGACTTCAATTTTGATACAGAATTTTGGATCAACATGAGAGACAGAGAAGGCCCACAAACACATCAGGAAACCTGAGCTGCATTCAGTTCTCACTGAATGGCTGCTTGTTCCTACAGAACAGTAATTTGTCATCAATAGTCACTTCCTTCCCTAAGTTTGTGTTTGTTGTCATTCTTCCCCACCAAAAGGATTTTGTTTAGAGATGCCTTTTAATGCCAAATCTCCCATGATATCACAGAAAGACATAATTTACTGAAATAGAGAAAAAAGACCACAAGTGAACCTGGCTAGCATTTTAACACTAAAAGAACCCAGGGTATCATGTTTTTCATGAAGTTACAGGGGGGTCAAATTCTCTGCCAGAACTAATAGCTGTTCATCTGTTGAACTAAAATATATAAAGATGTATATTCCTTGGATTTGGGGATCTATTAAGTCCAATTTGGAAGCTATAGGTATACTTATGCTGTGGCTCAAGCACTGTCCTCACAGTGGAAAGTTAATGTGTTTCAAAACACATGGGCAAGAGATTTCAGTTTTGTTTCTGCCTCTCTCTGAGAAGATCACACTCCTCCCTAGAGAGAAAAACATGACAACCCAAGAGATCCTGAGTGAAATCAGCTTGTTTGTAAAAATCCTTCTATTAAAGGCCATGTTTTCTATGTCCTCTAGGACCATTATTGTGGTCTTTCAATTTTTCACTTACTGTTTTAATAATGTTACTGGGGCACAAAAGCACACACAGATGTTGCCGATGAGTTCACAAGGACTATCATGGTTTAAAGGTATTCCGAGTGCTTACCAGTATTTTCAGCTTGGTCATTTTACTTATAAAGGATCTCTGAGATCAAAGACAGGAATTCTGAATAAAGAATTTATACCCTCACTTTCCATTTATTATATCATTTTATTATTTGATAAGAGGAAATACGTGAAGGAATTCTATTCTTCCAATTTGGTATCCTGAAGAGTATTTTCAGATTTCTTTTTTACCTGGTAGACTCTATTTCTCAAAACTCAAACACAGTGTGTGTATATATCATGCTTTTTGTTTTTTATTCTTTGTGGGTTTTTTTTTTTTTTTTTTTTTTTTTTTGCTTTTCCCAGCTAACGAAAAAAACTTCTTTCTGTGAAGAACAGGGACAAAGAAAGTATTTATGCTTTCCTTCCAAGAACTTAAAATGTTTCCACACATTAACCACTTTTCAAAAACTCTCAAAATGTAAAATAATGATACAAATTTTAAAGGTGATTATCCTATTTTTAGGTATTCAAGGACTAAAATAATTAATTGCCCAAGGTTGTAGAGGCAAATTGGCATCAATGTTGAGGCAAAATAAAATGCCTGATTTGTAACAAGTTTCAAAAATATTTACTGCCTAGATTATTTGTGAGCTATTTGAGCTCAAATTCATGCTCTAATAGTCTTTTGTTGTTGTTGTTAATTTACCTCACTCTTACTTAGGAAGGTTTTTATTTCCTGGATGTCATTAGATCCTCAATGTAGAAGTTTCTAAGCCTCAGGCTACATTTCATTTAGACCTTTCTTTCAGAAAACCTCGTTCCATGTGTACTTTCATCTTAATCCATGGATTTATATATAGGTTTAGTAGAATTTGACATTTTCCCACAATTTCTCTCCTCTGGTAGTTGCACATCAGGGATTTTTTTAAGGGTATTTTAACACCAAATATGCCTTGATAGGACATGGTTAATAATCCATTCGTATTGATATCTAATCCAAATTTATATATGAGTCCTCTTGCTAATTAGACAGATTTGACTGGTAGTATTTCTAAAGAATAATTCAACTGGTTGATTTAACTTAATTCATTACTTGTTAGGGATTCTTTTCTGCTTATAGTCCATTAATATTATTAAAATATTAAAATTAGAACATTTATTTAAGCAAGTTGCAAATATTTCAGGGTAATATAAAATGAAATACAGAAATTTACTTGCTTTGTTAACTAAACAGAAAGATATCCACTTTGATGGAGATGTAGCGTGCTGTGGGGAAAAGAAAACTAGGGACTTTGGTTCTAATCAAAACTCTTCTATTCAAATTATGGAGCTGGGAAAAGTTAGCAAATTTTTTAAACTTTATGTTTTAAATTAAATTTAGAGTTAGAGAAAAGTTGCAAAATGGTAGAGAATTCCTGTATATCCTCCAGTCAGATTTCCCTAATGTTAACACCATATGTAACCATAATACAACTATAAAACCAGGAAATTAACATTGTTACTATGCTATTAACTACACTGCATATTTTATTCAAATTCCATCCATTTCTTTTTACTATGATTTTTTTTCTCTACTATGTTTTTCCATGTTTTCTTCCTCAAGAGCATAGCTTATACCCCATGTTGTATCTGTTATTTCTCTTTGCTCTTCTCCAACGTGTGATTTTGCTTTCTCTCCCCTTTCCTTTCATGAACTTGATGTTTTAGAGTACTCATTATTGATTTTGTACAATGTTCCTCAATTTAGGCCTGTCTGATGTTTTGTCGTAATTAAAATCAGGTTATGATATTTTGGTGTAAGAACAGCAGAGGAATGATGTTCAGTCTCATTTACTCCATTGTTAAAATAAGGTTAATTAAAAGTTTTTAAAAATCTTCTATTATTTTGTTCTGCTTTGCTTTAATTTTTTTGTAGTGTTAATCTTCTCTTATTTTAAGAGTAATTGACATTTAAAGAAAAACATGGGCACCTAGGTGGTACAGTTGGTTAATTGTCTGACTCTTGGTTTTGGTTCAGGTCATGAGATAGAGCCCCACGTGAGGCTCTCTCCTCAGTATGGAGTCTGCTTGAAATCTCTCTCCCTCTCTCTCTGCCCCTCTTGCTCATGCGCGCTCTCTCTCTCTCTCTCTCTCTCTCTGTTCCTCCCTCTCTCTCCAAAATAAATGAATAAACCTTTAAAAAAAAAGAAAAACATATTTTAGTATTATTGTCTCCTTGGGATGGATATACTAACTTTATTATTCAATTGCAACTATGCTTAACACACTATTGGCATTTTTTAACAGAAAAATTAGTAGGTTTCTCAAGAAAGTCAGCTTTTGAGAAATTATATCCAGAGATCTTAGAAGCCATGTCATAAAACAAAGTTAGCTAAGTTCACCTAAATCATAGCATGACTATGTGCTATTTTTCCTCTTTTATTTTTTTTCCTCTTTTAGAAGCCTATTATATTTATAGTTTTCTTCTAAATATTGGCTGTCATCTTCTTGGTCACTGTCAACTTGCCTTTATATCACATAATTTAGTATATTTGAAATGATTATTATTTACTATTATAAAACAACTCACAAAATACCTTATCTTTTAGACAGAGATACAGATAGTGTTAGTATTCCATTAGATAAAAAATGTCAATAACAAGCAAGAATTGAGCATACAATAGTTTTGAAAAGTTATGAATAATGCATATAAATAATTATAGGCATTACAAGTGCTTGTAATATAAATAATGCCTAAAGAACATTAGAGAAAGTCTTAATACAAATACAAAAAGTTCTAAACATCTATCTAAATTTAAGAGAATAAATATTCTATTTCTTAGCAGAAGGAGAATTCCAAACATCTGTAAAAGATTCCAGGAAAATATAAAGTGTTTCTGAATTTGTTCTTGCTATTCTTTCCTTCCTCTCACCCTCCTATCCTTCCTTCCCTCTCTTATTCCTTCCATTTTTATTGAAAAAGACATTACAAAACCAATTACAATGTAAAATGTATGATAACAGAGCTCTACAGAAGACACTATGAGAACACTAAAAAAAATAGGAATATTATTTATTTATTTATTTATGATAGTCACAGAGAGAGAGAGAGGCAGAGACACAGGCAGAAGGAGAAGCAGGCTCCATGCACCGAGAGCCCAACATGGGATTTGATCCTGGGTCTCCAGGATCGCGCCCTGGGCCAAAGGCAGGCACTAAACCACTGCGCCACCCAGGGATCCCAGAATATTTTATTTTACCTGAAACCTTTGACTGCCACTGCTGGTATATCAAGGGGAGAGAAGGTTATAATAGGGATGAAGGAAGTAGCTTTTATAGAATTCTTCACTGAAACGTGTAAACGTGTAAACTAATACTTACTCCTCCTGACATAACAAACTTCCAGGATCCACATACACAACTAATTACAGCAAAAAGTCTAGGAATAATTTTTACCTATGCTGCATGTGTGTTAACCAGAAGTGGTAGCAGGATGATCTGATTATGTAACCAGTTTACAAACTAATCCATCCTGGTTTTACTACAGAAATGAACTGCCTGCTTGTTAATAATTTTAGTAGATAACTTTTTTAAGCATTTACTATGTTATATAACAAAGTTAAGAACTTTATATTATCTCAATTAAATCTCACAAAAACATGATGAGATGAAAATCATTATGATGGCAATTTTATGAATGACCAACTGAATTTGGAAAGGTAGGGCAAATTGCCCCAAGCTGTATAGTATGTAAGTATCAGAGTTGATATGTGACTGAAGACAATCTGACTCAAAGACAAAGATTGTCTTCATAATAACCATAAGCTATAGACATATTTCTTCATCAAGAAAGCAAGTGCTCTTACAAAAGGCATAATCATGGTATCTAAACTCATGTGTTTCTGGATTCACCAGATTCATAATATTTAAACTTGGGGCTTGGAAGAAGAAAGATAATTTCATTTTTTAAATTTATTCAGGCTAGATAAAGATAAAAAAGCAAAATAATGGATGAAGAAAATCATAAGAAAAAGGGGAGAAATAAATTTGCATTAGAGAATTCAAAACTCAAAATCTTTCTTTAATCTGATTAATATACTTTCCATTTAAACTCTCAAAGTGGAGGCTGTTCAGGATTTGGCCTCTGTAATTTTGGAAAAGATCAGAGAAAGTCATTAACTTTCACAATCATAATAAATAGAGAATCACTCTATTTTGACATATGTATATGATTTTCATGTGAATGCATGAGATCACAGTGTATTTCTTATTCAAATACTAAAGTATTACGGTGAAAATTTCTCTTTGCCCAGAACTCGATGTAAAGTGTGTATGGAAAGCAAAGCCACACTTCCTCAGTGTCAGCTTGCTAAAGGCACTGGGTTCAGAGATGAGTACAGGATTCCTTATTCTATCTCACTAGGAGAAGATTGTGTGTCCATTATTTGCATATATTACCTGCATTAGTGAGGAAGAAATAGCCTGAACTTTTCTAAAGTAGATGAACAGCTTCTTTGAAAAGATAATTCAGGATTCATGGTACATTTAAACCCCAGGCTTTGTACCTGGTCCTGTAAGTTGAAAGACTTAACATTTGTAAGAACTACTTTTGCAGGGTATCTGTCCAAATTATCCAATATCCTGTGCCCTAGATTAAAGAGAAAAACTTTCTTGGAAAAAATCTTGCGGATAAATAACTTGATTAAAAACTGCAATAAATAATGATTGTTATAGTTAGAAGTAGATGACGTACTCATTTCTAGTGTCTCATGTCAAATATAAACTTGGCTGTAGGGCAGCCCGGGTGGCTCAGTGGTTTAGCACCGCCTTCGGCTCAGGGTGGAATCCTGGAGACCCAGGATTGAGTCCCACATTGGGCTCCCTGCATGGGGCCTGCTTCTCCCTCTGCCTGTGTCTCAGCCTCTCTCTGTGTGTGTGTGTCTCTCATGAATAAATAAAATATTTTTTAAAAATAAAATAAACTTGGCTGTAATTCCCTGTTTTATGGCAAAGTCATCCTATAGGTTTCTCTAACAGTTATATTAAAGTTGTTGAAAAATTATTACCCATTCCATGACTTTGCTATGTAGAAATTAAAAAGACAAGTGAGGGGATCCCTGGGTGACTCAGTGGTTTGGCACCTGCCTTTGGCCCAGGACATGATCCTGGAGTCCCAGGATCGAGTCCCACGTTGGGCTTCCGGCATGGAGCCTGCTTCTCCCTCTGCCTGTGTCTCTGCCTCTCTCTCTCTCTCTCTCTCATGAATAAATAAATAAAACTTAAAAAAAAAAAAGACAAGTGAAACATGGTAAACATGGTATCTGCCAACACAACAGGTAAGAATAATAAGATAGATACACAAAATACAAAGAAGGTAAGTGGCTTAAGAAAAAAACAGATGGGGCACCTGGGTGGCTCAGTCAGTTAAGCATTTACCTTCTGCTCAGGTCGTGATCGCAGGGTCCTGGGATCCAGCCCTGCATTTGGGACCCTGCTCATAGGGAAGTTTGATTCTCCTTCTCCCTCCCCACCATTAGTTCTCATTCTCTCCCTCTCTCTCTCTCTCAAATAAATAAATAACTTAAAAAAAAAACAAAACAAAAATAAAGATAAAGAGCAATTTATAAATAAAGAGAGAAGAGATAAAGAAATTGTAAGTTTGGGGTAGCCTTAAAAACTTTCTGGATGAGAAATGTTTGAGATTAATTTTAAGGTAAGTAAGGAAGAAAAGAAGGCATTCTAGAGAGCAGGAGGGGAAGAGTGAAAAAGGAGGAAGTGCATAGTACCGTTGTGTTCAGGTCCTTTGAAGATTAGAATACATAGGTGAGGTAAATGATAAAGTAAAAAAGGTTATTAGCAAAAATTTATTTAGAAGGGAAAATTGAAGATAAATTTGTGACTTAAAGTCTACTGTATAATGGTGGCTTTATTTAAAGAAAGAAGCAAGGCAGGATAATGCAGTGATTTTAGGAGCAGGAAAGTGATATATACTGTTATTAAAATGTTGAGATCATATGCAGCTGATAAATTACTGAACTCTACATCTGAAACTAATGACTAAAGACTTATATGTTGGCTAATCGAATTTAAATTAAAAAAATAAATACAGTATCTGCTTGAACATTTGAGCTTTTGAATTATGATTTGAACCTTAAAAGACGACATTGAGAGAATAAGGGCTGCAGTTATAAGATTTGATATCAACCTCTCTGGGTCTTCTAAATTGTATGGACTTAGGCATGTCACAAACTCTTTATTCACTATTAAAAATGGAGATTAAAAGTGTATTTCAGTCCATCATGGGAGCCATGAGGGAGCAGCAGCCATGGCTCTGTGCTATCCCATGACATGGGCCTCGACAAGGGCCACAAGGTGACTGAACATGAGCAAGCCTAGGCATGGCCACTGCCACAGCGCCTCACCAAGCACACCAAGTTTGTGAGGGAGATGCAGCTTCCCCACCATACAAGGAGCAAGCCATTGGATTGCTCAAGGTTTCCAAGGGCAATCGGGCCCTCAGGTTCATCAAGAAAAGGATGGGGACATAAATCTGTGCCCGGAGGAAGAGAGAGTAGCTCAACTAACATCCTGGCAGCCATGAGGAAAGTAGCAGTCAAAAAGGATTGAACCCCGTCCCTCCATGTGTAATAAAGCCTTTTTGGGGAAAAAGAAATGTACTTCAACCTATAAAATTCAACAAATCCAAAATGTTGATAATGTGTGCATACAAGTAACAGTTGAAGCCATTAACTAAAGCCAAAGACCACAAGGGAAAGGAAGGAAACTGAGTGAGGAAAAATTAGAGAAGGAGACAAACCATGAGAGACTCCTAACTCTGGGAAACAAAGGGCTGCAGAAGAGGAAGTGGATAGGGGGATGGGGTGACTGGATGTTGGGCATTAAGGAGGGCACAATGATGAGATGAGCAGTGGGTGTTATAGTATATGTTGGCAAATTGAATTTAAATAAAAGATAAAAAAAGAAATAAAAGAAGAAGAAAAAGAAAAAAATAAAAAACTAGAAGGTTTGACAAGGGGTTAAGGCAACTGATAAATGGAAAAAGGAATTCTAGTCATCACATGGAGTTTTGTTGATATTTGTTTTTATAGTTTCATGACCCACATCTACATACCTACACAATACACAGCTTGGTTTTGTTTTTGAACTTCTTAAAAAGAGTACCAAATGTAGGCAGTCTTCTAAGATTTGCTTTATTGCCTCATTCCCCTCAGATTATGACACTAAAATTCATCATCTATGATGTTTAATTACAGATCAATTTTTATTGTTGCATGCTATTCCATTTTATAAAAATTCCATAATATAGTTATTCAATTCCAGTACACATGGATGCTTTTGTTATCTCCAGTGTTTTTACTATTATGAACAGTGACACCATTAACATTTTTGTTATGTTTTCCAGCACATACGTGCAAGAATTTCCCCTGGCTATATATCTAAGGATAGTATGTATCCAGGAATATTCAATTTTATAAAACAATGCCCAAATTGTTCTCCATAATGTTTGTATCATTTTATAGTGTTACCAGCAACTTGTAAAAGATCCATGTCCTCTCCAAGTAGCAGTTCCATTAGATTTCTTAAATTCTACTGACAAGTGATAGAGAATGACATCTCATCATGTTATTTATCAATATCCTCCCAATTACTAGTAAAGTTGGGTGATTTTTCAGAAATTTATTGTCGATATGCATGTTTTGTGATGTGTCTATTAATATTTTTGTCCACTTATTAATTTTCTATATTTTAATTTATAGGATCTATGTATACTTGATTATAATCTTCTGCTGACTAGAAATTTTTTAAATAACTTCTCATTCTCTCCTCGCTCTCTTTAAAGTCCATGATGAAAAACAAAGGCTCTTAATTCTCACATAATCTGTTCAGTTTAAGTTTTGTGCTTTTGAAGTATTCTATAAAATATTCTCTAACCCAAGGTCAGAAAGGTATGCAACTATATTTTCTTCTAAAAGTTTTAAGTTTTCCTTTTTAAAGTTCTTAATTCAGGATCCCTGGGTGGCGTAGCGGTTTGGCGCCTGCCTTTGGCCCAGGGCGCGATCCTGGAGACCTGGGATCAAATCCCACGTTGGGCTCCCGGTGCATGCAGTCTGCTTCTCCCTCTGCCTATGTTTCTGCCTCTCTCTCTCTCTCTCTCTCTGTGACTATCATAAATTAAAAAAAAGTAAAATAAAGTTCTTAATTCATATAAAGCCAATTTTTGTATAGTGTGTGTGATCAACACAATCTGATTTATTCCTTATTAATGACTCACTTTTAGCTCTATTTATCAAATATTTATTTCTTCTCTTTTTCAGGAATCTGAAGTAAAACTCAGTGATATATCAAAGTTTTATCAAAAGAGAACTACCACATGATCCAACAATTCCACATTCTGGGTATGTATTCAAAGAAAATGAAAACATAAATAAATAAATAAATAAATAAATAAATAAATAAATAAATAAATAAATAAATCCCTCTGTTTACTGCAGCATTATTTACAATAGCCAAGATATGGAAACAATCCAAATGTCCCCTAATAGATGAATGGATGAAGAACACACACACACACACACACACACACACAATGGACTATTACTCAGCCACAATAAGGAATGAAATCTTGTCATCTGAGACAACATGAATGGACCTAGAGGGTATTATGCTGAGTGAAACAAGTCTGAGAGAAAAAAAGACAAATAATATGATTTTACTTACATACATAACCTAAAAACAAATGAACCAAACAAAACATAAACAGACTCATAGATACAGGAAACAATCCGGTAGCTGGCCAAATAGGGGAGGGAGATTAGGAAGTATGAACTTCTATATGTAAAGTAAGTCAGTCACAGGAATGTAATAAAAATAAAAACAAAGTTTGATCTAAGAATGAGTGTTCTCTTAGATCTCTTCAATTTAGTTCCTGTAGTTGGTTTTGTCCTGTCCCCATGGCAGTATCATTCTTCCCTAATTAATGTTACACAGGGCAATTCCTCCCAACATTCTTCTTTTTATTTACATATATGAACCCATTTTGTATCACATATTATTCCTGATTCTACAGATGAGGAACTATGGTATAGAGAGGTTAAGTAACAGTTTAGGTTACAGTGAGTAAGTTCCATAGGTGGGATTGTAAACTAGGCAGTCTGGCTCCAGAGAACATTATTACCCCTAACATGCTATACTGCTTGTCTCCAGAGTGCTTTGGTTATTTTTGGTCTTTTGTTTTCAAATAATTTTTATAATCAACTTATTAAGTGCTAAGAAAAACCCTTCTGTGATTTTGTGATTCTTTTTTTTTCTTAAGATTTTATTTATTCATGAGAGACACACACACATAGGGAGAGAGACAGAAAGAGAGAGAGAGAGGGAGAACACAGGCAGAGGGAGAAGCAGGCTCCATGCAGGGGAGCCAACGTGGGACTTGATCCTGGGTGTCCAGGATCACGTCCTGGGCTGAAGACGGCGCTAAACCGCTGAGCCACCTGGGCTGTCCTGATTTTGTGATTCTTAACGACGTCCCTCACATACACATACACATACACATACACATACACATACACATACACACACACACACACACACTTATTTGGGTATAATCAATCACATTAACATTTCTGCTGTAAAAACTTACTTAGGAATATTATTAAGAAAAGTAAGATAAGTAGTACCATAAATTTCTTCTGATCAGTTCAGGTCTAGTTTTGCTGCCAAATGAGTTTGGTGCCAAACTGATGAAAAAAATCTTTGTTTAGAAATCTTCAGATCTTTGGAACTGTGGAGTATGTCATTGCCATTTAAAAAATGAGGAGAAACAGCCCCTGAAAGGTTAAATAATTAGATCAAATAAACCTGCATTCTTAGTTGGTAAACTGCCTATAGTTTGCTCCAGGCTTTTTTTTTCCTAAAGAAATATTTGCATATGAATTTTTAAACTCCAAAGTAAGAATATAGCATTTTTAGCATTTTCCTTTGGATCTGGATCTATAATGACCCCAGATCTTTGCCTAATTTATCTTATTCGCTAACCTTTCCTTGGCTGATAATCTGTTCTTTTTTTTATTCATCCACATCCAATCATCCTCTGCTAGCTAATCTGTCAGAAACCAACAAAACAAAATATAATTGATAAGTTAGTAATGAAAATGCCTTTGAAGCCTGCATCTACGACAAAAGATGACTAGATGTCAAGCCCATTCACAGAATTTTATTTAATATACGATTCAAATTCTAGATTTTGTAATTTAAGTAAAAGATTATTTTAGGTAGATAGTTTACCCTTAATCTGTTCACATTTCCAAATAAGTGATGTTTATTTTTTCCATACTGAAATTCTGTTTTCTTCCCCATTCTCTTACTCCCTGGCTTTTAATTGATTTTTCTGTGTCAAGTTATTAAAATCCCCTTTTAAAAGTGGTAACTTATTTTTCCATTTAGGTGAGCTGATTTTCTTACATTAGAAAAGGAGCATTATTCATTGTTCTAGTGCCTGGCACACTGTAGGTATTCGATAAATGAATAAAATAGAATGACCTCTTAAAATGTTGATGTCCATTCCTACCTAATTGAAGTTTAATTTAACAATAGCTTCAGGAGTACATATTAAAGAGGTCTCAGGAAAAAGTAATAAATGGAAATACTTGTTATCCTGCTACAGACTGAAGTATAGGTACTGAATTTTTTATTGAGGTACAAGTGAAACCCTAAATACAAAAAGAGCAGAAATATGATAGATGTTCAATAACATTGTTGATTTAAATTGAATACCTGAAAGTGCTCAGTCTGCTTCTCCCTCTGCCTATGTCTCTGCCTCTCTCTATCATAAATAAATAAAAATTAAAAAAAAAATATTGATCAATTGATTTTTTATTTTTAGAGAGAGAGAGAGAGAGAGAGCATGTGCAAATCAGGAGAGGGGCAAAGGAAGAAGGAGGAGAAAGATTTCCTGCTGCGTTAGGAGCCCCATGAGGTGCTCCACACAGGGCTCAATCTCACATCCTGAGATCATGACCTGAGCCAAAATCAAGAGTCAGTCACTCAACCTTTGAGCCACCCAGGTACCACTGGGATTCTGTACTATCTAAAAGCTTCCTCAAATGATCACAAAGTGCCAGTTGGCATTGGCCTGTGGAGCAATGTTTAGGAACTGCTGTTTGTGCCTTAAATTTTAAAGCTATCTCCACCACTCCACAGAACGTTACAGATCTATTAACTGATACAGATGGTTCTGTGATGCCCAGTTTGGATCATCCTTGTTAATCTTAGAGGGAAAAAAATAAGTTTGCAAATGATATAAGAACATAGAGATATTGAATGTTGGTTCAGCATTCTAGAGAAGTAGAATAACAACATGCTTCAAATATCTCTTCTGACTTTTGACCCACATCATTTGAAAGACCCTTTCGATCTTTTGAGAAGGATCAATGGGAAAGACAGTTTTGTTCCGATAGGGATTCATCTAAGTATGATCCTCAATCTGGATAGGCTAGAAATAGTTGGGGCTCCTTTTAACAGCGGAGTCATAAAATGCAATGTTTACTAGACAATTGGACCTGATCTTTTACATGTACACTGGTGAAAATTCAATACAGTTATAAAAGAAAACTGAGAAAGAAAATCAGTTGAACGCTTTTGAGAAATTTATAATCATAGTATCTATCAGTAGATACCTTTGCTAACAGACTAGACTATTCTGGAAGCATGATATTCACTCCCCATTTCTTGTCTCCTGACATTGTTTAATCATGAGTGTCAGAGTGAACAGTATGAGCTGGTTTCATCTCACCCATTCCTTTGCCATGAAACCTGTAGATAGGCCCAAAGAAGGAACTTCCAGTTCCAAGATGACATCATTACTGCACTTTGCTCCTACTGATTCAGCTCTGCCAAAGGATGCTATGAGAACCTGCCACAGCACTTCTCCTCTCAACCAAAGAGTACATTACCTGCTCTAGAACTAATACAGGTCCCTGTCAAACAGAGAAAATTTGATGCCTCTTTCACAATACTTTTTCTCTTTGTCAGATTTTTATTAGATCCTAGAGCCATTTTTTTCCTTTTGAAACACCATTTTAAAAATTGATAGAAGCCAATGAGAAAATGATTCAAATGATATTCTCTTTATATGCTTTCTTTTAAGGATACATCCACTTCATGAAGTACCTATATCAACTGCTGAAAGGACTATATATTCAAATGTGTTCCACTGCTTGGCCATAATCTCAAAGGTACTTTCCAAGTAAATTAAAATATTGATGTTCAGATTATAGGATTGAGATCATCAGAATACTTAGTCTGTAATATCTAGGTATGAGTTTACATTAGTCATACGTCCTACCTATTTAAAGTACATCTTAACAATATATATCACATGATATTCTAGGTATTTTATTTTTTATTTTTATTTATTTTATTTTTTATTATTCTAGGTATTTTAAAATGTATTATCATCTTTAATAATCTTAATCACTCCATATTGTGCATACTTGAGCAGGCAGAGAGGATGGATATACTGTCTCCATATTATGGAAGAGTAAACTGAGGGTCAGGAAGGGTTAGTGATTTATTTACCTAAAGTCACCCTGTTGGTAAGAAACAGACTGGTAATTTAAATGCAGAGGTTCTCATTCCAAATCTACAATATCCTCCTGTACTTTCTATCCTCCCTTCTATTGTGATGTTGATAATAAATAATCACATGTAGATTTGTCTTTAGCTTTCTAAAACGCATGATTTTGCCTGTTGTTGTTTTTTTCTTTCAATTAAAGAAATAAATTGCTTTAGCTATTGACTGTGTCCAGTTTTCTTTGAACTCAAATGTTAACATTTAAATCATAGTTCCTTCTCCATCCTTTGCTTCACAACATGGCAAAGCCCCAAGGTTTAAGTTAGTGACCTGAAAATGTAATGTTAGCAGCTTTATGGAAGAAGGAATAAAGAGAAGTTGGACTGAACAAGATAAGACGTTTAGTCATTGTTTTAAAAAGCCATCTTTTTAAAAGCAGGAATCCTGGCCCCCTTGCATGAAAACTAAGGGAGAATTTAGATTTTAATTATAGACTTCTGCAAAGTTCACTCTTTGTACTAACCCAATAGGAAGCAGCTTTTTATAGATACCAATTTATTCAACTTTCTTTAATACTCCAAACTGAACTATTACTTTCTTCGGTTTTTTTATTATTATTCAAAGAAGTTTCTTTTGGAGCTGCTGCTATAATAAATAAGGTAACGTTTCAACTGAATTGAAAGCTATAGAACAAAATAAACCCCCTGTGCTCAGGACTTAACTTACTGTGAATAGTGTCAAAGTGACACAAAGTAATAAACAAAGAATGGGTAACCATGGAGCCCAGAACACCATCAATTCCATTTGTCTTAACCAAGTAATTGGTACATAATAGTCTGGAAGTCATCTGCAGAGGTTCTACTGTCAGTTTTCCCAAAAATCACTGTGCAACCTTCTCAAAGTCATGTTTTCCTTGGGGCATTGGCTTCCCTCATCGATGAAGTGAAAGCTGATCCATATGTATTCAAAGGATTCTTCGCAATGTTAATATTCTAAGATCCCAAATGCTTATGAAGAGAATGATTTAAGAAGATCTCAGTAGTGATTAAAAAAGATAGAAAAAACAAATACCATGGAGGCTGGAAGCATTCAACCTCAGATGTGAAGTCCTTTAAAAATTTATTTTCCCCCTTGAGTAGGCTGGTGTTGCTAATAAGAGGATATTTGTCAGACTCTAGACATAATTTTACTTTGATTAAATGTTTGTGATGCTGCCTCAAATCATGCTATTCATGTAGCCTGATTTGATTGTCTGGTTTCTGGTTTCACTTTCTACTCTTAGGAATGTGTATATTGGTGCAATTTCATGGGCTGATTTTTAAAATAACACAGAAATTCCATACATGAATTATTCTACAAGAATAATATATTTTTGGGGGGTTCAGTACTTAGTATAATATGATGAATGCACTAAAAATACTGACAAAGTAAATGATATGATATGTGATTTCTTGCAATGAGGAGAACTATAATATATGGGTGCCTGCATTTATTTATTACTATGATTTGGTGATTATTCATGTTGAACACACTATGATAACTTAATAAACCATTGATACATACTGTTACCATCCTCCTGAAAGTCAGCAATGCTAATAGCTCCTTTCAGGCTTCTAATTATTCATAGTCTAAGCATAAAGATGAGAAGATCAAAGAGTGGAGGCTACAGATAAGAATAGGAGAACATCTTCAATGTTGTTTTCTAATATGAGTCATATTTTTACTGGTCATCATTCTTTTTGAATTTATGCCTCTGAAATGGGTAGTGAAAAGAACATAGTTCTAGAAATCAGAACACCCAGGTTCTAATTCAGGCTTTCTGCCAAATGGGATGTGTGGAACATGTCATTTAGAGCCTCTAAAATTCAATTTCCTCTCCTGTTAATTAGATGATTCATTCTATAATTTTTAAATTTCATTTATTATTCTATAATTAGTTTAAATCCCTTCTCCAAAGTCTTGAACCTAGATTCCTATGAACCAAAATGAAAAACATCATTTTATAACTAATATTTAGTATGTGATAGTTGACTCTAACTTGCTATCTCAATAATTCTAAAATTAACTTTATCGATAATGGATATTAAAATAGTCATTTTTGGAAAGGTAAAAAAGTCATAATATCACCATTAATAAAATTGCCTTTGGAAAGCAAAGGGTAGAGTATATGTCATTGTGTATTTAGAGAATGTAAAAGGGACTGTCATTGTGTGATTGATATTCTTCATGCCCAACAGTTGAACCCACAGAAACATCAAATTTCCCATAAAACTAAGCTATGCTTATTTCCTGTATGTGATATAGAGGAAATCGCATGCTTTATCACTCTACTTTATGTGAATGTTGGGGCATTTTACAGTATTATAACTGTAAGTACTACACAAATAAACTGATATTATTATAATGATTAAATAATTGTGTATGTACACGTATGTATATTGTGTGTATGCTCACATGCATGTGTATGCATATTAGGAAGGAGAGAGAGAGAGAGAGAGAGAGAGAAAGAAAGAAAGAAAGAAAGAAAGAAAGAAAGAAAGAAAGAAAGAAAGAAGAAAGAAAGAAAGAAAGAAAGAAAGAAAGAAAGAAAGAAAGAAAGAGAAAGAAAGAAAGAAAGAAAGAAAGAAAGAAAGAAAGAAAGAAAGAAAGAAAGAGAGAGAGAAAGGAAAGGAAGAAAGAGGAAGGAAAGGAAGAAAGAGGAAGGAAGGAAGGAAGGAAGGAAGGAAGGAAGGAAGGAAGGAAGGCAGGCAGGCAGGCAGGAAGGCAGGCTGGCTTAGAATTTGAAAGTAGCATATAGTTGTAAGTTAATGTGTTAAAGTGATCTTTTTAAAAAGTTGTATTTTTGATGGAAAGGCTTTAATTAATAATCTGCATTTAAATTTACTTCTATGTAGCAGTAGAAAATAGTATGCCATGATCTATGTGTGAAAGAAAAGCACATGGTGCGAAAATCTTAGAATATATTGCAGAAAAAAGGGGAAAAAGAAGTTATTGGTACAATGTACAGTTGAACTGAATCACTGACTTTATTGCACTCTAATTTACATATCACAGTGCAGGCATGTATTCAGGGCACATTTATAAATCAGACTTGGTCTGACAAGGAAAATAAACAGACATAAAACTTGTATTCGAATACAAAAGCCTGGGCTTTCCTAGAATAAAGAAACTCTTGTGGAAAGAATTATAATAGATGTAAACTGCATCATCCCAACCAATATCATTGTTACAAGTACAGAAATTAAAACACTTATACATAATAGAAAAAGCAATATTTATAGTTCATTTTCAAGGGCAGGCAGTTAGCCAAGTTAGCAAATATATTTACCACTTATGAAACAATCTGCCTAAAGAACCAATTTTGTTCTGATAATATGGTTTCCTGAAGCAGTGCTGCTCCAAGCACCATCATCACCACCTGGGAACGTCTTAGAAATGCAAATTCTCAGGCCCTCATCCAGACTAACTGAATCAGAAAATCTGAGAGAAATTCACCTTCTAGGTGATTCTCACGCACATGGAAATTTGAGAAGCACTAGCTTCTCAAATACAGTAGAGAAATTGGAAAGTAACTCTATTCTGTCATCACAAAACCACTACATACTGGATTTCACACTTATCATTTCTAAATAGAAATTATTCTATCATTTCTGAAGAACCCTCAAAAAGTTATTCTGGGATTGTTAGACAAATAAAGATACTTTTTAAGATTATTATATTTTATTATTGCATAAACTAAGTCATCAGATGATTGAGAAACTTTCAATTGCTAAGCAAGAGTCAACAGTTCAGTGAAATAAAATATGTGCAGATAACTTCTACGTACTGGGCATTAGCCTTTTTTGCAGCCAATATCCCACACTCCCTCCTTTATTGCTTAAACTCCATTAAACTGGCCGGGGAAAAGAGAAAGGAAAGAGAACAAAGATAGCAGTGAACTGAAGTCCATCTAGATTTATTTATTCTGCTATATAAAGTGAAAGTTAAGTAATCTTAAACTTCCTTCAAACACTTTCTTGTATGTCCGGCTGTAATAATGCCGGACAGGAACAATTTGATCAATAATCATGTGGGAAGGTCTAGTAAGAGAATCTAGAAGTGACATCAATTTCTGTATGACAGTTAAATTTCTCATTCAAAACTCTTACTAATCTAATTTTTGTAATAATGATTACATGGTATATGACAAAAAAAAAAAAAAAAAACCTTCATCACCACACAGTTCAATAATGTATGGTACTTCTACTAGAGAAAGAGAAGGTAAAAAATCCACAATGAAATTTTTATGATTCAAAAATAGTGTGAGTGGAACAGATCAACAGAACCAGGAGTTGGTTCTTTGAAAGAATTAATAAGATAGATAAACCATTAGCCAGCCTTATTAAAAAGAAGAGAGAGAAGACTCAAATTAATAAAATCATGAATGAGAAAGGAGAGATCACTACCAACACCAAGGAAATACAAACGATTTTAAAAACATAGTATGAACAGCTATACGCCAATAAATTAGGCAATCTAGAAGAAATGGACGCATTCCTGGAAAGCCACAAACTACCAAAACTGGAACAGGAAGAAATAGAAAACCTGAACAGGCCAATAACCAGGGAGGAAATTGAAGCAGTCATCAAAAACCTCCCAAGACACAAGAGTCCAGGGCCAGATGGCTTCCCAGGGGAATTCTATCAAACGTTTAAAGAAGAAACCATACCTATTCTCCTAAAGCTGTTTGGAAAGATAGAAAGAGATGGAGTACTTCCAAATTCGTTCTATGAAGCCAGCATCACCTTAATTCCAAAGCCAGACAAAGACCCCGCCAAAAAGGAGAATTACAGACCAATATCCCTGATGAACATGGATGCAAAAATTCTCAACAAGATACTGGCCAATAGGATCCAACAGTACATTAAGAAAATTATTCACCATGACCAAGTAGGATTTATCCCTGGGACACAAGGCTGGTTCAACACCCGTAAAACAATCAATGTGATTCATCATATCAGCAAGAGAAAAACCAAGAACCATATGATCCTCTCATTGGATGCAGAGAAAGCATTTGACAAAATACAGCATCCATTCCTGATTAAAACTCTTCAGAGTGTAGGGATAGAGGGAACATTCCTCGACATCTTAAAAGCCATCTATGAAAAGCCCACAGCAAATATCATTCTCAATGGGGAAGCACTGGGAGCCTTTCCCCTAAGATCAGGAACAAGACAGGGATGTCCACTCTCACCACTGCTATTCAACATAGTACTGGAAGTCCTAGCCTCAGCAATCAGACAACAAAAAGACATTAAAGGCATTCAAATTGGCAAAGAAGAAGTCAAACTCTCTCTCTTCGCCGATGACATGATACTCTACATAGAAAACCCAAAAGTCTCCACCCCAAGATTGCTAGAACTCATACAGCAATTCGGTAGTGTGGCAGGATACAAAATCAATGCCCAGAAGTCAGTGGCATTTCTATACACTAACAATGAGACTGAAGAAAGAGAAATTAAGGAGTCAATCCCATTTACAATTGCACCCAAAAGCATAAGATACCTAGGAATAAACCTCACCAAAGATGTAAAGGATCTATACCCTCAAAACTATAGAACACTTCTGAAAGAAATTGAGGAAGACACAAAGAGATGGAAAAATATTCCATGCTCATGGATTGGCAGAATTAATATTGTGAAAATGTCAATGTTACCAGGGCAATATACACGTTTAATGCAATCCCTATCAAAATACCATGGACTTTCTTCAGAAAGTTAGAACAAATTATTTTAAGATTTGTGTGGAATCAGAAAAGACCCCGAATAGCCAGGGGAATTTTAAAAAAGAAAACCATATCTGGGGGCATCACAATGCCAGATTTCAGGTTGTACTACAAAGCTGTGGTCATCAAGACAGTGTGGTACTGGCACAAAAACAGACACATAGATCAGTGGAACAGAATAGAGAATCCAGAAGTGGACCCTGAACTTTATGGGCAACTAATATTCAATAAAGGAGGAAAGACTATCCATTGGAAGAAAGACAGTCTCTTCAATAAATGGTGCTGGGAAAATTGGACATCCACATGCAGAAGAATGAAACTAGACCACTCTCTTTCACCATACACAAAGATAAACTCAAAATGGATGAAAGATCTAAATGTGAGACAAGATTCCATCAAAATCCTAGAGAAGAACACAGGCAACACCCTTTTTGAACTCGGCCATAGTAACTTCTTGCAAGATACATCCACGAAGGCAAAAGAAACAAAAGCAAAAATGAACTATTGGGACTTCATCAAGATAAGAAGCTTTTGCACAGCAAAGGATACAGTCAACAAAACTCAAAGACAACCTACAGAATGGGAGAAGATATTTGCAAATGACATATCAGATAAAGGGCTAGTTTCCAAGCTCTATAAAGAACTTCTTAAACTCAACACCAAAGAAACAAACAATCCAATCATGAAATGGGCAAAAGACATGAACAGAAATCTCACAGAGGAAGACATAGACATGGCCAACATGCATATGAGAAAATGCTCTGCATCACTTGCCATCAGGGAAATACAAATCAAAACTACAATAAGATATCACCTCACACCAGTGAGAATGGGGAAAATTAACAAGGCAGGAAACAACAAATGTTGGAGAGGATGCGGAGAAAAGGGAACCCTCTTACACTGTTGGTGGGAATGTGAACTGGTGCAGCCACTCTAGAAAACTGTGTGGAGGTTCCTCAAACAGTTAAAAATATACCTGCCCTACGACCCAGCAATTGCACTGTTGGGGATTTACCCCAAAGATACAAATGCAATGAAACGCCGGGACACCTGCACCCCGATGTTTCTAGCAGCAATGGCCACTATAGCCAAACTGTGGAAGGAGCCTCGGTGTCCAACGAAAGATGAATGGATAAAGAAGATGTGGTTTATGTATACAATGGAATATTACTCAGCTATTAGAAATGACAAATACCCCCCATTTGCTTCAACATGGATGGAACTGGAGGGTATTATGCTGAGTGAAGTAAGTCAGTCGGAGAAGGACAAACATTATATGTTCTCATTCATTTGGGGAATATAAATAATAGTGAAAGGGAAAATAAGGGAAGGGAGAAGAAATGTGTGGGAAATATCAGAAAGGGAGACAGAACGTAAAGACTGCTAACTCTGGGAAACGAACTAGGGGTGGTAGAAGGGGAGGAGGGCGGGGGGTGGGAGTGAATGGGTGACGGGCACTGGGTATTATTCTGTATGTTAGTAAATTGAACACCAATAAAAAAAAAATAGTGTGACTTATAACCTTTTTATTTTATTTTTTATAACCTTTTTAAAAGCTGTTTAAAAGAATGTAGGGAAAAACAGAATACATATAAGGCAAAAAGTTTCATAGAAGCAAAAGTTCATCTTCTGAAGATTAGCTTATTCCTTGCACTTAATTATTACACTTCAACACATCTTCAAATTTTTATTAACATGAGATTTGCTCAGCATTATAGGCTAAGGCATTCAGTCATTTATTAGATCTTTTAAGGGTGTGTATGTACTTCTATATGTCATGGAGGCCCTCCCACATATTTCATAAGTATGTATGTAATACCATGATGTTTGAAGGTATATTAAAGTAATTATTCCATTTGCTTGTATTCCGGATACCATAAGCTGAGAGACTTTATTTTGACTGGAGAAAGACCTGACATAGAGCTCTAACTAGAGCTGGGCAGTTCTTGGTAGGACTTTTAAGAGTATACTTTAGAGCTTCAGGATTTTTTTTTAAGATTTATTTGAGAGGAATTTAATTTTTTAAAAAGATTTTATGTATTTGAGAGAAAGAAACAGCAAGAGAGAGCATGGCTGGGGCAAGAGAGAGGGGGGAAGCAGGCTCCCTACTGAGCAGAGTCCACTACAGGGCTCAATCTCAGGACCCTGAGATCATGAACTGAGATGAAGGCGGACACTTAATCAACTGAGCCATCCAGGAGCCCGCAAGGATGTAATTTTCTAAGATGTGATCACTAAAAAGAATGGTGTTGCAGCTTACATTTCACTTTCTAAATATCTATTTCAAAATTGAATTGAGAGTCTATCATAGGACTTCCACCTGAACCTTGGTACAGTAATTGGTACAAGACTTGACTTCTCACCATAACCACAAACTGGACAAAATATATACAGCCATCATTCTGATACACTGAGCAACACGCAGCATACAGCTGTGATTTCTGAGAGAAGGGAAATCAATTAGATAGGCTCAAAACTCACTCAGACTTTCTGTGTGGAGACACTTCCTGGACTGGACTCTAAGCAGAGCATTAACGATTCATAGTGAATACACTAGAGTGTTCAGAAGTGGTAGAGGCACCATGTCAGTAACTTATCTCAACTTATTTGGGAACTTAAATAAAAGAAAAATTCTTAAAGAGATAAAATTGGAGTTCTGGAAGGAAGAAGCAGATAAGGCAGAGCACTACAGAGCACAGACATCACAGAGAAAAAGCTCCAGAATTCTGCTTAGGATTCTCACTAAGGCTGGTGTTGATTATGCAAGGACCTTTAAGTAAGAAAACACACACACACACACACACACACACACACACACGGAATAAAGAAAAAAGAAAAAAGAAAGAAAAGAAAAGAAAAAAAGAAAAAAGAAAAAAGAAAGAAAAGAAAAAGAAAAAGAAAAAGAAAAAGAAAAAGAAAAAGAAAAAGAAAAGAAAGGAAAAGAAGAGAAAAAAACATTTAAAAAACTTGGACTTCAGCAAATTAAAACTTTTGCTTTTCAAAAAACACCTTAAATGAAGAAATAAGAGAAAACATTTATAATATTTATACATGACGAAGGAATAATACTCCAAATATTATTACTTACAACTCAGTAAGAAGAAAATGAAAATGATACAAACTGAAGAAAATATTTGAATGAACATATCACAAAAGATGATATATATAGCTAATAAACACATAGAAGTATGCTTGAGTCACCAGAGAAATACAAATTAAAACCATAATGAGATATCACTGTGCACAATCTAGAGTGGCAAAAATTAGGAAGTTTGAAATTATCAACTATTGATGAGGATTTTAAACATCCAGAACTCTCAAAGTTTTTGAGTAGAAATATTAAATGGTATATCCACTTTGGAAAATAGTTGAGCAGTTTATTATAAAGTTAAATACATATATATAAACAAAATTATATAGAAGCATAAGACCTGGCAGTTCTAACCATAAATACTTGCCCAAAAGAAAGAATGGCATATAGGGTAGCCCGGGTGGCTCAGCGGTTTAGTGCTGCCTTCAGCCCAGGGCGTGATCCTGGGGTTCCAGGATCGAGTCCCACATCGGGCTCCCTGCATGGAGCCTGCTTCTCCCTCTGCTAGTGTTTCTGTGCCTTTCTCTCTCTCTCTCTCTCTCTCTCTCTCTCTCTCTCTCTGTGTGTGTGTCTCATGAATAAATAAATAAAATTTATTTAAAAAAAGAAATAATTAATTCAGCCAAAAAATATCAATAGATCTTAAGATTAGTAGGTAAAAATTTGCTGAGCAATGTGATATTTACATGGTTTCAAATACCTCAAAATAAAATATGTATTGAATACATAGGAAAGAAAGAGTGATTTAAAATGCAGAAATATGACAAATACTACCTTAATAAAGTGATTAAGGCTAACAAATTGTGTACTACCTGATAAGATACAATAAAAAACAAAGCACCACTTCTGGGATATTCCTGGCAAAAGTGCATACTGTGAATCTAATTATGAGAAAACATAAAACAAATGTGAATTTTACAAAATAACTAGAGGAGTGAATTTAAAGGAACATGGCAAATAAATGCAACGTGATTGAATTGTATACTTTGCTAAAAAGGATATTATTGAGAACACTGGCAAAACTTGAGGCTACTCATTAGATGCTATCAAGTATACTATTAATTTCCTGATTCTGATGGCTATAGTCTAGTTATGTAAGAGATCTTATTTATAGGAAATATATTCTAGAGTATTCTGAAATGTTGAGATACTGTGTCAGTAACTTACCCTGAAATGATTCAAGATAAAAGGAAAAAATTCTCAGTACTATTTTGGTTATATTTTACTAGCTTCCTAAGGGGTTTATTAGAACCATAAAATAAAGAAACTAATATTTTCCACACTGTGAAAAGTATTTCTATTTTTACTATATACAAGAAAAATATATTTCTATTTTTACTAGATATATCATAGAGTTATCCTTCCAAATGCACAGGAAGGTAACTTATGTGTGTCATTGTGAAATTAATAGTAATTACCAACCATGATTGGAAAGATAATATGACACATATACTATACAGAAATAATTATTGAAACATTATTCACCAGAATGTTCAAAATTCATAACTGAAAGTAATCATTGTGAATTATTATTTTCTTAGGTTACATTTTGGCATTTTTTAAATTTAGCCACTTCCACAAAGTATTTAAGCAGTTTTCACCCCCTCTTCCAGACCAATTGAACACAGTTTAAACAGTGAAAACCACTGAATTATTACTATCTTGTGAGATTACATACTTATCTTGGATCACTCAACTTTGGTTTTTATTCTGAAATTTTACAATTTAGTATCTACTACTGTATTAATACCTCCAACTTCCCAGAGCTTTGATCTATTTCAAATCCAGACATCCCATTTTATGACATTTTTATATTTTCAATGTAATATATTAAAACTAATTAAAGTTGGCAGATGCATGTGATCATGAACTTTTCAAAGCCAATAAAATATAGCCAGGACTGATCTTCATCAGTACACAGCAGTACATCCAGGCCAGCTGTTGAAATACTGAAATATTTCCATTCCAAATGATATTCACTGGGTGCTCTGAACCCTTTATGTATCTCATCATTGTCTTTGCCACCCAATGCCACCACAATACTGTCCCTCCTCTTGTCTCTCATCATCTAGAAACCAAAGAGGCAATACCTGGAACACTACAGAGCATTTCTAAATGCTTTAGGTTCAGTACCATGGCCAGTGTCTCCAAAGACTTGCCCATGTGTAACAATACCATATTGTATATGTGAAAGCTGCTGAGAGAGTGGATTTTAGGAGTTTTTATCTGTTTGGAAATCATTTCACAATATATACATATACCAAATCATTATGTCATACAATGCTGAATATCAACTGTATCTCAATAACATTAGGAGGAAAAATATTTTGAATAGTACCCTATGGTAATGTCCATTTGTTCACAAAAAACAACCTGTATAACTTTTGACATTATTTACAGTGACCACTATTTTCTAATTTTATTTGCATTACTATTGGCTTGAACAAAATTTTTAAAATGAAATTATTTACTTTACAGATAAATACCTTATAAGGTAAATGTAAAACAGTATTGAACACTTTCTGAATTCCTACATTATACTAATTTTATTCATTTTACAAAAAAATCACTACACTATGAATTTTATCGTTAGTGAGGACCAGATATTACCCAATATTAATCCAGATTCTGTTTTGTTCTATTAAGTAGGGTGAATAAAACACTAAATGAATTTTTTGAAGTTATAAAAGCTATGATGATACTGCTAATTCAGGGACACATCTTGAAAACCATTGGTTTAGATAGGCACAATTCTTCTAAACTCTGGTTGCAACGCTACAATCATTGGGGATGACTTTTTTCCTTGTATTTGTATTTATTTATAATTGTGGCAAAATGTACATAACATAAAATTTATCATCTTAACCATTTTTAAGTGTGCAGTTCAGTAGTGTTAAGTATATTTACATTATTCTGCTTATCTCCAGAAGGTATTTTTGCATCTTGCAAAACTGAAACTCTGTACACAATAAACAATTCCCCATTCTCCCCTATCCCCAGCCCCTGGTAATTACTATTCTACTTATAGTCTCTATGAATGTAACTACTCTGTATACTTCATACAAATAGAATTATACAATAATATTTGTCTTTTGTGACTGGCTTCTTTCACTTAGCATAATGTTCTCTAGGTTCATACATGTTGTGGCATGTGTCAGGATTTTCTTCCTTATTAAAGCTATGTAATAATATGCTACTGTACATATAACACACTCTTTATCCACTTAGCCACTGATAGACACAAAAGTTGCTTCTACTTTAGGCTATTGTGACTAACATAAGAACACGGGTGTAAAATTACATTTGAGATCTTCCTTCCAACTCTTTTGAAATGGAAAAAAAAACTAGGTGGTATGGTAATTCTAGTTTTAATTTTTTGAGAAACCACTATATTGTTTTCCATAGTGTTTTCTGTACTGTTTTACATCTCCCCCAACAGTGCACAAGTATTCCAATTTCTCTTAAATCCTCTCCAACACTTGTTG
Source organism: Canis aureus (assembly GCF_053574225.1). Classification (NCBI taxonomy): domain Eukaryota; kingdom Metazoa; phylum Chordata; class Mammalia; order Carnivora; family Canidae; genus Canis; species Canis aureus. The sequence continues at coordinate 16,394,987 of NC_135645.1, forward strand.
TTTTTTCTATATAACATTCTAATGGATTTGAAGGGACATGGGATATTTTCTATGAAATCAAAGCATACTGAAATTAAATGATAAATGAAAACTCATTCATTATGAAATTGAACACTATTTTTTTTTCCATATGAAAAAGGGCTCAAAGATAGTCCTGGGTGTTCTTAGTCCATTCTTATTTTCTGATTTAAATATTCAAGTTAGAATTTTAATTTAGTCTTATAGTTATTTGGGCAAAATACACATGATTACTTAAATACAATCTTTATTTTATCACAAAAAATCAGTATTGAATAAATAATGCTTTTACAATGTTATTAAAACAGTGATGGCTATTAATGTCACTAATAATGCATCCCAAGTAGTAAAGGAAAAAGAAACATAAAAATAAGAGACTTTTCCTCAGACCTCATTTTTACAAAATCTGCATGTTGTTATCAAATGCTATTTCCTAGGTAAATTTTATAATCATACCTCCATTAACTAACTAGCTGTATGACTTGGGGCAAGACTTTTATTCTCCCTATGTTTTGGCTTCTAAAGAATCTCCCAAGAAAATTTTCCACCCCGATTGTGTGTGTGTGTGTGTGTGTGTGTGTGTGTTAGTATAGCACTTTCTTTCTTTCCATGTAGAAGTAATTCATTCTATTTTATCACTACATATGTTTGATTTATGAATGTACCTTTTTCATCTTTTTTTAATAATGAGATACAATTGTTATATACTGCTATATTATTTTTATCCACCTCTCATTGTGATGATCTGTGAGTTCAATTATCCTGGGATGAAGGATATTTTACCTGAAAGAATTTTAAGATAAAGAAAAACAAATCGAACAAAGGTCAGAAAGTTATCTTATATCCTACAGTCCCCTGGGTTAGCAAACAAAGAGAGAGTTTCTATGTCTCTCCTGGGAAATCTATGTCTTTGTGGTGCTTTTCCCACTTTGAAATACTTGTTGAGCTAATAATAATTCCATCTTAAGTACTCATAAGTGGAGAATGGATATACTTTTACACATAAAGGACTCACTATATGAAATTTTAAAATTGGATATAGCCCCTGAACAAATCAATACATGCATGTGAACAAACTGGTAGATATTATTTCCCATCTAATTTGTAAATCAAAGCTGTATTTCTCTTCTTGAGACATTTTAGAAATATTTTTTAAAAGTGAAAATAGGGATCCCTGGGTGGCGCAGCGGTTTGGCGCCTGCCTTTGGCCCAGGGCACGATCCGGGAGACCCTGGATCGAATCCCACGTCGGGCTCCCGGTGCATGGAGCCTGCTTCTCCCTCTGCCTGTGTCTCTGCCTCTCTCTCTCTCTCTCTCTCTCTCTCTCTCTCTGTGACTATCATAAATAAATTTAAAAAAAAAAGAAATACTCTTAAAAAAAAAGTGAAAATATTTTCAAATAGTAGAAAGTACACACATGTTGCTGGATGATTCACTTTGGAGATGGATATTGTGAAACTATGTTTTTTTTAATAAAGGCCTGGCTGAAGACAAGGGGAGATGACAAAGTAGGAGGATACTGGATACAGAAAGGATGCAATTACATATATAGTACAACTCGCTCTGAGAACAACCTGAAGACTAGCAGAACAGTATAGTAGCAACAGAGAAACAGGAATCAACCCTGCAGCACAACAACCCACATGCTGGAGGGGTCTTGCAGTGACAGAGGTCCTCCCTGAATAGTGAAAAGTTCAAGCCCCACATCAGCCCCTCCTGCCTTCGGGACCTGCACCTAGAAGACAAAACTCCATAATGTCTGGCTTTGAAAATCAGCAAGACTTAACTCCAGGAGATTTGAAATTCAGCAGGGCTTAAGTCCAGGAGAGCCTGTGTACAATATCACTCATCCCAAGACTCGGTGCAGATGCAGCAGTTTAAAAAGTGCCTAGACCATACATGGTTTACTGACTAGTTTTAGAGCCTGTGCTAGAGGGGCAAGGGCAAGGATCTGTAGAAACTTTCTCTGGAATGGAAGCAGGTGCCATTTTATTTGTGTCCCTTCAGGCTAGCTGGCTTGATGCTGGTAGGCACCAGTTCTGACACTTTCCATCTACTTTGTCAGACCTGTTTGTCCTCCTACATCCCCCTGAAATGTTTCCTTAAAGTTTAGATTTAGAATTCTAAATAATGAATTCCCATTCCACTCTTTTGTTTTATTCAGCTCTAAAGTATTTCTGTGTTTGTGGATTCTTACACAGATTTGGATGAAGTTTTCAATAGCTGACAATTTTATAAGTGGTAATAAAGATTTTAAAATGACAATTAACAGTAAGTCTTTAAAATATGCCAGAAATTGAGTTCTTTTACACATGCTTAATTTACAAATATTGTAATGTACATATTTTGTCTCTTTTTGCCATCACAAGCACTCTTTGAAGTAAGTACTATTATTCTCATTTTTTTATATATAAATAATGTAACAGAGGCACAAAGAAGCTAAAAGACTAGTAGGCCACACAGTAAGTTAAGTGTTGGGGTCAAGATTTAAGTCTATTTAGCATGACTTGAAAATCTAGGGTCTTAATTGCCACATTATATTTTGTGCTTAGGATTCCTTCCTTTTCAGGTGGCAAAACATCACATTCAAATAGCTAAAGAATAAAAACTAAAAATTTGTGGCAAATGTGGCTTCAAACACAAATAAATCCATTGGTTCACACAATATCCTTGAGACTTGATAAAGCCTTCTCCATTTCTCATTCCTATTTCTGTTTTGACTCCACTCTTGAGCAAACTCTCCTCTTGAGCTGGTAATGTCTCTGATTTTACCCTCTCAAAATACTCCTCATAAATTGCGGAGGAGGGATGCTTTTTCTTGCAATAGTTCCAAGGATATATTAAATCACATGCTCACATTTAATCAATTGCTATTACTCTAGAATCAGTGGGTCTGAGTTACCAAGTCTTGGTCACCTGCTCATGCAAAGTTCATAGAGTATACTTTAAAATGTGCACACTAAAATATCTGTGATGGAAAAAGTATTCACGTTGTTCACTGTGCCCTTCAACCATGAAGGACAACCATGAACCAAGATCTATTGATGATTGCCAGCCTTCTCCATAAATAAAGGAATATGTGAATTATCATTTAGCTCTTGAACTTTCAAAAATGAGCCATTACTCTTGATTCTTGTTGCATATATAGCTTGTACTCTATTAGTTTGATGCTACTGCACCTGTACTAATCCATTTGATGGCTCACAAAATAATCACTAAATAGATAAACTAAGAGAAATCCTTTTCTTGTATTATATATTTTCAATAATAAACAGAAAAAAAGTGGTCAAGCAATTCTCACTCCTGTAGACAAATACAATGAACTGATTCATTTTTAGTCAGTCAATAGTTCTATTCAAATTTAAGTAATATGTGATAGCAATTATCTTTTTATGTTTAATATCACATATTGATATTATGTGATTTCCAACATTAACCATCTGAAAAAGGACAACTTTTTATCATAGTATTAACTGTGTATTCCATCTTTTAATATTCAGAGCAGTTATGTGACTCGTGACAATCTCTCTGCCCTTAGGAGCATATCTTATTTAGAATGACACATTTATTTTTTTACGATTTTATTTACTTATTCATGAGAGACACACACAGAGAGAGAGAGAGAGAGAGGCAGAGACACAGGCAGAGGGAGAAGCAGGCTCCATGCGGGGAGCCGGACATGGGACTCGATCCCAGGTCTCCAGGATTATGCCCTGGGCCGAAGGTGGTGCTAAACTGCTAAGCCACCAAGGCTGCCCGACATTTATATTTCTGATCTTTTCTCTGCCTTTGCATCGAATAATTAATTTCCATTGTTTTTGGAAAACTTGATTATTTTGCCAACAAGGTTACTCTGCTTCATTTTTAAGAAACATGCCACTAATTGACAGCATTTTATATTAGATAGTAAATATACTGATGAACAAGAACAAAAGTTTTTGAAGCCAAATAAATTTTAGTTTTCAGTTATTCATAAGGTTTTCCTATCTCCACTTTCCTTTTACACAATGCTTACAAATTTTTCCCCGCACATAAAAATTCATCTTCTGTATTTACACTGGAACACCAAACACCCTCACCTTTTATATTATTCCGAGTTGTAATATTTATGTGATCATTTTCATCAGGCAGCCAGTTAGTCAGTAAACCAACAAAATTAATCTCCTACAAAAGTAACTATTCCAGTATAAATGGACAGCATAAATGTCATCAAGTTGTGCAATGGGACACTGACACACTGACCACTAAGAATACATCACAAGCAAATACCATTTGAAGCAGCTTATACACCTAAGAGCTACAAAATGCATGGATCGCTCATTCTCTTGTCATTTCTTTGGAAGTGTCTTCTTTGGTCAAGCTTAACTGGATAAACCATAGAAAAGTGTCTGAAAAGTGTGTTGGGAGGCCTGTAACTTGTATATTTAATGAAGAACATGCAGATTCTTACCTGCTGAAATGAGAAGGCACAAGTCACCCACATAGAATCAGCAAGTAGCTCCCTCAGCTTCTGAATTCATTTTAAGGGAAATGAACCTCAAGGTTGATTTGATTGAAGGCACAGTTTCCAATACACTCACACAAAGGAAATAAAGTTGAAAGATTTATTACTTACAAATCCTAGACTTGAAATGGGGAGGTGTGAGGCTCAAGGAGGACTTGAGGGCCAGTCCTCCATCCCAGGTAATGAGGGAGTACGAGATAGAGAAGGGTAGCAAGCCCCCATTACTTATAAGCTGGCTGGGGCAGAGGCCACTAATTTTACATGGACTCAACCCTAAGTGGTTATTTTAAAGATGACCCACAAAAAGCAAAGCAGCCACTTGTGGCAGGAATCACAAGCTCAAGTTCTTAACCAAATGTCCAGACTCAGTGTGATCAGCATTGTCAGACAGTAAAATACCTAGGCAGCAACTCAAAATAGCTGTTTTTTCATCACATGAAGTGAAGAGGTAAAGCAACTATGATATACTTCCCTAATTACCTGTAGGGTCAGGAGGGATATTTCCTGGGGAAAATAAGGCCAATGATCCAGTATAATTTTCTTGTAAACAAAAATGGATTTCAGGCAACTGCTGACTAATAGTGTATTTTAGGAAAAGAATCTTTACCTTTGAAATGCTTTGAGTAGAATGCCCATGATTTGAGAATGTCTAAACACACCTAAAATCTATAGATCTATGAGCCATGTCTCTCTGGACAACATCACATATATACTGATGTGAGCCTTAAATCTCATTATATTCCTCTTATCTTATTCCGAGCTATAATCTGTGTGTCCAATGCAGAAAACAAAAACTGGAGAATCCTGCTAAGTATACCAGTTTTTTTTTTCTTATTGTTTCCATTCCATTTGATTGCTTGTAGTATTGAAATTATTAGTAAAGTTTGATACTTAGTAAGTTTTCAGATTTCTTTTGAGTTTGACTTGACAATCTGGTCCTTTATTTTACCTCTGAGCCCTTTTGTTTTTTAATATTTTATTTATTTACTCATGAGAAACAGAGAGATAGAGAGAGAAGCAGAGACACAGGCAGAGGGAGAAGTAGGCTCCATCCAGGGAGCCTGACGTGGGACTCGAACCCGGGTCTCCAGGATCATGCCCTAGGCCAAAGGCGGCACTAAACTGCTGAGCCACCCGGGCTGCCCAACCTCTGAGCACTTTTAATTTAACATCCAAACACACACACACACACACACACACACACACGTACATATTTTAGTAATATACAGTGATGAAATAAAACTATAAAACTTAAAGAATAAAAAATAGAGAATTCAGAATGATGGTTAACTTGGGTAAGAGGAGGTACAGGGATGGGTTAATAGGAGGGCAAAACCAGGTGTTTAGAAGGAGATTAGTGTCAGTATCTTAGTTTTTCTTTGGAGTGTTATTTCCTGGATGCTTGCTACATTAGCAAAAATAAAAGCACAATGAGGTATCACTTATTAGAATGGCTATCATCAAAAAGATGGGACAAATACTGGCAAGAATTTAGAGAAAAGGGAGCTCTTGTGCACTTTGGTGAGAATGTAAATTGATGCAGCCCACAGCAAGAAACAGTATGCACATTCCTCAAAAAACTAAAACTAAAACTATCATATAATCCAGCATTCTCACTCCTGGCTATATATCCAAAGAAAATGAAAACAAGGTCTCAAAGAGATACCTGTACACCCATGTTTGTTTCAATATTGCTTACAATAATCAGGATATGGACACAACCTAAGTGTCTGGAAACAGATGAATGGATAAAGATGATGTGCTATGTATACAATAGAATCTTATCCAACTATGAAAAAGAAAGAAATACTGGCATTTGCGACAACGTGGATGGACCCTGAGGACATTATACCAAGTGAAATTAAACAAACAAATTCAAGAAAAATACTGTACAGTATTACTTGTATGTGGAGTCTTAAAAAAAGCCACATCTATAGAAACAGAGAGTTGATAGTAGTTATTTTCAGAAGCTGGAGATGTAGGGGGAAATAGGAAGAAGGTGACAAAAGAGTAAGAGTAAAGCTTTCAGCTTTTGATCTAATGTAAAACATGGTGACTATAGTTGATAACACTATATCATTAAATTCGCTGAGACAGACCTTAAATATTCTCAACAAAAAGATAAATATGTGAGGTGATGGATGTGTTCATTACCTAAATGGGGGAAATTTTTTCATACTGTATATGTAATCAAATCACTATGATCTACACTTTACATATTTTACAGCTGTATATATCAATGAATCCTCAATAAAACTAAAATAAAATAAAATAAAATAAAATAAAATAAATGGAAAGAAAAAATACCCATGTACAAATATATATACATAAATATCAAAAGTGAACCCATCCCAGTACCACTATATAGTCACATACTAATAAATCAATGAAGCAACTAGATGGAAATAGACATTTCCAAAAAGAACTACAAAAATTATGATGACATATAGGACAATATCTTAATTAAACTTTAATTCCTAATATTTAGTATAGTAGCTGCTATTTGGTATGAATTCCTTTTATATATGATTTAATTTAATAGAAATGAACATTTAAAAAGAAACTATTATAGAAAAAATCAGGGGATGGGAGGAATATGAACAATGAATGTTCTTCCATCTTCACTCAAATTGATTCAATAAAGTAATAGGTAACAAACATTTAAATTGAAGCAGTCAACTTCAAGTTAAATAGGGTAAATTGACTAAACATATCCACTTTTGCCATCTTTGAAACCATCTCTGAAATGTAATATGGCAAAATTTCTAGCACTCAAAAATAGTGTTGGCAGTTCAAAGAAAAGGACTACTATATCTGACATTTAGGACCATGCTTAAGAACATCCTTTTCGGTATTGTCAGTAGAGATTTGAATAGAATATTGCCCAGTCTAGGGAAGAGAAAGACACATAAACAAATACATGTTTAGTAGATTCTGTAATAAAAGTGTCATCATGGTGACGTAGAAAATTTTTGAGATAAATTAACCAACAAACTTGAGACTGCTGCATAGACACTAAAAACTACTAGCCTCAAATAAATGATTCACTTTAAAATGAGCACATAATATTTGATAATTGAATAGCTAAATTGGAAAAAAAGAACTCACTCAGCAAGATCTTAGGCAATGTATAAAAGGTATCAACAGTAAAGAACAACTTCATACAACCAAATTAGCATAAACATAAATAAATAAATAAATAAAAATAAATAATCACAATACTCAACATTAGTCTTAGACATGAAAAAAGTACATTTATGGACTGCCAATAGCAGAATACAGGCATACAACTTTTGTGATGACAATTTAGCAGTATATTTTTTAAAGTCATGAAATCAGCCACACCATTTGATTCCAGAATCTTAACGAGAATCTTATTTTATAAATATAGATTAACTATGTCTAATGTTAAGTTAAATAAACCTGTTGAAATTTCTAAAGTAATCACTAAGAGAATAGAAATCAACTACATAACTTCCAAAGCATTGGAGGAACAAAGAAGCAAAATTAAATATAATTCAGAAGTCAATCCAAAAGAAGGCAAGACAGTAAGGGGTTAATGAATATTGAAAAAGCTTGGCAAAAGAAAGAAAAGACAAAGAAAGGAGGGAGGAAGGGACAGAGGAAAGAATGAATGAGCAGAACAAAACAGGATGATATGATAGCAGAACAATCCAAGTGTATCAGTATCAAACTAAATAAACTTAAATTTTGGGATGCCTGCATGACTCAGCGATTGAGCGTCTGCCTTCAGTCCAGGGCGTGATCCTGGAATCTCAGGATTGAGTCCCACATTGGGCTCCCTGCATGGAGCCTTCTTCTCCTTCTGCCTGTGTCTCTGCCTCTCTCTCTCTCTCTCTCTCTCATGAATTAATAAATTCATAAATAAATAAATAACAAAATCCAGTCACATGCCATACATAAGAGGTACACCTACAACAAGAGCAAAGAGAGATGAAGAAAAAAGGTAAACATACACAAAGGAAAATCCCTAGAGCAAGCTTAAGTTGGTATAGCTAAATAAAAACCTTAAAGATGAGCTTTACAAAAAAATAAAAACACACTGGAGATAAATAAATGGTCACCGTATAAAAAAATACACTGTTCTAAATTTGCAAATACCTAATACATCTATGTAAGTAAAATTATAAAGAAATATGAGGGAAGGATAATTAGAAATGTCAGCACAGTAACCAACTCTAGAATGAAAGGTGGGCATCACCAATGGATATTGAAGGTAAGTAGTGACACCTCATACGTTATTTATTATCCCTTAAAAGCTGAACATACAATTTGTGTTGTGTTATTTCATAAAAACAGTAAAGGAATCATTTTTTGGACAAATTTGAAGATATGAGCAATAGTTACATATAGTTTTAACAGTATAAAATGAGTTGTGTCAAAATGGTAGAATGTTTGTACATATAACTGAAAATAATCTCAACCTACTTCGGATTCCATAGAAATTATCGAAACAATATAAGCTGAGCACTAGATATGGGAATATAGATGAGAGATGTCTCCATTATTAAAGAGTTAATGAACAGAAAGCTTCTAGAATGTGAGAATAAACTGGAATTTATGTCACACAGTTGCACTCACTACAAAACAAAGGAGATGTAGATTTCCAAAAGCAGAAAATGTCAGCCCAAAGCTTAATAATCTCCACAAGTCTGAGTCATAAATTTTCTGGCATGACAAATGTTGATACAGCCTTTTACTCATGCTTAAGTTTAAAAATTCCACCATAAACAGTCCAAATTGAACCAGTCCAATTTAGATATATAGGACAGCAAGCAGAGATTGACTTTTTAGAAAAGAAACCGAGTGTTGAAATACAGGTATTTAATTTTTTCATCATTAGTATTTTAAATTTTTCCGGAAAGCTTTTACTTAAATATAACTAATTCCTTATAATGACATTTTCTCTTTTGGTGGATGGCAAAAAGCTCTTTGAAGTACGTTTTACTTGATATACATAATCAACTGTATTTTAATACTAACTACACCTCTATTCAACTACATATTTTTAGACAGGATAGATATGTTATTCATTTTGCTTCTACTAAAAAGGCTAGGGAATAAAAAGATCAAAAAGATTCTATGAACCTGTAACTAAAAATAAACACTTTCTCATGGGAGTAGGTAGTTTTGTGGTGTACATTACTGAATTATTTATCTAATCGAATCTTGGATGGCCTAGGTGATGAATTAGCATAACCAAAGTAAGGGTTTAGGGTAGTACTGCAATATTCTGTGGCATGTAGTTAGTTGCAAGCATTTTCCATTTAATATTCTGTACTTTTTTTTATCAAATGTGTGAACTATGACCCCCGTTCTGAGTTCATTGTAGTAAAATCCTCTAAAGAATAAAAAATATTATAAAGTCCTAACAGAACAGTATAAAATATATTAAGGCCCTTCAGTAATTATGCTGTAATTCTGTTGGAAAAAGCAATTAATTGTATTACAGGCTCAATTTTCAGACACTTGCTTTACCTTTCTGAAAAATTAAAATAAAAATATTCCTTTCAGCTAGGATTTTCTTGTTCTTGCATATATTAAAAATGACTAATATTTCCTGACATGTTTTAAAGAAGAGAGGGCACATTATATGTGCACGCGTGCGCACACACACACACACACCCCTACATGCAAACGTGCAGAGACTCATATATCTTCACGCTCTGACAACATTCTTTGAAACACATCAGTCTTGTCATTTTTATTCACAGAAGTATAAGGTTCAACAGCTTACTAAGTCTGAAAAGGGATCTCTAGAACTCAACTGAGTTTCCAGACAAAAGTGTGAAAGTTAATAGGGTTCTTATTTTATTGTCTGAGAAAGATTCATGATCACATAGTACAAATCAATCTCACTTGGGATGAAAATAATTGCTTTGTATTTACTTACTGAGTAACAGGACAGAATGAGTTCACAAACTTTCTCACCAGCAACAGAATCTTCCAAGAATCCTGATGGGCCAAAACATCCTCTAAATAATGAAGATTCTTTACTTAGACTAAGACAATTACACTCAATTTCCTTTGGGGCCGGGGAGTGGGGGGGGGGGGGGGCGGGTCAGGATTACTAAATAGTCCTTGGATGCTCCTAACAGTACTGCCATTTCCTAAGAGCTGTATTTACTGATGACATTCTGATAGTTAATTCTGTTCATTTCCCAGACATTCTGCATGACCAAGGCCAACTATTCATGGGTAATGGCCACCATATTTCAACTACATGGTAAAACACATCAAAAGATCAAAAATACTAAATAAACTCAATATATATTTTAAATATTTATCTTTCCCAAGAGTTAATAAGTCAAACTTATTAAACTTGGCAGAGTCTTGTCAAACATTTAAGAACTGTATATATCTGTAAGCATTATGAGATGCTTGCGATAATATAAAAGGCAGGAGATTTTGGAATCAGACCTGGGAGAATCTGGCTGTCTTACCCAAGACAAGTTTTACAGTTTTCCTGAGCCTTGCTTTTTACTCATTTATTAAATTAGGCATCCTCAGATTAAATGAAAGAGTGCATATGAATCAAAGGGCAAATGGTAGGCCCTTGACAAAATGGAACCTAATTATTGACTACAAAGATGAAGAATTTGTTCTCATAAGAATGGGTGAAATAGGATAATAAAGTATTGGAGAATCTTAAATTTAGAAGCCCTTTTGATATCATTACCAGAGAAGAGCACCTACCTCCAAAAAAAAAATCCTAAACTGGAAAACACACACACACACACACACACACACACACACACAAACCCCACAAAAAAACAAAACCACTTACAGAGGAAGACCATAATTACTGTATATATTAGGTGAGAATAAAAATAAAATAAAAATGACACACATCAGGTCCATGTAGGGGACAAAAGGAACAAGATTTTTTTTTTTTAATTTTTTTATTTATTTATGATAGTCACAGAGAGAGAGAGAGGGGCACAGAGACACAGGCAGAGGGAGAAGCAGGCTCCATGCACCGGGAGCCCGACGTGGGATTCGATCCCGGGTCTCCAGGATCGCGCCCTGGGCCAAAGGCAGGCGCCAAACCGCTGCGCCACCCAGGGATCCCTGAAGAGAAAATAGAATTCAGAACAACTTACTTTCCCAGAAAAATTGGACAACTCCAATTCAAATTAACTTCCCAAATATAGGCACAGGTGGTTACATAGTTTCCATAACTTTACCTCATGTATTGGTTCCAAATATTGAGGAAATGAAATTAATTCTATAGTTATATGTAAAACGGTACCTCATTTCTTCTCACTAGTGTTTTTTTTTTATTGGAGTTTGATTTGCCCACATATAGCATAACACCCAGTGCTCATCCCGTCAGTGCCTCCCCCAGTGCCCATCACCCAGTTACCCCATCCCCCTGCCCACCTCCTCTTCCACTACCCCTTGTTTGTTTCCCAGAGTTAGGAGTCTCTCATGTTCTGTCACCCTCTCTGATATTCCCCACTCATTTTCACTAGTGTTTTTTTTATTTTCAGATAGGTGTTTAATAAATTGGAGTAAAAAGAGGAGTGTGACTAATGTAGATATCAGTATGTGAGATTTGAATTGACACACTTCAAATGCTAGGGATATGTACAAAATGAAATCTATAGATACGAGTACTACTTGAAGTAACTGCTGTCTTGATCAAGATATGCTTTGCAATTCAGTGGGACAATTAGGAGAGAATATTGCATATAGTACAACCAGTGGCTCAGAACTAAACTGGGTGTAATTCTCAGCATTGGAATTAATAACAGTGAGGAACAGGGGTACCTGGGTGGCTTGGTGGTTGAAAGTCTGCTTCTGCTCAGCTCATGATCCCGGGGTCCTGGAATGGGGTCCCACATTGGGCTCCCCACAGGAAGCTTACTTCTCTATGTCTCTGCCTCTCTGTGACTCTCATGAATACATAAAATCTTTAAAAACAAAACAAAACAAAACAGTGAGGAATACCACTGCAAGTTAGAAGAAAATTCCTCCATAAAGATGACTATTTTAACTTTAAAAGCCAACATGATACCCACCACTTAGAGGCTGTGTAGTTAATTCTAATGGCCAGTGCTATGAAGACACAATCCTTAAAATACTAGGGACATTACCCTTAGATGTTTTTGTGAAACTAATGACAGCAAGTTCCTACTAACATTTATTCTCAAGTAAATATAATTTCTCTCTTTCCAACTGAATTAAACCCCAGAAACTCAACCTGAAGTGAGAAAATTACCGTATTGTTAAAGTAATTTGTTGAATAACATCAGTTATGCTTACTCTGAATATTTTAATTGAATTTGAGTTTCTTCATTCATTTATTCACTTATTCAACAAATTTTGATGGAGTTCCTATTGTATGTCAGGCACTGAGAAAAATGCTAGTGATTTAAAAAAAGCAGCAGCAGGTTGTGTTAATTCTCATTAGGAATTGAGCAAAAACCCAACTCTCAAAAAGACAAACTGGCAAACTATTGCTTTGATAATTTTATCTCAAGTTGCAGGACCAATTCTCTGTTAGACATGTCAAAAGGATAAACTACACAGGATAAATAAGATAAACTAGGTATAACCGTTGATACTTACTGATTAGTACGTAAGATATACAAAATCCGAGAAAATGTTTCAAAGTTACTAGAATGTAAAATGCATAAAATATCTAACTAATCACCACATTAAATTTAGTCACTAAATCACCCAGCATCAATGAAGCTTATTATTTAATTAATTATACCTTGAGACTAGTCTAACTCAAGAAAATAAAGAAAGGTGATGTCTATCTTCAATGTGTGAGAAATAGCTGTAAATGCCCTGTTCTGGAAGCAGGGTGTCATCAGATTTCAGGAACCTTGGTGCATTAGATTATTAACAATGCCATATAGTAGTTTGGAGTCCTTCAGTTCTGGAGAACAGGTATGTAAAAAGTGTGACAATATCAAGCAGCTTATTTATTTGTGTGTGTGTGTGTGTGTGTGTGTGTGTTCAAGGCTCTTCCGTTGGAAGAAAGAGAATACAGGTTACATCAAGTAGTGGTGGTCCATTGTAATGGTAAGTGTTGCAATAAGAGAGAAATGAGTCTCTGGAATATTCTCACAGGTAAACTTCAAGAACCTGGAGCATAGTTTAGGAAATGGAAGGTTGTCTGGGATTGTAAAAGGGCAGGCAACATTGTTAACTTCTCAGCAGCAGAAATTAATGGAGCTTCATTCTTGCACTTTGCCATGGACGCTAGTTGACATCCAACATTTTGTTTTATTTTTTTTTATTGGAATTCAATTTGCCAACATATAGCATAAAACCCAGTGCTCATCCTGTCAAGTGCCCCCCTCAGTACCCGTCACCCAGTCACCCCAACCCCCCGTCCACCTCCCTTTCCACCACCCCTTTAAACAGCATATTAAAAAAAAAAAAAAAAAAAAAGAAAACAGAATGAGTTCTGTGGCTAATTGCTAAATAGATTAGAATGAACAGAAAGTCCAAGAAGAGGTAAATATGGTAATTTAGTCTTAAAAATTCAGGTACTGAACTTTTAATCCTAGGAAGGTATTTGAAGTAAGACTTAAAAATTGGTTATGACAGACAGAATCACTCTAACACAAGCCTCCAAGGTTTTCAGGAACGGGCTAGTGCTGTTAAAAAAAGAAAAAAAAAACAGACATTTTTGTGAGTGCTTGTTACCGGAAAGAAATAGACTAGAAATTAGGAGGGCATTGCAATGAGATGAGCTTGGTTTTATATTTAAAAAATGTGAAATGCCCTGCAAGCAGGAAGGATATAGGTATAACAATTAGGAGTATGGGTATAACTTAAGACTCAAATAAGTGGGCGAGGCATTAGAAATTTGTAAGACTTTTTAATTTTATAGTCATTTTTTTTAGATTTTATTTATTCATTCATGACAGAGAGAAAGCTAGAGACACAGGCAGAGGGAGAAGCAGGCTCCCTGCAAAGGAGTTCGATGTGGGACTTGATCCCGGATCCTGGGATCACGCCCTGATCCAAAGGCAGATGCTCAACCACTGAGCCACCCAGGCGTCCCAAGACAAGACTTTTTAGGAGTATGCTAAAAGTCTGTAATAGGATGCCTACATTCAGGGACCAAGAGTAGAAAGAGCCAGCAAGTGTTACAGAAAGATGTCAGAGGGAAGGAGGGCTAGTGTGTTAGTTTCTCAGGGAACTGTAGAGCAATCATTAGGATGGGAGGAGGTAGATGGCAATGGGTTAGCAACAGGATTAAAGACCCCAGAGAATTCTCAGTTGGTTTAAGTCAGCTTCTGATGGACACAAAATGGTGTGCAAAACCATGATAATTTACAGCAGCTTATGTCAGTCTCTATGCGTTTAACTAAAATAAAATGGCATATATACATGTGAATATGCGTATTCTTATGTATGGGCATTACATTGTCTTTCTAGGAATCTTAAGGGAAAGCAAAGAAAATAAAACACCACAACAAAAATGTTGTGCACCTTACTTGCTAACAACGTTTCAGAGCTCAGTGTGCCAGCCACATCCCTCTAACTCCAATACAAACATTTACTGCATAAATTGATCAGAGAAATAGCTCACTATGACTCAGCTAAAATGTTACTTGGAGAAGAGTAAGAAGAAACTGCTGCTAGTGGGAGCCAGGAACGTAAGTGTTCTTCAACCATGGCACTCACATTTGTTCTGTGAACTGCCCTGGACACTCTTCCCTGTAGCAAGAGTGAAAACACCTGTCACTGCCTCTACTTTTGTCTATGGAGGGAAAAGTGACGTGAGAGGATGCCTTGAAGACTGCACAGAAACACAGAGGGAAGAAACACACTATGGAGCACTTTTTACATTTGCTGTGTAAACGTAAATGTAAAAACCTAAACCTGGGCTGTGCCATTTCATCTTCAATCCCATACTGTGCAGTAACTAGGATGAGAAGAGGAAATTGAGTTTAGAGAGGTTCTACGAAATGACCAACAAAACCAGTTAAAGACAGAGCTGTAATTCAAACCCAAGTCTTTGTCCCATTAAATGTCCTTCTCTTCACAGTCTTACCACAATGACATAAATTCCAGAGCCCTTTCCAGGTAGAAACTAAAAGAAATAGCAATGAAGGGTTATCCATGTGTAAACTGCAGTGTTTGCCTACCCCCTTCCCCAGACCCAGTCTAACACTTGATTAACCTTATAAGTTAATAAGTGTCACTGACTTTTTTTACTTTCTTTCATTTAAAAAATCCTTATAAAATACCCTCTCTGAGATAAAATTATCTTTCCTAAATATAAGCTAGAATAGGTGCATACATGTGAAAGTTCATGCACTCCTATGAGGCCGGAGGTGAGAAAACACTATCTTTACTTGGGGGTGGAAGGGTTCTAATATGCTAGCAGTCTAGAACTGCTTGCATATAAAGATAACTGAAAGGAAACAGGGTGAAACCTAGATAATGCCTTGGTTATTCTAGGATAAAGTAGCAACACATATCCAAATGACATTTTATAATTTAGAATTCTCCCCAGGTGAATTAAAAACTCAGAACTGAATTTTGTATTCATAAAGCTAAGGATAACTAGATGTTGAACATTGATGTAAACAGACACACACATCTTATTAGTGAGATACCTGAAATTTGCTACCTGATAACAACAGAAAAGCAATCCAGTAGCTAGCTAGACACCACTGATCAATAAGCATATTGTAACACAATGGAGCAATGGTATACAGGGATTCAGATTATCAGTCATGATATGCTTGATCCCCCACCTGCGGAAATTAGTACTCACTAAACAACCTTACAGTGTGAGACCTTTTTGCTGAAGAAAAATAGCATCCTATAAATGGAATATAACAAACTCCAGGCTACCAAAGCTCCAGCATTTTGGACAAGGGTACTGTGTTTGTTAGCACAGTATGTCTTATTTATTTCTTTACTGATTTGTCAGATTGCTTATTTCTTTTGGCTAATTCAAATAATGTATTTATGCCATGTGGAACTAGGCAAATGGCTAAAGTCTTATTCTTAGTGTCTTGCTTTGGATTCTGAACTGGTCCAACACACTGAAAAATCTGAAACATAAACTTGAGCCCTGTCCTTCAGGTGGCAGAGCGTTGTTTAAAAAATTTAAAAAGAGGGCCGCCTGGGCAGCTCGGTTAAGCATCTGTCTTTCACTCAGGTCACAATTCCAGAATCCTGGGACCGAGCCCTGCATCAGGCTCTCTGCTCAGTGGTGAGCCTGCTTCTCCCTCTCCCCCTGCTCATGTTCTCTCTCTCTCAAATAAATAAATAAATAAATAAATAAATAAATAAATAAATAAAATCTTAAAAAATTTATTTAAAATTAGACAGCACTGATGGATTTGAAATTCCAATTGACTCAGCCTGCCATACCTGACAAGAACTGTATTCTTCGGATACAATGACATACTAAAGGATAACAGAGGCATTACTTAAAGAAGGAAATAAAAAACCTGCACTCTGAGTGGCCTCCTCATTGTTATTTCTTCCAGGGGGCCAATCAATTTGTAAGATATAGATAGATTTTTGTTGTTGTTGTTATACTTCGTGGATGCACCAAAATTAGAGCTAAAGTTTTCTATGAAATTCTATAAATTTAAGACATAACATTGCTATTTCAATTTCAAGATGCTCCTGTGGTTTCTTTGACCCCAATTTATAGATTCCATAATATTTCCCTCTTTGAGTTTGTCAAATTATGTATTTCTCATTTTCTACTTTAATGAAAATTTTAATGATGGTTCTAGAAAGTATTTTAGCTCTTAATTCTACCTTTTTCATAGCCAAGAGTAATGCCCTAATGTAACTGCCCTAGACCAATAATAAATAGTGTAAGTAATAAGTTAGAGATACAAAGAAGTCAGGGACAATTTCATGTTTAGTCTACAATTGAATAGCTTACAGCAAAAACAAAAATAAAAGTAAGTAAAACACACTTGACAGATCACAAAATTTTTTTTATAAAATCCTGGCTTTTACAATCCCCAAGTAGAATTTTTTGTTCGTCTGAAATGAAGAAATATAATACTGGGAATTTGTTTAACATAATACTTTTATGGAAATATGATTAATATAGCATTTAATTCATCCATTTAAAGTGTGCATTTCAATTTTTTAAATTATATTCACACGTTTGTGAAACCACAATTATTTTTAGAATATCTTCATCCCTCTAAAAATAAATCTTGTACAATTAATAGTCACTTCCCATTTCTTCCCAGAAATATTTTTAGAATGTATTTATCCTCCTAAAAAAAATCTTGTACCAGTTAATAGTCACTTCCCATTTTTTTCCCAGAAATACTCAATGTTTGGCCACAATGAATCTTTCTGACCCTATAGGTTTGTCTATTAAGGACATGTCATATACAGTAGTAGTATTTTTGTGAGTAGCTTCTTTCATTTAGCATAATGTCTTCAAGGTCCATCTATCTTGCAGTAGGTGTAAGTACTTCATTCCTTTATACTGCTGAATAATATTTCATTGTATGAATATACCTCATTTTATTTAACCGTTCATCAGTTGGACATGTGGGTTGGTTCTACTTTTGTCTACTATAAATAATGCTATGAGTATTTGTTTTGTTTTGTTTTTTAAGATTTTATTTATTTATTCACGAGAGACACAGAGACAGAGAGAGAGCAAGAGAGGGAGAGAGAGAGAGGCAGAGACACAGGCAGAGGGAGAAGCAGGCTCCATACAGGGAGCACGCCGTGGGACTTGATCCTCGGACTCCAGGATCACGCCCCGGGCTAAAGGCAGGCTAAACCCGCTGAGCCACTCAGGGATCCCTGCAATGAGTATCTGTAGTCCATTTCTGAAGTAAACACAGATTTGCAAGTAAACACAGATTTTCATTTCTTTGGGGTATTTGCCCTACAGATGAAATTGCTGGGTTGTATGATGAAATTTGCTGGGCTTATGGTAAATCTATGTTTAACCTTTTGAGGAACTGAAAGATTGTTTTCCAAAGTGGCTACACCATTTTACATCACTATGAGCAGTGTTTAAAAGTTCCAGCTTATCTAGCTACATCCCAGCCAACATTTATTACCATTATTATAGCTATCCTAATGAGCGTGACGAAGGTATCTCACTATGGCTTTGGCATGCATTTCTCCAACGGCTAATAATGTTGAGCATCTTTTCATGTGCCTATTAGGCATCTGTATATCTTCTTGGGATAAATATCTATTCAGATCCTTGGCCCAGTTTTACAATGAATTATTTTCCTATTTGACTTGTAAGAGATCATTATATAGTTCACACCTACAAATCTCTTATTAGATGTTATTTATAAATATTTTCTCCATTATATAGTATATATTTTCACTTTCTTGATGGTATCCTTTGAAACATAAAACTTTAAATTTGAAGAAGTCCTATTTTGTATTTTCTTCTAATGTCACTTGCAGTATCTAAAAAGGATTTGCCTAAGCCAAAGTCACATGGTTTATTCCTATATTTTCTTCTAAAGGTTTTATGGTTTTAATTCATACATACCTCTATAATACATTTTAAGTTGTTTTTGGGTATGGTGTGAGGAAGGGATATAACTTTATTCTTTTAAATGTGGATAGTAGTAATCTCAGGGCCCTTGACTGAAAAAACTTTTTTTCTTCTTTATTGAATTGCCTTGGCACCTCTGTCCAAATTGATCACAAATATAAAAGTTTCTTTTGGAGTTTCAGTTCTATTTCATTGAGTGTATGTCTATCCTTGGCCAGTGTCACAGTTATCTTAATTATGGTAGCTTTGCAGTAAACTTTTCCCCCAGATTCATCAAGGATTTATGTCGATAATAATTGACATACAATATTGCATACATTTAAGGTGTACAATGTGATAATTTGATACACATATATACTGCAGAACAATTACCACAGTAATATACTAGTTGACAAATTGATTACCTCACATAATTTCAGTTTTTCTGTGATGAGAACATTAAAGATTCACTATCTTAACAACTTTTAAGTATATAATATAGTATCGTTAATTCAGTCACCATGTTGTATAATTGATCCCCAGAAGTTACTTATCTTATAACTAGAAGTTTGTACCCTTTGACCAACATCGTCCCATTATCCCACCCTCCAGTCACTGACAACCACCATTCTACATTCTGTTTCTATGAGTTTGTTTTTTTTTGATACCACATGTAAGTATAATCATACAATATTTTACTTCATCTGATTTATTTCATTTATCATAATGCCCATAGATCCAAGTTGTTGCAAATCACAGTATTTTTTTAATGGCTGAAGTGATACCCCCTAGTGTTTGTATGTGTATACCACATCTTTTTTTATATGTTGATGTGGATAGATAAAGTGTGTCCATTGATGGACACTTAAGTTGCTTCCATATTTTGGCTACTGTGATTTCATTTTCTTCAGATATATACCCCAAAATGGGATTGCTGATCATATAACTCTATTTTTTATTTTCTGAGGAACTTCTATATTGTTTTCTGTAGTGGCTGTACCAATTAACATTCCCACCAACAGTGCACAATGGTTCCCTTTTCTCCACATCATCACCAACACTTGTTATCTCTTGTCTTTTTGATAATAGCCATAATAACCATACTAACAGATGTGAAGTAATAATTCATAGTCATGATTCAGTAGGTTTGGAATACACCCTAAGATTCTGCTTTTCTTTTCTTTTTTCTTTTTTTTAAAGATTTTATTTATTTATTTATTTTAGAGACAGAGTTGGGGGAGGGAGAGGGAGAGAAAAAAATCTCCAGCAGACTTGACACTGAGCACAGAGCACAATTTGGGGATCTATCTTACAACCCTAAGATCATGATCTAAGCCAAAATCAAGAGTCAGATGCCCAATCGACTGAGCCATCCAAGTGCCCCAAGATTCTGCATCTCTATCTGACTTCAAGGTGATGCTGATGTCACTGATAGGTGGGGCCACACACTGAGTAGCAAGGCTCTAATCTATTTTTTTTTAATAATAAACTTATTTTTTATTGGTGTTCAATTTGCCAACATACAGAATAACACCCAGTGCTCATCCTGTCAAGTGCCCCTCTCAGTGCCCGTCACCCATTCACCCCCACCCCTCGCCCTCCTCCCCTTCCACCACCCCTAGTTCGTTTCCCAGAGTTAGGAGTCTTCATGTTCTGTCTCCCTTTCTGATATTTCCTACCCATTTCTTCTCCCTTCCTTTCTATTCCCTTTCACTATTATTTATATTCCCCAAATGAATGAGACCATATAATGTTTGTCCTTCTCCGATTGACTTATTTCACTCAGCATAATACCCTCCAGTTCCATCCACGTTGAAGCAAATGGTGGGTATTTGTCATTTCTAATGGCTGAGTAATATTCCATTGTATACATAAACCATATCTTCTTTATCCATTCATCTTTCGATGGACACCGAGGCTCTAATCTATTTGTAAACCCTCTTTCTTTCTAGTACCCCATTTACTGCAAAGCAAGATGCTAACATGTTACCTCTTTATCCATAGATTTCTCTTGGTGTTTACATTAACTGGTTTCATTAGGATAAATAGGGTGAATGGAATATAACTTTCCAAGAATATCACATTCCCTGACAATCAAATGAATATGAAATATTTCAGAAATTATTATTGTATATGATTGTTTTAAATGTTGATACATAGTTGAGTAACATAAGATTTAGTCATAATATAAAGGTAAAGCAAGGTTGGATATGTCTATCTGATACAGGTTTTGCATCAGCTAGCTTGAGCATCAGCTAGCTTGCATCAGCTAGCTTGAGCTGTCATTACAATATTGAAGGTTGGATGGGTTAAACAAAAGAAATGAATTTGCTTCTAGTTCTGGAGGCTGGAAGTCTAGAATCAAGGTGCTGGCAGGGCTGATTTCTGGTGAGACCTTTCTTCCTGGTTTCCAGATAGTTGTCTTTACATTGTGTCTTACTATAACTCTTCCTCTGTGTGCAAATACTTCTGATGTCTCTTCCCCTTCTTTTAAGGACATCAGTCCTCTTAGATTAGGGCCCCACCCTTACAACCTCATTTAACCTTAATTACTCCCTTATAAGCTCTATGTCCAATACAGTTACACTGGGTATTAAGGATTAAACATATGGATTTTTGGAGGGACACAATTCAGTCCATTACAGAAATCCTTTTGTCTTTCTCTTTAAGTCTCCTTTATAACTGTTTCATGATTTTTCTCTAATTTTAGAGCCAAATACAAACGGAAAACTACCCATAGTAATAGATACCAGTGGTAGAGATGAAAAAAATTCTTTTAAGATTTTTTTTTCTCTCAGCAGTTTTTTCTTTCTTCAACTGCATAAATTATTGTAATTTACTCTCTATTAGATAACCAGCTAGTGGTTACTTGCTAATTTATAGCATCTACATAAAACTGCCCCTTTTAATTTTGAAATCTGTCCTTAGACACAGCTAGCCCCCTGAAAGGGAGCATGACCCTTTCCACAAAATGAAACATTTTAAACAACATTAAACAAAGCGTAAGAAGATTATTAAGCTATGATAGGGTACTCTACAATTACAAACAATTTCTCTTAATTATATGTTGCTTTGACACTTAATAGAAAATGCAGATGAACTATTTAATACATTTATAAGTAAGATCAAATTTGAATATTCCAACTAAATATGACCGTAGTAGCTGCTATTAGCTCTTGCTTGGGTCTTTTTTTTTTTTTTTTTTTTTTTACCTCACCTTTGGCCAAACCTTATTACTAGAATACAGATATTGGTTTCAGATTTTTAATCCTATAAAGCAATCAAGAGAGAAAACATCCAAAGTATCATTTAAATATTCATTTTTTTTAGAAATATTTTATTTATTTATTCATGAGAGAGACAGAGAGAGAAAGAGAGAGAGAGAGAGGCTGACACACAGGCAGAGGGAGAAGCAGGCTCCATGCAGGGAGCCTGATGTGGAACTCATTTGTTCTCTGTTGTCTAAGGGTCAGGACAATTTCAAAGGAAGGACAGTAACTGGATAATTCCTGTTTAAATGCAAACACACACGTACAAAGCACTCTCTCTCTGTCTCTCTCTCTTTCCCTCTTTTTTTCTTACACACACAAACACACATTCCCCTATGGAAAAATCTCTTATATTCCTAGATTTTCTTTTTTTTTTTCTTTTTAAGATTTTATTTATTTGAGAGAGAGAGAGAGAGCACCCACACAAGCAGGGGGAGTGGCAGTCAGAGAGAGAGGAAGAAGTAGGCTCCCTGCCAAGCAGGCTCCATCTCAGGACCCTGTGATCATGACCTAAGCCAGAGGCAGACACTTAACCAACTGAGTCAATCAAGCACCCTTAATCCTAATATATTTTTAGTTCAATTCCAAAATGTTTTTTTTCTTGAGGTGGTTTTGTTCTCTTAGCTGACATATTCTTATTTTTTAAAAAGTCATTAAGGGTATAATTTGGAAAATCTACATTTGAAAAGAAATACTAGCTTAATTTACAAAAAGTTTCATCAGAGCTAAGCACCAAAACGGAGTTGTATTGTTGCTGTAAACACAGTTTTTGAAAAATTAATTACGTTATATATGTGTTATTCTTGGAAACGTTAAATAATAGAAAGCAAAAACAAAGATCTTATCTACGATCTTTCATGCAATGATCTTTGTAAAGTAAGCTGACAAATTTACCTAGCCTCCTTCTTTCCTACTGCTTATTATCATTATAAAATTGAGTAATGAATTGGTCTTAATCAAAATTAAAGAGTCTGCTCACCAAAAAAACAACACCAAGACATAAAAAGATGTAGAGAAAGAAAAATAGCATTTTTCTACCCTTTTAAGTTCTCTGCTGAGATACTTGTAACAGAAGACAGATTAATAACAGAAAAGCCTACAAATTTATTTAAGTTTTACAGGACAGGATTTCTGTAAGGAAATGAAGACTTGAAGAAACTGTTAAACTTTTTCTATGTGACCCGAACTTCCTCACAACAGGATTCCAAGGGCAAGTGTCTAGAGAATAGCCAAGCAAAAGTCATAAAGAATGCCTTTCTGATCTAGCTGCAAAAGTCACACTGCATCTCTTCACCATATTCGATTGGTCAATGTATTTACAAAAAAGCCCACCCAATTTCAAGGAGAGGTAATAAAGACTCTTCATCTCTTGATGACGGTACATCAACATCAAATTGTAAGAAAAGCACATTGGATGGGATACACACATACACGTACACACACACACGCAGAGTAATCTCTGAAGAAAAAATCTGCCATGGACATCCCATAAATCACAAATTCCTTAGTATCAATTTTATGTGTTTCATTCCCCTAAGACTGTCACCAGATGAGAACACTGAATACATAAAAAGAAAATGACTGAACAGAAGTACAGGGCATCCAAAAGGGAAGGGCAATATGAAAGACAAATTTCACCTGCTTTTTGCCAGCCCTCCCAAAGCATGTGGGTAAGAATATGCTCTTCAAAAGTTAAGAATCTCACAATAAAATGATCTCAATCATATAAAAGTCATATTTAATAAACACTTTTAATTAAATACAAATGGTTATTTGCCTACAATCACAATAATCACTATTGAGTGCTTTCAAAGTGATGAAAATTCCGAATGTACACACTCACTAAATTTTGTCCTTAATATAACCCCATGACATAGGTTTATTTTAATCCCCATCTTAGAGGGAAGTAAAGCAAGTCTATAAAAGCTAAATATTTTATCCAAGGTAATATAACTCATCAGTGGCAAAGCTGGGATCCTAACCTCTGAGTATACTGTAACTTTTCCAAAATGAATTCTTGCACATGATTAAGTTGCAAAGAACCAACAGAACATACATCAGTATTCCAAAAGTACACATCATTAACTGCAATATGTACAAATTAGGCCATGGGTAAACTTAGAATCAGCTTTTTGTCTCCATCTACCTTAGAAACTTAATAGCTTCTAAAGATCCGGGTTAAGAGAAGGGGTAAGACAGAAAATGGAAACTTAAAAGATTCTTTAGGCAAAGTATTCAAATTAGAGAGTTTAACATGACTGCAAAAATATAAGATTACTATATAAAAACCATTCCCCACTCACAACAAAATCTTCATTTCAAAAAATACACATAACAACATTAGAAACATAAAGTACATAGAAAAATTTGAAAAGACATATAAGACCTATTGGAGGAAATTTAAAACACTATTGAAAAACACTAAAGAAATAAATGGAAAATAAATAAATGGATAGGAAGATACAATGCCATAATAATGGTCTTACAATTGATCTTTACAGACTTTTTTTTTTTTAATTTTTATTTATTTATGATAGTCACACAGAGAGAGAGAGGCAGAGACACAGGCAGAGGGAGAAGCAGGCTCCATGCACCGGGAGCCCGACGTGGGATTCGATCCCGGGTCTCCAGGATCACGCCCTGGGCCAAAGGCAGGCGCCAAACCGCTGCACCACCCAGGGATCCCACAATTGATCTTTAGATGTAATACAGATATCCCATCAAGATATCAATAGAGTTTAAAGACTTTTGCAAAAGTTGATTTTAAAATTTGTATGGAAAAGCAAAGACCAAGAATAGCTAAAAGAAAGAAGGAAGAAGGAAAGAAGGAAAGAAAGAGAGAAAGAGAGAGAGAAAGAGAGAAAGAGAGAAAGGGAGGGAGGGAAGAAAGAAGAGAAAGAGGAAGGGAGGGAGGGAGGAATTTAGTTGCCCTGTTTAATGTTGTTTTGGCTATCTACTGCTTTGTAGCAAACTATCACAAATTTTAGTGGCTTAAAACAACTATTTAAAATCTCATGACTTTATGGATTAGGAATTTGGGCAAGGCTTGACTAGTAGTATATCAGTAAAAGTTCAATCAAGAAGTAAAACCAGTAAGGGGCACTTGGGTGGCTCAGTGGTCTAGTGTCTGCCTTCAGCTCAGGTCATGATCCCGGGGTCCTGGGATCAAGTCCTACATCAGGCTCCCCTCAGGGAGCCTGCTTCTCCCTCTGCCTATGTCTCTGCCTCTCTTCCTGTATTTCTCATGAATAAATAAAATCTTTAAAAAAGAAGTAAAACCAGTAAAATTTATTACAAAGATTTATTTATTTCAAGGAATTGACCTACTTAATTCTGAGTGCTAAGTAAGTCTGGATGGGAGAAAAGCAGGGAGGAGAGATGATATTGAGGTCTGAATACTATGGACATAGGCAGAAGCTGCTGTCTGAAGGCAGCATTTCTTCTCTTCCTCAAGAAACATCCAGGTGTGCATTTAAGGCAATCCACCTAATTGAGTTAGGCCTACCCGGATAGCTACCCTTACTTAAAGTCAACTGATTAGTGGCTTTAACTGCATCTGTAAAATCCTTTCACAGCAGCACCTAAATTAGTACTTGACTGAATAAAAGGGAGAGGGTAGCCCAGCCCAGTTGGACATATCAGGAAGCTATCAGAGCTAGGTTATTATTTTATTTATTTATTTTTACTTCATGTGGTGTCTTTTGGGATCATTCAGTGGTACTCATCTGGATGCTAATTGGTCTGGAAGGTCCAGAACAGCTTCACTCAAATGCCTGGGACCTTGTCAGAAACAGCCAGCCGAGTAGATTTAGCTGTTTCCCTCTCCCTCCCCTCTCCCTGTGCTCATTAAGTTCTCTCCATCTGGCATCTCCAGCAGGGCAGTTAAGACTTCTTTCTTGACAGCACGACAATCCCTTGAACCACACTGAAACTGTCAGTTATCTTTCTAGTTCTGGAATATAGATTCCACTGGTCAAAGCAAAGAGCAGAACAATTTCTTAGTGGAGGAGAATGGACTCTATTATCTGATGGGAAATGTGTCAAAAGTACGCTGCCATCTCTAACCTGCCAAGTGGGCAAAACAAAAACAAAACAAGAAAGTCCAGACACAGATTTGCACACACATGAGATATGATATGTAACACAGACAATACATATCAGTGTGCAAGAAGTGCACTAAACAATAAACAGTTCTGGTTATCGATGGGAAAAACTGAACTCGACCCTCTAGGTCAAACCACATACAAAAACCAAATTTAGATGGATTAAAGATTTAAAAATGAAATAAGAAAATTTTAAATTTTTACAAATATTGCAAGAGGAAGATATCGTTATAATCTTTAGGTAGAAAAGAATTTTTCAACAAATACAAAAAGCTTTAATCATAAAAAAAAAAAGATTAGACTGCATTTGAGAACTTCAATTCATCAAAAGATTGCATAAAGAAGATGAAAAAACTAGCCAAAAACTAGGGGAAGATATCTGCAACATATTTAACAAATACATTATTAAAATCCAGAGTATATAAATAAATTCTATGAAATAATAAAAGACAAATATTCCACTAGAAAAATAGGCAAAAAGGTATATATTGGCTTTGTACAGAAGAGGAATAATGAATGGCAAATAAACATAAGGGAAAATGTTCAATCTCTTTAGTAAATCAGTAATCACAGAAATGATATTTAATACCAAGGTATAATATTTTATATATACTAGATTGCCTAAAGTTAATCAATCTAATAATAGTTTTGGCAAATATATGCAGAAAATGAGAATTCTTATACCATCTAGTTGGTGTTAATTTGGACAATTATTTAAGCAAACAATTTGGCAGTTACCCAGTCAAGGGGGAAAGAGTATATTCCATGACTGAGCAATCTATTTCTAGGTATTTCAAAAAACCTTCAAATTTGGCATATATGTACTCCAGAGTACATGAGGAGTTTCTCATAGGCACAGATACATTTAAGTGAATAAACTACAGACTCCCAGCTTCCATATTGCAATGTATATATTCTGAAGCTATCTGTCTGAGAATATATCTTTAGTAGAGGCTAAACATGTCATGACAATCACTTTCACAAAATAATCCTTTCTTTCATTTTATTAAAAAAAACACCCCTCACTCATCTTCAATTTTCATCATCAGTAATGCTCTGTGTATTGTATGGCTTTGTATCTTTTCTAGTCTTCTGTAGAAATGTGTGTCTATTAAGGACAAAGCAGGCATTAGAAATCCCCCTACACACACACACACACACACACACACACACACATATTAGGGTGCAGTGAATACTTATATATTGTAGAGTGGGATTACAGGGAATGACAACTGTCATTTAATAGCCTCACTGTCCTATATCTTGCAATTGTGTAAGAAGGCACTGTACCTGAGGGAGAGACCCCTTGTCCATGACAGGAAAACAAAACAGGGTGAGGGTAAGAAATATAAATGATAGCAACAAGAGTGAAATGAGGCTACGTGCTTTATCAATCTTATCATAAAATTAATATGTTCAGAATATTTTTAAAAACACCCTAGAAATAAAACAATGTGCTCCAAATCTCATGCCCTAACTTGTCTAGGATTGTGTTTCAACTGGATATGTTACATGAATTAAAAGACTTAAAAATGAAAATGTTTGTTTTTTCTAACATCTCAGAATTCCACCTTTGAAAAAATGGAACATAAAGAGGAGGTAAAAAATGTTTTATATTTTCTGGAACACTTATTATTTATAGGAAAAGCATTTCCTTACATTTTACAAAAAAAATCATTGGACACTTACAAATGATAATTTTTTTTAACTTAGTAATAAATATCCTTTCTGGCACTTGTCAACAACTTCTGTACTTGTTGATTCCTTCCTATGAGAGCAGAAAGCAGATTCTACTATACACAATGTGTACTTAGCAGTGATCCCCGCAACACTTTCTGTAAACACTGCACATATTGGTGGCCTAATAAATATATTTTCTTACTGTGAATTTCCACTGAATCCTGGCTCATTTTAGTAGTCAGTGATAGTCATCCAAGAATCCAGAACAAACAGAAAAATGATAGTCCTATTCACCTAAAGAGATGCATTATCAAATTTTGCTTTATGTTCAATAACTATTTTTGGAAATACAACTACATACTAATAACAATTGTTATGAAAACTAATTTCAGATGACACCTGGGTGGCTCAGTGGTTTAGCACCTGCCTTCAGCCCAAGATGTGATCTTGGAGTCCCAGGATCAAGTTCCACATCAGGCTTCCTGCATGGAGCCTGCTTCTTTCTCCCTCTGCCGATGTCCCTGCCTCTCTCTCTCTCTCTGTGTGTGTCTCTCATGAATAAATAAATCTTAAAAAAAAAAAACAAAAGACTAAGTTCAGGAAAAAATTCACACTTGAAAAGGTCTTAAAAGAACATAAAATTTGCTAAAAATTAGGTATATACACAACCTTTGTTGCAAAGTATAATAGGGTAGCCAATAAAAATATCTAAGTACAAATATATATAGCAATATGATAAAATTCTATGGGAAGAGTGAAATGGAAAGACGAGCTTGGGATAAAAAAATATAAATTTTTTTATAAACTTTATTTTTTTTAAACTTTAAACTTTTATATTCATTTACAAGTAACTGATGGTGGGTAAAAAAATCACAACGGCATTTGAATTCCATTGGATCTATTTAAAACAATGATACAATATAAATTTAAAACGCCAATATACAACTATACCAAAATTATAGCACTTATAATTTATAATTTGTAACTTATCACTTCAACAGTTGTTTAAAAAATTAGATATCAACCTAAAAATGTATAAAGAGACACAGGTTTTCAAAATTCTATTGAGGGATATGTGAGCAAAATTTCAAACAGGAAGCCTCTTGCACAGGCACCATAAACATCATGTACAATATTTTTTGTTCTCTTTTTCCCCGCCCAACAATAACAAGCATTTATTGAGCACTCATTATAAACCAGACACCTTTTTAGGTTAAAAAAAAATCAATAGACAAACATCCCTGCTTGGGTAGAGTTTACACTTTAGGAGCATATTTATAGCATCACGATAATAGCAATCAATCAATAAATGAAAATAACCATAGCCATCTCAAATGTCCACAAAGAGAGAATAGGTCATCACTATAAATACTGTACAGTGCTAAAAACAAATATATTCAGATATAGGCAACAATTTAACTCAAAAATACTGATAGTAGTATAACAGAATTTTTATAAAACTCAAGAGATCAAATAAACAAAAAACATAAGTATGTGGTAAAACTATAAACATCTGGTAAAAATGTGTGAGAAAAAGACAAAATAGTTACTCATATGAAAATGGCAGAAGGATGGGATTAAGGAACAACAAACAAAAGTAGCGTCAACATTTAGAGGTCAAATTCTTGTCCTTAGGTTCTTGGGTTCATGAGCACTTATTTTATTTTCCTGCACCATTTTCTTTATTCATAAGAGACAGAGAGAGAGGCAGAGACACAGGCAGAGGGAGGAGCAGTCTCCTCACAGGGAGCCCATGAGGGACTCAATCCCAGAATCCCGGGATCACGCCCTGAGCCAAAGACAGACGCCCAACTGCTGAGCCACCCAGGCGTCCCTCCTGCACCATTTTCTAAATGCATCAGCTATTACATAAAATCTGAATGAAGGCAAAAAATAAATGTGATTGAGGTTCTTCATGATTATCTGCAACTATCCAGAAACTTAAGAGGCAGAATGGGTTCACAAGTATCAAAGAAGAATCACAGCACTTTCTCCCTAACATCAAGCACTGCTCTCCAATGACTCACGCAAATCTCCTTCCTCATTTTGTCAGCCGCGCACAACTCCACTCCATTATGGGACAGTGATTCACCGCTATATGCTGAACATCAGACTAAGTTTTAAAATCATCAGTCTTCACAGTTATTCAAGACCACAAAATTTGAATGAAACAAACATGGCTGTTTCATTCTGTCCCTAAATACTACCTGTCAGTGCCAGCATATTCCATATTTTGCCTCTTTTAATAAAACAGATGGATAGGTAGGTAAAAGTGAACCTTTCTTTTTAATTTAAATAATCCTTATTGCTATAAAATATACTCGAAGTCACTGACTTTGAGTCAGTGACTCAATTCCTTCTACTAATAATTCCTTCTATTAATTGGTCTTATTTTTCCCAGTAGCCCAATATATGGCCTGAGCTATATTTATTTGTATGTCCCACCTCATTCCAAAGAACATTTAAAATAGATAAGGTTTTGAGGTTTAATTATGAATAAACAATACATAAAAATGAGCAATATTCCTCTCTGCCAGCTAGCATACAAATATCTTTTCTTCTTTACCATATGTAACATTTTGATTAGTAAAGGGATACTCATTAAGCAGACTTGTTTACCATTAAAATAATTATTTAAGCAAAAGAGACTTAATTGTAGTATTTTTTTACCTTAATGGTTTCAAATTTGCTACAGAAAATCATAAATGCAAAGAAGAACGCTTACATGACTTAGGTTTCAAATATTCAATCACAGTCATCATTTCAAATATTCTGTCCTATGTAAATTCATGTTTACTCATTGGAAGATAGGTGCTCACAAGTGGATGCTACAATAATTGGTGCTCTATGGCTTCCTTACCACTGCTTCCTTCTCCTCTTCCTTCCCCTCACCTCTGCGCTCACAGTGTGGAAAGGTGGCAAAGGAGGCTTCAGCATGTTCCAGAACATTGTTTACAGAATGGAGACTCACTCCACAAGAGGGATATCCTTGTATTTAAATATTCTGTAATATACACATTTATTTTCATACAATAGAGTTACTTTTATTTTTAATGTGAAAAAAGTGGCAGTGTTAAAAAATGAGAGGAGCTGAGTTTTAGTTTGGAAAAGAGAGAAATTAGTGCATTAATTGGAAGCATCTTCCCATTAGCAACAATATCATTTAGCTTCTTGCAAAAAGGAGTGTCTTTATTCCAATAATTACTATCTTGAGACAATATTCTTGAAAAAAATGTAAATAAAAATCGACTACAACTTTCCTGGTATCACTGCGTATCAATCACTCCATTAATGACAATCAGGGTAAAAACAGAAGCTAAGACAAAGGGTAAAGACACAGGGTAAAAACAAAAGCTAAATTGTTATCCTCCATTATCCATCACAATAGAAACATTAGGATGCTCCAAACTGATTAACTTGATGAGAGTTACTTCCTATTTATGAATAGTATTCCAAGTTTAGTCTTACCTATAAAATACATATTAAATGTTTTCTTCTGATATGTCCTTACAAATGGCAATTACATTTTTATGCAGAAAATGTAGAAAGACTAGTGATGTGGTCAGCAACTGAAGTAAGAATATTCTGCCTATGGATAGGATTTAAAAACAAGAGAATGCACAATAAGAAGTAACTCCGAAGAAGTGAGGAGAGAAAGGGATTTTATCAGCTTAATATGCAAAGATTCATCACTCTGTTGTTACAGCTTATATATATTACTTTTGTAAAAGAAGTTTAACTTCTTAAAGATGATGTATTTGTTTGCACCCAATTTTTCCCCTGCTGAGAAAACAAAATAAAACAAAACAAAAATAAGTGAGATTTCCAGAGAAAAATGAACAATCTTCAGTTTTGTCTCTGGGTTTTTTTTTGGGGGGGGGGAGGGTAAGGGGGTGGCAGGGAGGGCAATCATTGATGTTGAAAATTTTAAATGGGTCAATATTAACAAAGAAGATTTCTAGATCTGATTTCTCTATCTGAAGAAAGTGTCCTACACCTGAAAAAAGCTAATGCAAAGTGAATGCAAGGAGACAAGGGAGAAAACTGTTTGATGCATCCTGTCTGGACTATCAGAGTTTCATTTGACTTTTTGTTGTTGTTGTTGTCGTTGTTGTTGGGTGTGATGCTCTCTATCCTTGTCCCTTAATGAGTCTGCGTGACAAACTTCTAGAAGAGGAACTAAATAGGTGGGAGATAACCATGTCCTAAGGACACCTAAAGGACTGTGGGTGTTTAGTAGGCAAAAGAATTAGGAGATAAGACATGCTGTAGTGAAGGTGTCTGTTGCTTTGTGACCTAGAAATGCATTACGAAGTAATCACTTATGAAGTGTATATTCTATGTAAGCACTTTGCTAATCACTAGACATGGCTTGGTGACACAAACCAAATTTTCTAACCTCATGGAGCTTTATTTCATGGGTCTTGCATGAACAAAGTATGGTTATCATTCTTATAATCACTTCTCTTCCTGGGGGGTTTCTCATTAGTAATTTTTCATAACTCATGGTAAGAGTGATGCCCAGAGTGATAAGTAAATCTAATATCAGAAAGACGAAGGAGTTCAATTAAGTCCAATAAATCCAGTAAGTTTATCTGACATAACCTGCAAGAAAAGAAGCTAAGAGATTGGGGATTTTAAACCAAGGGTTTTAAAATTTTCATCCTAAGAGGAGATGCTGTGGAATGACCTTATTACGAGAGGAAAGAGATCTGGATAAGAACCAGAGAGACGTTCCCAATATCTACAAGGATCAGGAGTTAACTAAAGCTCTTCCTAGATTTAGAACCAGATCCCTCACTGAGGATGTATCTCTTTGCTTATGCTTTAGAATTTTCTCTAATCATTTCTGTTTTCAGTCTCTCAATAATAAAATCAATTAAAAATAGCAATAATATATTTAATAATGAAACATATAATTATCATTTATTGAACCATCTATGTTCCAGTGATTGTACTTAATTTTTTTTTTTTTTTTTTTTTTTTAGGTAATCAATCCTCTGAAGTAATCATCATTTCCTCTATTTTCACAAGATGAGCAGTTTTTTCTGAAGGTCACATAGTTTTGAGTCTGGCTCTGCCATTTACTAAGTCCCTGCTAAGGCCAAAGCTTTTGATCATTTCCAAGTAGCCAGAGAGAATGCCATCATCTGTGTAGAGCGAGAGAAGAGGGAGCAGAAACTACTTGTGAATGCATAAAGTAACACTGCCTATTTCTGAGAAGGAAAACTGGGGTGGGGGCAAGCTTTACTTTATATTTTATACTTTTCTGTATATTTGAATGCTATGACCTTTTCGTGTACAATTCTTAAAATTTTTTTAGCTCAAATGCAAACTGCCTCTCAAATTCATTCCTTTCTATGCCTAATTATGCTAAAACAATCCAAGAGAAGGGATTTTGGGTACATGCTCACCTAAACTTTAGGGTTGTGTTGATATGTTGGTGGCTTGACATGATGAAGGCAGAGCTCATGCAAGAATAAGTTTGAACACTCCTGCAGCAATGAGTGTAAAGAAGAAAATATCAGCACCTCCTGCAGCAATGAATGTAAAGAAGAAAATATCAGCACCTAGTCTCATCTTCCAGCCTGGACAATTTCCTTCTGAATTTCTTTCTGCTAAAATCTTGGATTACTTTTTAATTTTATATTGGAGGTAATATCTTTGGTGATTTTTCATTAAAAAGGGAAAATATTATTATATTATAATCATGAGAACTAAGCTAAACAGGAGTGTGTTATTAAAAAAAAAAAAAAAAAAAAAAAAAAAAAACGGATCTCAGGGGTCCCTGGGTATAGCTCAGTCCATTAAGCACTTGCCTTCAGCTCAGGTGATGATCCCAGAGTACTGGGATAAAGCCCCATGTCAGGCTCCCTGCTCAAGTGGGAAGTCCGAGTCTCCCTCTCCCTCTGCCCCTCCCTTCTGCTTATATGCTCTCTCTCTCTCTCTCTCTCTCTGCTCTCTCAATAAATAAATAAAATAAATAAAATCTTAAAAAAAAAAAAACAGATCTCAGAACATCACTAATATAACCTTCTAACAAAGTGATCAAAGGTATAAGGCCTTCAAATATCCAACTCTTTACAAATGATTTCAAATTAGATAAAGAAGAAACCTGACAGCAAGATAAGAAACTGAAACCGATGGCAGTATCAAATGCTGACAAAGTTTAAATTAAACCTCTATACTCATATATTGGTGGCAGGGCAAGTTGGTTCAATCATTTGAAAAATAAAATTAGTAAAATGCATCAAAAGCTATAAAACCATTCATAGCCTTATATTTAATACTTTTTTTTAATTTTATTTATTTTATGATAGTCATCAGAGAGAGAGAGAGGCAGAGACACAGGCAGAGGGAGAAGCAGGCTCCACGCACCGGGAGCCCGACGTGGGATTCGATCCTGGGTCTCCAGGATCGCGCCCTGGGCCAAAGGCAGGCGCCAAACCGCTGCGCCACCCAGGGATCCCCCATTCATAGCCTTAGACTTACTAACCTCAATTCTAGAAATTTCTCTTTTGAAATTATAAATAAATATTTCCACTTCAGCTGTGCAAGTGAGCTTTTTTTAAAGATTTATTTATTTATTTATGATAGAGAGAGAAAGAGAGAGAGAGAGAGGCAGAGACACAGGAGGAGGGAGAAGCAGGCTCCAGGCTGGGAGCCCGATGTGGGACTCATCCCGGGACCCCAGGATCGCGCCCTGGGGCAAAGGCAGGCGCCAAACCACGGAACCACCCAGGGATCCCTTGCAAGTGAGTTTTTAAGAATGTGTAGTTAAACCTCTAGATATTTATTATGTTTTATATTTATACTGAAATCAAAATATACAGTACAATGAATTTTAAAAAAAAAAGTTTTTTACAGGTGAATACTAGATGTTAAGTGCTGGCCTAGAAGCTATCCATATAGATGCTCATCCAAATGTAGTTGATCCAATAGTCTATGAACTGGAAGTTTTATTACTAGACAATTTTGTGTTTTCATAGTTCAGAGACAAATAATGCTGTAGGATAATCCTAAACATGATGAACACATTTCAAAAGAACTTTCTTAGTCATCAAAGAAAGATTACAGTTAGTTTGAAATAGTTACAGATGTAAGACTCTATGATCTAACTGGACCACTGAATCATCAACATTTATTGCTGAATACTATTATGGGTCATTTACCCAAGGACAGGTCCTTGTAAGAAATGACATTTTTAATTTCTTGAGAACAAGAATCCCCTCTCATTTTGTATCCACCTTATTGCTGATCCGTAGGCCAACTTTGAAACTTGGTTCTGAATTCATACCTCCTAGAGAATGGACTATGGTGAAACAGTGAACTTTAACCCATTTCCATATAACCACATACTTAAAAGTGCAAAAAAAAAAAAAAAAAAGAAAGAAAGAAAGCTGCATTCATACCACAATAGCAACAAAGTAAAAAATACCTATGAAAGAAGACTAGAAAGGAATAAATACAAACTAGAAAACAGCAATGATGGAGTACTGGCATTACAAGTGAGTGATTTTTCTTCTATTTTGTGAAACTTTATTGTAAGCAATGTAGAGTTGGGTCTTCCTTTACTTAAAATTTTTTATTTGAAGATAATCGATATACCTTGTTACATTAATTTCAGGTGTACAACAGTGATTGAACAAGTTTGTAAGTCGTGCTATGCTCACCACAAAAGCTACCATCATTACCATACAACACTATTACAATACTATTGATTATATTCCTTTGGCTGTGTCTCTTATTACCATGACTTATTCATTCCATAACTGGAAACTTTTATCTCTCACTTCCCTTCACTCATTTTGCCCATCCCCCCCTCCCTCCCCTGTGGCAACCATCAGTTTGTTCTCTGTATTCATAGGTCTAATTCTGCTTTTTGTTGGTTTGTTTATTCATTTGGTTTTTATTAATTCCACATATAAGTGAAATAATGTGATAATTGTCTCAGTCTGACTTATTTCACTCAGTACCCTCTAGATCTATCCATATTGTCTCAAATGGCATAGAGCATAACTTCATCCTTTTCTATGGCTGCATAATATTCCTCTGTGTGTGTGTGTGTGTGTGTGTGTGTGTGCACACGCGCGCATACATCTTTCTTCTGTATCCAATATGACTATCCCTTTTAAGTTGGGATGTTTAAACCACCTATATGTAATGTAATTATTTATATTGTTAGATTTAAATCTATGAGCTCATCATTTGTTTTCTATTTGACTCATTTATACTTTGTTCCTTTTTCCCTCTTCTTCTGCCTTTTGGATTAACTGATTATATTTAATGATTCAACTTTCAGTTGGGTTATTAGCTGTACAACTTGTGCGATTTTAATGCTTGCTTTCAGGTATGTATCACATATTATATACATTATGTATATTATATATATTATATACATCTTTAACTTATCTTTAGCAGTCTGACTTCAGATGATATAATGCCCCATTAGTCTAGTGTAACAGGTTTACAACAGTAGTTTCCCATCTCCTTGCTCTAGTACTAATGTTGTCATATATTTTGCTTCTGCATATGGCTTGAAGTACTTAAGACATTGTTATTAGTTTTTCTCTAAACAAAAACCACCTTTTAAAATATCTGAATAAGAAAAAACATTGATATTTATCCACATATGATTTGTTTGGGGATGCCTAGGTGGCTCAGTTGGTTAGGCATCCAACTCTTGATTTTGGCTCAGGTCATGATCTTGGGGTCATGGGATCAAGCCCCTGATAAGACTCCACATTCAGCGTGGACTTGACTCAGGGTTTTCTCCCTCTACCGCTGCCCCTGCTCTAACCCTCAATCTCTCTAATAAATAAATATTTTTAAAAGTGTTGGAATTTTGTTTTCTTTCTTCTGCTTTGCAATCTTTTAATGGATTTATATTAATTTTATAAGGAAGAAAGTTAATATAATATACCTTTGGTACATTCTAAGTTTATGGGAAGTATAAAAATGTTTAGGGTATAATAAATGTTAAGTGTAAAGAGGAAGAATAAAATACGTTATATGGTCATAATTACATTATGATGTTCAAAATACAAAGCAATCCTTGAAAAATTATACTTTGTAAAAAATAAAGGAGTATCACTTCAGTAAACTGCTATAGACTGGGACAGGATGGGATGGAGTGGGGCAAGAAACTATTACAATACATTTGTATCAATGTCATCTTCATAATAAACCATATGCGGACCATTATAGGGTCTGTGTCCAATCATTTGTAATGGATTCTTTTGTTCTTTTTTTAAAGTCCCACACTGAAGTAGCCTTTAAAATTGGCATAGAGAGTTATTGGCTTACTCGACTCCATAGAATTACTGCAAACAAGAGCATTTTGCCTAGAATGGGATAAAACAGATAAAGCCGTAACTATTATGGGATGTTGCCTTAGTAAGACTTATTTTTGTTCAATACAACAAAAACAGGAGATAGTCCAAAATGTTAATAGAATTTGTCACTGAAAAATAAGTTTTTGAGTATTTTTAGTTTTCACTGAGGTATGTGAATATATACACATATTCAGGAAGTTATTTTTCTTAGAGCTAAGGTCAGTCTCTCTCTTGAGGTCTCTCTCTCCTCTCTTATTTCTCTTATTTTTCCTTTTTTCCCCTCTTTTCTAGTTTTTCCCTCCACTTCCTCCCTCCCCCCATCCCTTGTCCTTTCTCTCCTTTTCATTGGAGAAGCTAGCTTTTACTCCAGTAAGTAGGTTAAGTAGGAGTTGCTGCTAGTGTAAAACATCAGAGAAAAATTATTCCAATTATGTTAAAGTATCAGTATGACTAATGAACCAAATCTATAGGATACAGACATATGGAACCATATCTACCCCAAACACTCAAATTCAGAAACCCACGTGCAAGTGAGGCTAGCCAGAAACACGAGGTTCAGAGCACTCTGTCCCTGAATTGTTGGCCAGCTGCTCCCATTGCTCAATTGGCTGGGAACCCGGAGAAGCACAAAAGGCCAGAAAAGGGATCTTAGGGGGCAGCTCCTTACTCCCTTAGGGTACCAGCCTGCAGGCAACTCCTAAGGATCACTATCAATTATTAGGATATGATATTTAGTTGAAGTCCTTTTAGAGTTCAGAAGCATTTATTTTATTTTTTTAAAAGATTTTATTTATTTATGATATAGACAGAGAGAGAGAGAGAGAGAGAGAGAGAGACACAGAGGCAGAAGGAGAAGCAGGCTCCATGCCGGGAGCCTGACATGGGACTCGATTCCAGGACTCCAGGATAGCACCCTGGGCCAAAGGCAGGCGCTAAACCGCTAAGCCACCCAGGGATCCCCAGTTCAGAAACATTTAGAAAAGCAATGGTGGAAGCACTTTACTGAGTTATTGCCTTTATGAGAGTCCCAGTACCCACTAGCTAAGCAGTGCTGAAATTCCTAAAAGTTAACTATTTTCTCATGTCATTGATGACTGGCTAACTCAGATTCTCTCTATGCCCTCAATCTTCCATTCATCTAATCATGAAGGTAGAGCCATTGGCTTTCAGGTGTTTTCTTTCCAAGGATAAAATCACTGCTTTTCCTCAGAGCATTTCCTTCATATATAACAAACATGTGATTAAGAGGAAGAATAATAGGGTTGTGTTTTAGTTCTCAACAAGAGGCATATTAGAATTACTAGGAAAATTTTTCAAAAACTGTATTTCCTGCACAAAGACATGCTCTGCAGTAAAAGGGGACATGGGACATACCCTCTCAGCAGTCATTGGTATAATGAAAGAGACTGCACTTCTGAATCGAGAAACCTAGGTTCTAGTCAAAGCTCTGTCATTTTTCATTAATTTATTCACTCAATTAATACTAAGTGAGCATTTTCTCTGTCGGCACTGGGCTAAGTTCTAAGAACAGAGTGGTGATCAAGAAAAGTTCACTGATGGCTTGGAGCTTACAGTCTAGTTGGTACGATCCATTGATCGTAACAGATAATAATCCTAACAATAATTAAATTTGAGAATTATGCAAAGGGAAAATCCAGTGTGCTCTGAGAATCTTAACTGTGTGACCACAGAGAAGTAACCAGACCTCCATGCCTCACCTTCACCATGCAAGATGGCATAAACCAGACTTGACAAGCGGCCATGACAGACATCTGCTAAGAATACCTAGAGACAATACATATAAATAATGGTTTGGAAAATCCCATGTGGTAAATAAATATGGATCATTACCTCAGTTAGAGAGGTATTTTTTTAAACACATGAGTCCCCCATATCTTTCCCTTTAGCTAGCATGGTGACCATCAAAGAAAAGGAAAGCACAATACATCCAGTCAGCCTCAATGAGTCCTGCAGTTGATGTGGAATCACTTGAAGTAATTGTTAACTGATGACTATGTACAAACTGTTCCAGTAACCTATTACTGCCAACAAATTCCCTAAAACTTCAGTGGGTTAATAAAGTTAAAGAAATGAGGAAATTTTCATCTGGAAGATTCTTCTGCTCCTAGAAGAATGTAGCATCAATTGCTGTCACCCAGTGGTATTCAGCTGGTGGCTGGTCTGGTCTTGGGGGTGGCTCCTTGAAAGAAACTCCAAAAGACAAAGCTCGGTGGACCCCTTCCCCCACCACGTTGACACACTCTTTATGTGATCTAAACGCTGTGTTTCTCACATGATAGATCAGAGCTCCAAGAGTGAAGATCCAGAAAGTAGCAACTATCAATGTATTAAGAGCCTGAAGTTAGCAATGTATCCTTTCCACTATATCATATTGGTCAAAGAAATCAGAGTGTGCTCAAATTCAGGGGAAGGAGAAATAAACCTCATTTCTCTATGGAAAGAATGTCAAAGAATTTATAACATCTTTAATCTGCTGCACCAACACTGGTAAAAATCAGTTATAGCTTAACTCTGTTGTACGTTTGCCTCAGCCCGTCCTCATCCATTCTTGTTTTCACAATATATACAGACCAAGTAAACTCCTGCATTTATATAAAATTTATAACAAGGACATGAAACAAGGAAAAAAATCTTTTCCCATAGACCTCCTGAGTAGATGACTGAAAAGAGAAATGAAACAGCTTCTCCCAACAAACCAGGTCCTGGTACATTCAATCCAGGAGCTTAAAGAAGGACTGAGAGTACAGCTTGCACTGTACCTTTCTCCTTCCTTCATTGGGTGCAAAGCCTGATTTTGTTTTTCCACCCGATACTTATTAACAAACAGGGGTAAAAAAAGTTCTAGAAGTACCTGTTTTCCTATATTCAGATCCTGACTGTAAAAAGATTGTTAATGTTCATTATAATCAAGTGACAAGTGAGCTTGGAGTCTTATGGAGTTTATTATGACAGAATGTAAACTGTAGGAAATTCTTACTTAAAACATAAAATGTACAGGATATGATGCTGTATCCCAGATGAAAACACAGGATATAAAAAAAAAGCATGAGATTTAGAGTCACGTGCATCTGAGTCTGAGAAGCATTTCTGCCAAGATGTAAGACTGACAGTATCACATCTGAGCTTGTGTTTCTTCAACACCATTGTCGCTGAAGAAATGGAGAGTGAAATTCACCTTAATGTAATGACTGACACATAGCAGATTCTCAAGAAATGTTTGCCGCAGGAATGAATAAAATTCACATCATCAAAATAATCTGAAACAAAAGATATGATAAAAAAGGGGATAGGTTCTAAGATAACAGACGAGAGAAAGTAAAGTTTATTAAGTACCTACTATGTGGCAGGCACTGTGCAAGTTGAAGAAAGATGAAAAACAGGCTTTCCTCTCAGAGAAAAGCACATCACACAAGAGCTATAAAAGAGCAAAACACAATGTCTGTGGCAATACAGAGTGTGTGCATCTGGCCTACAGGTCCCAGAGAAGGACAGGTGAGCAGGGGCCTGAATAGATTTTTAAGAAAGAGTATGAACCAAGCAAAAAATAGGGAAGAGGAGAAGGGAGCTTGAAGATTATGATTCAAAAACACAAAAGAGTTCATTTTAATATCCTTGAGATTAGGGCGAAGACGTGAGAAAAAAATGACCCCGCAGGTTTATATTCCTTATTTGTGGTCAGATCCTGGAAATAAGCCCAGTTCCAAACACACAGTAGATACTCAATAACTGCTCATTAAAGGAAAGGAGGGTAGGACAGTGTGGGGTGCCTGATGAATTTCGTACTCAATCCTAATGACTGAATGTTATGCTGAAGGCTATACGGTATGTGGAAGGATTTCCAGTAGGGCCAATGTGATCGAGGTTCCTCTTTTCTAGCCATGTATCTGACAACACTGTGGGGAAAGAATTAGAGTAGATCACACAGGGGATCCCTAGGTGGCGCAGCGGTTTGGCGCCTGCCTTTGGCCCAGGGCGCAATCCTGGAGACCCGGGATCGAATCCCACGTCGGGCTCCCGGTGCATGGAGCCTGCTTCTCTCTCTGCCTCTCTCTCTCTCTCTGTGTGTGTGTGTGTGTGTGTGTGACTATCATAAATAAGTAAAAATTAAAAAAAAAATAAATAGAGTAGATCACACATATAGGTAGGGAGCAGTTAGAAATCTATTACAGTAATCTTCCTCTGGTGTGTTGCTAAACTTTTACAGAGATTAAGGCAGGCGTAATATTCTCTGACTGTCTCACCTGAATCAGACAATGTCAAACCTACTTCCACACTTATTTTGAGTATGAAAGTTAGACAGGGGTCAAAGTAGCAGTCAGCTCACAGTATATTTCTATTGCCTCGCGCGGGTGCTTTCCTAGCTAACAAAACTCTCTCCTGATGAAGCAACAACTTGCCTTCTAAGCACGTCTTTGCAGTGAGATGTGTAAAGTACAGCCCTAGTAGAAAATGTCTTATTTAGTAGGACCTTTTTTTTCCTCCCACATGTCTTTTCAGCTTATTTTTGGATTTTGCTCTGAGCTCTGGATTATCAGTAACCTCTCAGACTCAAAAGTTCAATCGAAGAAAACACTAGTTTGTACATGATTCTCATCATGGCAAAATGGCATTATCTGCTTGAGGCTGTAAGATAGTAGATGAAAAGGGGATTGAACATCAAGTCACTAGTATATCTGACTGTCAGGCAGAAAAGGGCAAGTGGTCAGTTGAATGAAATGACTTACAAGTCTCCCTTACAAAGTCAAATATTTATCTACAGGTGGTCAGAAGATAATCCTGACCCACCCTGCCTTACCTCTGGCTATTTCACTTACTTGAATTTATAACCATTTATTCATTCAACAAATGACTTTTGGGAACCTATTTTATACTGGCTATTAGAATTAAATAGTGAACTCGACAAAGACCAGCCTTGCTTTCAACGCATTGCCTCTGGGCAATTCCAAATTAGACTCATCTTCCTGTGGTTTCAAAAAAAAGTAGTCTACTTAGTCCTACTCCCACACTTGTTTGTGGCTCACTTTCAGAAAAATATTTCTATCATTTAAGGATTTACTCATAAACTGTGTCTTCTGTGCATCTTCCTTATGGTTCTATCTCCAAGTAATTTCTTTATTTTATAGCTGTTTCACAAATTTTAGCCCTTGACCATACAGTGTGCCATTATCTGACATGTTACTTGAAAGAATATATATAGATATAAATATATTGATATATAGGTACCACAGCATACCATAGTTTTCCAAATATCCACTTGCACCACAAAGATGAGTGTTTATAATTGATGATGTATGTAAAACGCCCTCAGCAGGACTGAATTCCAACTAGTTCATATGAACTTCACAAAAGATGAACTTAAATGATTGTTTTATCCTTCGGGTCAGAATCCATTTAAGAAGTATGACTAGATGTGTCCCACATTCAGTAGGAGGATAATGTTAGTGTCTGGACATGACAAGTCACATATTTCAACCAAGAGTTTTTAAAAGTTGGCATATGAAGAAATGGAGAAAAGAGAAAAAAAGAAAGTCTACTACTCATCAGCCTCTACAGAACACATAAAGCTGTCACAAAAGAGAACAATTTCATTGTTCTCTACCCTCCAGCTGAAATATTCCAGAAACAAAAGATTAAAATGTGATTTGATCCCCAATGCAACGTCTGAAAGAAAGTGTGCTGTGGCTTTTATGAACAACTCGCCAGTAGGATCAGATTTAGAGGAGAGTTGCAAAACCTTATCTATCATTATCCATAAACTGCTAAACACAGAAAAGGAAATAAAGTCAAATAGGACATGGAAGGCTCAATACATACTCAGACTTCCGTAGTGTAAGAATTTTCTCTCTACTTCCTCATTTCAATTCCCCATCCACTATCTAAACACTCCCCACCACTTCCCCCGCAAAAAACTATAAAATATTTCTTTACTATTTACAGGATAAGATTTTCAATCCCTCTTACTCTTCATGTTATAC
This sequence comes from Canis aureus, assembly GCF_053574225.1. Classification (NCBI taxonomy): domain Eukaryota; kingdom Metazoa; phylum Chordata; class Mammalia; order Carnivora; family Canidae; genus Canis; species Canis aureus. Next base: position 16,438,386 of record NC_135645.1, read on the forward strand.
ATAACTAAAAAGCTTTTTAATGCTGGCACTAATAAAAGTTCATTTTAAATTAAAAATTAAACACAATAACTATTTGAGACTATTCTAATTTTCATAAGGTATGTCAGTAATTTTGAATGAGGATGGGTGGTAAATTAAATATAAATTGAAATGCATGGGGTCCACAGTACTCACTTAAAACATATTTATTGAGTAAATGAATGATGAGTATTATTTTTAATAACAAGCCACTCTAGGCAATTTGCAAAAGGGCAATACAGGAAAAACTTACAAGAGATTGATGGAAGCCAGGGAGTAGTGTTATTTTTTACTGCTCAACTATTTGTTTTACACTCCAGATTTTAAAAAATAACAAAAAACCTCCACTTCTTTAGGGGAGCAAAAATCATTTATAATTTATATTTCTTCAGTTTCATAAGGAAATATATGTGCAAATCTGAGTGGACTTGCCCTGTTGCGGATGTTTGTGCCCCCTCCCCATCATTATCAAGTTTCTATGTTGAAAGCCTAACCCCTAGTGTGGTTCTATTTGCAGATGGGGCCTATAAGGGAGTGATGAAGTTTAAGCAAGATCATAAGGAAAGGCCACCTGAGGACACAGAGAGTGGCCAACATCTGCAAGCCAGAAAGACAACTCTCACCAGAAACTGAATTTGCTGAAACCCTCATCTTGCTTCAAGAGTAAGAAAATAAAATTCTGTTGTTTTAGCCACGTGGTCTCAAATATTTTGTTGTGGCAGCTCAAGCAAACTAACAACAGCTCCACAGCTCCCCTTCAATACAATGAAGTGGTAATGGCCTTGGAGACTGGCATTGGCAACTTCACCTGGATGATCCACACCACCATCTCAATCTACATGCAGGCAAAACAATGCTTTTGGCATCCAGATCTCCACCAAATGGCTCTGCCTCCTGCAGGAGAGATGCTTCCATGTGCTGGCCAGACCCTCCTCAGGACTAATGACTTACTCCTCCAAAAATGCGAAGTGTGCTAACAGCTCGGAGGTCTCAGCCCTCTCAAAAAATTGCCTTCAGCTATAGAAAGCTCCCTTAATTCCAATCTCACCTTCTTCCTGGCCCCTTACCACAACATGCTAACTGATAAATGTTATTCCTGCTTCAGAACAACCTGCAGTTAGCTGGGACATTCAGGAAGGCTGAATCAAGACTGAAGTTCTCCCTCAGGTGAACCCTGCTTCTTTGCCTTCTCTTCCACAGATGTTGATTCCAAGAGCACTACTTAACAAACTTTTTCCAGGCTTCCTTTCACATCAGAATCTGCTTCCAAGAGAACCCAACCAATAACCCCCTCAACTGGAATCACGTCTAGTTTTATTTTTCTGGTATGGTTTAAATAAGTGGATTTTCACTGAAAGAATACAGGAAGGATGAAAGCCACAAATACAGCCTAAACCAAGGATGAAAAGGAAAACCTGAAGGGAGAAAAAAATATACTGAGCCTCTGGATATGCATGAATTCTAGTTTTGGTTATTTCACATGTATTATCATGATTTTCCTCCATACATTTTTTTTTAGTGGCAATGTATTCATATCACTCCCAGAAATTAAATTAAAATTAAAATATGCTAACTGCTAACAAGTATCATATAAGAATAAACCAATGATCATTTTAAACAGAAAAGAGATTTACAATGACTTTAAGAACTCTGAATGTACCATTCCTATTCCTATCTCCCCTATTTTGTTCACTCATTGTCTTCTTCCCATTTATCTTTACAGCCGACAGCTACCCTTCCCTCAAACCCCAACTCATGTCAATTTTATTATAAAATCTTCTTTGTTTACCTTATCTCTTCCATCTGTAGAGTTTGGGTATACTATTCAATTAATGCACTGAAAGTTTTTGAGTCCTATAGTTTGTACCTCCATATGTTTCATAAGCTTTTAGAGATAGGCAATATGTGTTGTAATTCTTTAAACCTCCCAATGAGCCCTAAGCCTTGAACATCACCTACTGGACAGAGGTACAAGGTGTATAATATTTGCCACTGCAGATGTTTAAAGGAAAATGGAAGACGACGCATTTATTAAATATGCAAACTGAAATCCATGAAAAGAAAAATTTCTCAGAACACTAACACACAGAATTTATTTATTTTTTACAAAAACCTATCCCATTTTCTAAGCATTTACTATGCACCAAGGGCTACCACATGCTGTAACATTGCCTTATTTAATCCTTAAAACAAATCTATGATTGTGAGTTTTGTAAAGGAGAAAACTGAGAATCAGATATGCTAAATAACTTACCCAATATTACACTAAGGTGTTGTCTGCTCTTAGGTAATGCACCATAAGAGTAATACTATTATTCTAACAGAGTCAATGAAAACAACATTCAGAGGTACTTTATCTGCTAAAGCTTCCTATTAGGTATTTCTTGTTTACATCTTTATGAGGCATAATCTGTTCTCCATTTTAATTTTCTTTTTTGCCTATAATAGCAGTTACAACCTTGGCTAGCTAAAAAGTATACTCAAATAGACCCTAGTGGAACTTAAAAATAAAACTTTAATGTGTTTTCTCCATATCTGTCCCTTTTCTCCTTCTAACCACCTAATTTCATAGATACTGAGTTTTCTTCTTGCAAAACATTGCAACTGATATTTTGCTGTAGGACTTTTGCATGACATTAAAAATTCAGAAGACCAAATGTCAGGAAGTAATTGTTTTTGTCCTTCTTGAAACATAGCATTGGGGAACGTGATCAAAAAGACATGACCCGGGATCCCTGGATGGCTCAGTGGTTTAGTGCCTGCCTTCATCAGCCCAGGGTGTGATCTTGGAGTCCCGGGATCAAGTCCCACATCAGGCTCCCTGCATGAAGCCTGTTTCTCCCTCTGCCTGTGTCTCTGTCTCTGTCTCTCTCCATCTCTCACATAAATAAATAGATAAAATCTTAAAAAAAAAAAAAAGACATGACTGCAAATTGACCTGTAAGCTGGACCTCAACACTAAGAGACTCTTCACTCTGTCCACCCTATCTTCAGAATGTGGGTTCTGTTTGCCTTTCCCCCTGCTCCAAGGACATAACCTTGAGATGGTGATGTGATGTTGAAAACACCTGCACAGTATACATGATGGAGTCCAGTTAGGGCTTCTTTATAGCTTTAAGGATATGGAGGCCAGGTGTTGGGATCTACTACAATCACAGATTGTCTTCCAACTTCCCAGGAAAATGATTTTTAGCCTTGTACTCTATTCTTACCTAAGCTACCAGTCAAGTGGGAAGGGTAAAATAAAGATATTTTCAGACAGCTAATAATTCAAAAGTTTACTACCTATTTCCCTTTCCCCTTCTTGGGAGGTTACTGGAGGGCACATTTCAGCAGAATAAATGAAAGAGAGAGGTGGACATGGTATAGGAAACTGTGGGTTCAACACAGACTTGCCAAGAAGCTCCTGGGTAGTAGCTGTAGAGAGGCCTGGAGAGCAAGAGCCCATAGCAGAGCATGAGGTTAAAGAGTTGGGAGTCGGCGGTTTCCAGGAAGAATAAGTCAAACTACAGACTATATGATATCTTTGAATGTTTGGGGAAAATTATTACTAGGCCTTTCTCAGCTCTGTTGAACCATTTAGTAAATGATTGCTTTATAGGCACATAGAAAACCAAGCAAAACTAAAAGCAATTAACTCCAAGACAAACTATAGATGGTATACTATTGAAATGACAGTATATTCTCTGGCTCACGAATGACTAATATTTATATAATCATAATGATGTGAACATTATTGATATAACCAAAAGTTTTTAAAAGATAGTTGGAAAGGATGATGCTAAGAGCCTCAAATTCAGCTCCTCAATAGGTAAAGTTTAAAATGGATACATCAATAAATAAAGTAAAAAAATATTACTTTAACACATGGAGGTAACTAATAGGATTTATAGCAAAAAGGGTTAAATGAGAGTAGAACTGTGTACAGAAAGGGATGGAGATGGGTGAGGGGCAAGGAACTGCTGATTTTTTAATGCCCTTTGGTTCTATTTGAATATTTAATTGTATACTTGTACCACTTCATTTTTTAAAAATCAACATTATAAAAAGATGTTTAAATGTTCTAATAAAAAACTGAAAATAATAGAAGTGAATCAAAAGATATAATCAACATAATTGGAAAAAAAGTTTTATGCTTAAAAAATAAAGGAGGTAAAGAGAGCAAAGCAAAATTAAAGCAAGTTCACCCTTAAATACATCATGGAAAATTTTTTTTAATTAGCAAGTTTTAAAAATTCCCAAGTTTCTAGGCACCCTTATGGAGCCCTTATGGAGCTTTGAAGTTAAAGGGTCTGATACAATAATTTAGTATTGAGACAAATTCTTGTTCCATTTATGAAAGCAACTGATCACATCTTTTAGTCAAACTTTAGAGTGTTCTGATTTGAAATATTAGCTACCCCTGTAGGCATTCTTAAAAGAAATTGCCATTCAGAAAATCCAAAGATAAGTCAAAATTAACCTGAAAAGAACAAAGGAATTATAACATATATTAATAAAAAAATAGTCCTGCCTCACTGTGGGAAAATCAATAGGCACAATAAAAGATTGATTTTAAGATTCTTGAGGGAAGTTGCTCCCTAAACAAATTTTACCAAAATGATAACAAAACAAACAATGCGCAGGAGTTTCTGTCATCTTTCCCTGAAACTTAAAAGCAAATAATGCCATTATTAAGCTTTATCTCTTGTAATGGGAAGAGCACTGTGGTTAGACCAAAAAAACCCCAGGGAAACGCCTATACTTTCTGAAATCCAACTAAAATTGATTTTCAATTCTTTAAAAAAGCAAAACAGCAAACTATGATATGGTTATTTTTTTTCCTTTATCTTGTCTATATTTTCTAAATCTTCCTTAACAATGAGAATGTGTTGAAGAGAAAAAAAAAATGTAGGTTAGGAAGAAAAATTCCAGAAATAGAAAAAAGTATATACTGAAAAAAAGTGGAATGTTATACCACTGTAAAAATATTATTTCTCAATTAATAGTATCCACTTAAATATTTTAGGTAACTACTATGTGCTAGGCACTGGGGATTACAGCATACATATGTGTCCCCTGCTTTCCTGAAAATGTCAGTCTGGCGGGAGAGACACATGTTTAATACATACTTATGAAAACTGTTAATCAAAGTTTAAAATTCAATCAATACTTGCCATTAATGTCTGTGTGTTCAGTGATAAAGAACAATTTGTTAAGGTGGCACTCCTGATTCTATTTTTATTTAATTTATTTACCTCTGGTGTATGAACTATGAAAAAATGAGTACCACATCTACCCTTGGGAGTAACTCAGAGATGGATCTGAAATCTTGGAAAATGTGTGAAGATTCCAAAGTTCACTGGCTCTGGTAAGTAAGAGGTATTTTGGCTGTCCTGGTGATTATTTTTTACTTAACCTAAAAATTCACAGAAACCCTATCACCACTCTGAACTTCAGATTCTTCTCCTATAAAGCACAGGTTATATCTTTCTCATACTGCTAATATGAGGACTAAATAAAATATCCATATCTGGTAGCAAATACAATGGTAGAAACTTCATATGGGTTATATCATTTATTTCTTAAAATAATTTATGAAGCTGTTTTGCAGCTAATTAATTTTTACATTTTGCAGATGAGGAAAACGAGGTCTGCAATGATTTTGAAAAAAATTACAAGTGGTACAGAGAGTCAGAGATGAAGTTGGGACATGAAAATAAGTCCTTCTGGGATCCCTGGGTGGCTCAGCGGTTTGGGCGCCTGCCTTTGGCCCAGGGCGCGATCCTGGAGACCCGGGATCGAATCCCTCATCGGGCTCCCGGTGCATGGAGCCTGCTTCTCCCTCTGCCTGTGTCTCTGCCTCTCTTTCTCTCTCTCTCTCTCTCTCTCTATGTGACTATCAAAAAAAAAAAAAAAAAAAAAAAAAAAAGAAAATAAGTCCTTCTGATCCCAGATCCTATACTCTTTCCATTAAACCTTTATCTCATGGGTATTGAGATTTTAAAAGAATATCTTTATAGACAATACATAATCCAAGAGATGAGGCTCTATTCGTAGAATTGTTGAGGTCATGACATGCAAATGAACGTCTACCTGTAGGTAGAAACTGCTTGGGAAGAGAGGAACCACTGGATATTTATTTTAAATCCTCCTCAGATCTAAGACTCTATATATAGTCTGTATGGTTATATATTTATTTTTTAAATATATTTATATCTATAAAACAACCTCTCATCTACTGCAAAGTTCCTTTTAAAAAATATATTCAGTTATTTGAGAAACAGAGATAGAGAACATGAGTAGAGGGAGAGGGAGAAGCAGGCTCACCACTGAGCAGGAAGCCCAACGTGGGATTCAGTCCCAGAACCCTGGGATCTTGACCTGAGCTAAAGGCGGATGCTTAACCAACTGAGCCACCCAACTTTACCCCTGCAAAGTTCCTTCTAAAAAGACAAAAGCAGTACCGGTTGCCAAAAAAATATCTTGCATTTGTTTCTAATGCAGGTGGTTGAAACTTGAGTTATGCTGGAATACAATAGCAATTTATGTGTTGGAAAGCTCCTACGTCTGTCAAAACATGTTAGACACTGCATCAACACCAGGCTGCTTAACTGTCACAAAGAATTTCTTAGCTATTTGCAAACTGTTTGGAAGTATGAAAGGAAAAAGTGTAAACAATTCATGAAATTTACAAAACTGTTTCAGCATCTTGGAAATACAGCTATTTTTAAACTCATGAGTCTTTTAAAATTAAAGCACAAAAATAATTGCTTAATTTAAAATACCAAATCATCAGAAGGTTAAAGTTGGGCTTGAAGTCAGGGGTAACTATTTCATGTTGTCTCTCCATTGCAATGAATTTGGAAGAAAACAAAGATCATGAAATATCATTCTTCCATTTAGAAACTTTGCTTCCTCAGAACAATTTATTTTTTAGCTCAGCCCACAAAAAAAATCAGTTTACATTCAAAAACATTTCCTCTTGGTCACTTGGGTGGCTCAGTACGTTAAGCATCTGCCTTCAGCTCAGGTCCTGATCTCAGGGTCCTGGGATCAAGCCCCAAGGCTCAGCAGGGAGACAGCTTCTCCCTCTGCCTCACACCCTTGCTCATGCTCTCTCTTGCTCTCTCTCAAATAAATAAAATCTTAAAAAAAAAAAAATTTCCTCTTATTTTCAAACCATTCCCCCGCCCCGCCCCTTTTTTTTTTTTTTTTTTTTTTTTTAAGTAGGCTTCAAGCCCCATATTGGGGCTTGAAAACCATGCCAGGCACCTCTCCCAAACTTTCTTCTTATCAAACCAGCTCTGCCAAAGAGGGAGGGCACTATCCCCTTCCCTTCCTGGCTCAGTATAATCCCTTTTTTCTTGTGATTTCTTGAGTGTGTTAAAATCTAGCTGGAAAGCAAGTAAGCTGATTAAGACCAAAGAACAGTAGAAAAGTTTCTTTTGGGCAATCTACTTCTACCTCAAATGCAAAATCTGGTTCTAAAATTAGGAACCCTAATCCTGCTTTTCTGCCTTTTTTAAGTCATTACACGGTTCAGTGCCTCGGTTTCTCTATCTCTAAAATAAATATGGTAGTATTTGTGTATTCTATAACTTACATAGGAGCAGAAAAGAAAATATCTGTATAATGTATTTTCTAAATCTTTTTAGGAGAAAAGAATGACTTATGCAAATCATCTTCAACATTATTATTAGACAAAAGAATAAAACAGGTTCAATTCATTTGCATTTTGATATTCAGTTTATCTAATTTTAAATTAAAAAGAAAAGACATACTAAACCCATTAATTTTTAAATGTCAGGTGCCAATCAATTCATTTGTATATCTTTTGTGCATGTATATCTGGTTGCAGACAGAAGCAGTTTCTGTGTGTGTGTGTGTGCGCGCACACACGCACATGCATGCACTTCAAATGGCACAAAGAAATAAAGTCATCTGGGAGGATCCACATGATAGCATCTCCACTAGAATTATTTGAAACCCAGGTGCTGTTCAGGATACTACCTACCTACCTTCTGCTGTAACCTGACCCTGTATCCGTGTATTTAATATCTGAACTTAGTTATATCTCTGGTGTATTTTGTGTGGCTAGTTTCTAATCTAGATGACTATACAAGTCTCTCTATGAGACACAATTGAGTTTTCAAGATGGTGAAAACAAGAGCAAAGGCCAGGTTTTGCATTCATCTCCTATCCCCCTTCAACACCTAATACAATGCCTGCCATTCAACAAATGTTTGTTGAAAGGAAATTAAATACTAAACAGAGATTGAGATTGTGAGTATGGAGAGGAGACATGGCAGTTGTTGGAACTCAGGATGGGGCCCAGAATCCTAACTGGGAAAACTGTCTTTGTGTTCATTGAGTTTCTATTTGTGAGACCAAAGATCAACTGATCAACATCTTTGTAGCAGAGTGCAACCAAAGAGAGATCTTTTTTGCTTACTCCATTAGGCAGAAATTAAAAACCACTGAGACTTTCCTGACATATCCTGATCAGAGACAGTCCCAAACAAAGGATGTGGGGTGCAGTGTCTTCCTCTGAGTCACAAATCCCTGATATTTATCAAAGCTGCACCTTAAAAATTCTCCCCACTCCTGCCGCCATTACGTCCTGTTACTGCTAATCATACTATCATCGGTCAAAAAAAAGAAAAAAAGAAAATAAGAAAGAGTCTAGGGTTGTTAATCTATATAAAAGTCCTAAATAAACCAAATACAGTTAATACTATGTATTATTAAATTGAACCCTCCCTTACCAGAGTGATAAAGAGTGACAGGATCTCTAAGACTGAATCCATTTTATACACCGCTATTCAAACTAATCCTCCCTGTGGTTCATGGAACAAAGAATTCTGCAGTAGGGAAAACAGGGGTTCTGCTTTTTATTCCCTAACTCTCCTGTTCTTGCTGGTCAAAGAAAAAGCCATTAATCTAATATTCTGCACTGTATTCAGAGACACAGTATCGTAAAACAATTGGTGGTCTGGCCAACAAGCTATTAAAAAACAAATAGTCTTCCTAGCTTTAGAAACTCCTCAATTAGAGTAACCACAGAGAAAGCATCAGCTGAAGGTAATAACTGGGCTGAGAAACCTTCTATTTTGGACTTCTGGCTTAGTCTTGAATTTAACTAAAGCTCTTAGAGGAGTTTTAATACTTTCAAATGTGGATTTTTCTCTCTCCTGTGAAGCTACCCCAAGTACTACTTTAACTTGATGGGCATTAAATTATTTCCATAAAATTTATAATAAGTCCTTCTACTAAAGCAAGGTCAAAACTTCTCCCCTGATATTGAATGTTAATGATATATACAAAAGAGTACACTGGGAATAGTTATGGTTTGTTATATAGAAAAATACCAGGGTTATTCTGGATAGATTTTTCAGGCATCTTAGGCTTTCTAAAAATGTATTTCAACTTGTTTAATGGCAGTCCTCTACTATTCACCACTCAGTTACCTGACCCTACAGGTTAAATGTAATAGAGCACAAATTAACCTTTTGGTAAATTAGCAAGTATTGTGATGTGCTAAGGTACAGAGCAGACGTACAGGGGCATGACTGAATATGATACAGATCAGAGAGACAAGGTGTAATGACCCCAAGAGAGAATCAAGAATATACTTTTTTCCCCCATCAATTCATTAATGATTATCTACTCTCAAATTGCTTTTACAGCTGTGTGTGAAGTTCAAGTAGCCATTCTTGATAGAAGAAGAATGGGAGGAAGAGAGAGAGAAATGAGTTATATAGCCTCATTATGTAGTGAAAGTTTAGAAAAGACAGTTTTAGACAGATGGTCTTAGTGAAAAGACCATCCTGTCCAAGGGAAAACAAAGAGTTTAATTATTAGAGAAGAAGAAGAAGAAAAGAAAGAAGAAGAAAGAAGAAAGAAGAAAGAAGAAAGAAGAAGGAAGGAAGAAGGAAGAAGGAAGAAGAAGAAGAAGAAGAAGAAGAAGCAGCAGCAGCAGCAGAAGCATATTGGAGCCAGATCAGACAGGAAGGATATCTAGTTGTATACTACTATTTAAGAATAAGGCTATAAGGATTTAAAGTGGAATGATGATAGAGGAATTTAAAAGGAAGGAATAATTTCAGAAAGAAAAATACTACAAGAAAAGAATATATCATATTTTTAATGGATTGCATTGCTGAAAGGACAGATGATAACATGGAAAAGTCAGAGTAATGTGTCAAGACAGAAGAATGATGCCACTACAAGGAAGATAAAAGTCCAAAATCCAAGTGGGAGTTGTCCAGCAGTCAAGTAGATGTTAAAGAAATATGACAGCCATATCTACAATGGGAGGTTACCTGCCTACCAGTGAGAAATGAGAATCCACACTCATTAAGACGGTGAATATAAAGAGAATAGCAGAGATTATGAGGTATATTCCATAATTGACTAGTTTTGTTCCTTTCTTGGTCACTTCCTATTTACCCTCTTTGTTATTCACTGTTCAAACACTGACTGATCAGTTAGATTCTATGGAGCACTGGAAAATCACTGGTGAAATAGGAATGGTCTTAGACTTCATGGAATTTCCAGTAGAGTGAGGAAGATAAACATAAGCATAAGCAGGTCATTGTTAATGGATCCCCAGAAGCACAACACCAGAAAAGGCTCAGGAAGGGCTTTCTGGAGGAAGTAAAGGCAAATTGAGCCCTACGGGGGGGGGGGGGGGGGGAATAAGAATCTCGAAGAAGAGGAATGAGGTTATGGAATGGATTGGAGCAGGGCTGTCCGGGAAGAGGAAGCAATATAATGAAACACAAGGTATAAAATATCAAGGGTTTATATAGGGTAGGATGGATGCATAGAGCCAGGAGAATTATAAGTAGTTTAATATTATTGAAGTTTTGAGTGAGGAAGTGAAAGCATATAATCATCATCGTATTTATGATGACTTTCATATGCCAGGTTAAAAAAACTCAAAATTGTAAACTCTGAGATAAATATATCACTTTGTCCAAGGTACAAGATGAATTAGAGGGGGCAAAATAAGAGCAAAGAAATTAGGTAAAAGATGAGAGCTGACACTAAAGAAGTAGTAATGGCAGTGAAGACTGAGATAAGGAATGCATCCAGGACATTTTTAAGAAGTAAAATCCAAGTATTTTACTAATAGTAGGACATGGAAACTTGAAAAAGTTAAGGAGTGCTACAGATTTCCAGGTTAAATGACTATTTAACATCCACATAATTAACTGAGACAAAGAACCCAGGAGAAGAAGCAGGTATACTGGTGTTTATTAGGACGATGAAGGCAAAACATGCCAAGTTTAGTCTTGGATATTTTGACTTTCATGCAACCTGTCACAAGTCTAGTTCCACATTTTAATGCATGGTTAAGATTCAGGCAAGAGTCAGTGCTGCCTATATAAATCATCAGTAAACAAACGATGGATAAACATAAAATTCAAGGGATAGAATTTCAGAAAGAATTTAATTTTCTACATTACAGGTGAGATCTGCATTGTTTCTTTTTATTCATGATCCCGGTTGCTTTGGGCCTCAAAGGGGAAACATCATATTTATTTTCATTTTGGGGGGAATAACAGAAGAATAAATGAAATTCTACGGAGTAAGTATATCGTATGAGAAGTATGAAGACAGAAACATGGGACACCAAAATTTATAGAGCATCTAGAGAAAGAACAGACTAGAAAGAGGCAAAAGAGCAACTGTTAGGGAAAAGGAAGTGATTTTTAACTTTATTTTTACATTCACAAGATGATCAATGATACTTTCCTTGCCTTGATTATATTCTTCACCCTCACAACAATATATTTTTAAATGCAAGTCAATATACTGTGTGCTGTAATGCTTAGATACAAGAAACCATAGGAAACACAAGTTAAACGATGGAGATTTATCTGTGTTAAGCTGATCCCCATGGTATCTCTCCATGAAGAACCCAGTAGCTATTCTTCAAGCACAGATTCTGTGATTTTTGCTGCTTTCTCTCCAATGAACTCAACATCTTTCTCAGGCATTACAGCCATTATGCAAAGTGTGTGGATGGCTCTTTCACGGCTAAGTGTAAGTTATTAAATATTTACTAAGTGCTGATCCAATCTAACCATGGCACAGTCTGCTTCTACAGAAAATTAGTCTAAAGGAGATGTGTTTGCCATCTCCTAGGGTGAGCTCTGGAAACTTAATACAAGGTCACAGAATTTTTTTACTGGCAATGATTTGCAGACAAAACATTCGTATTTTTATAAACATTTTCATCAATATTTATTTGGATATTTGAACATAAGTGTTAGAAGGAAAGAGAATTTGTTAAAAATTTATGATGACTTTTAGTATGTGGATTCCAAACTTTGCTAATTTAGAAGATTTTCTACTTCCGAGTTCATATGTCATTCATGTTTGTCACCCCCATTTAGCATCTGACACAGTGTTGTGTAAATGACAGACACTCCACTAGCTGTATATGCTGAAGTTACTAAATTATTTTCAGGCACAGTGTTTCCTCTATCTTACTTCTGGCTTATAAGATCCAAGGTTTCAAGTTTTATAATTTTTTCACCATATTTATAGTATTTTTATTCCTCAAATTAGCTGTTATATTAATTCTAATATTGATCATTCTTGGTTAGTTAAGTATGCTTCATAACCTGGGGAAGCACTTACTGAAAAAGACTTGACGGAGGCTCTCTTGCTATACTCCAGAATTTTGTTGGTTATAGAGTTACACAGTTCTGTCTTCTCTGGTCTCAGAAATATACACAATAATCTGAACCAATTTTATTAGGGAAAGGGAAATATTTAGTTTATTTTCTCTCAATCTCTGTAAAAACTCTTTCTTCTTCTGTATTGTTTTCCTTGTTCATCAACATTCTTACTCCTCCAATGATCAGTCTCTGCATCCTATCAATTTTCTAATGCTGACTTTTTGACATTGTATTCTTCCATAAAGACTTCATAAATATTTTCTAAGTGATAGTAATTCTTAAAATAACTTGCACTTGGTGACCAACATCCTATATTTTAGGGTGGAGGAAATGTACTGCTACTGTTTTTCTGTTCTAGTATTTCCTGATAGAATGAAAAAGAGTATAGAGGTTAGTAAAAAGAGACTGTTAACTCTCATGAGCCGAGTGGAGATGCAAGAAGGGAGAAATATGATGTGAGATCTTCAGAGGAGATAAAGAACCCAAGAGCTACTGAAAATGAGCCTACATGCTATCTTTCCTATATGTGCTTTAGAATTGCTTGATACTTTACATTTAAACAATGTTTTGCAACTTTCAGGACTTCTTAATGGACATTTTCTCTTTTTGGCTCCTAAAAGTCCAATGCTGCATAAAATAGAATAATATGGTACTGATATAAATACCTGCTGATTTGTTATTTTTTCCCAATAAAGTTTCTTTACATATAAAAATAATTTTTTCTTGGTTTGAGGAGTTAAAAATCTACTCTTGGCTTAAGTTCCAGCTCTAAAATAAAAGGGTGTACACCTAGATCCAACCTGGTAGACAACTGGCTGTCATTGACTATGATGCAAATCACTTTTTGTTGAAGACATAAAACAGGTATAAGTTTTGAAATATTTCCATGATGGCACTTAGAAAAATGTTAATATTAATTTTGTTTGTAGTATACAGATCTTTGTTTGCATGAGGAACCGAGTAACACAGAGACAGCACAAAGCAAATAACATTATTTGGAATCACTTCGGCATGGCAATCAAAGTCTTATTTTTCAAATTGGCATAGACTTATTTTAAGCTAAGGCAATCTCTACTGATGTTTATTGAAACAGAATACTAAAACTTTTCCTTATGAGATAATGCAAGAAATACTCTGGAGTATGTGGAGGAAGTTTTCTGAATTTGGGAAGGAGTATCAGTTGTTAGGAACTAAAACAAATATGAAACTGTAAATTCTGATTCCTGTTTCAGAATCTTCTACTGTAGGCCATATCACAACACTGGCCCAATGTTTCTTTTTAAAAATTAGCCAAAAATGAATATAAAAATTTAGCTGAAACATATAGTCCTTTATAGATGTTATTTTTTCAAGTATTGTTTAGGAGTATCTGGATTATTTATGGCCAAGAACTAAAATACAAATAAGAAAAAAATTCCATTTTTATATTTTATATATAGTAAAACCAAAACTGAGTTAAATTACAGTAGCATCAATTTAACTGAGTTAAATTACATAATGCATCAAACTTTTATTTTTTTCTTCCTCTAGGGAAATTCAGTGGGAATGTGCTTCTACAGAAGCAAAAGACATTGTTAAAATAAATATCTTTAGAATAATGGTCATGTCTTCTCCAAGTAGAGATGTTTCTAAAGAGCATGTTTGGTGTGGAGGTGTAAGAAGGTGACAGGTAGTAGATGATTCTTTATGGTATTCTGGAATCTAAGTGGAAGAGTGACAAAGTCCTCTAGACAACAGGTGCTGTTGTTATAGGTGTGCATAACAGCAATAATATTAGTAATGCCTACTCGAACAATGTCACCTACTGTGTATCCTTCTTACATGAAAATTATGATAGGGAACACACTGTAAAAATTCAAATATGTTAAGTACTCATTTTACTATTTCTTTTTCTTTTTATTTATTTATTCATGAGACACACACACAGAGAGAGAGGCAAAGACATAGGCAGAGGGAGAAGCAGGCTCCATGTAGCAAGCCCAATGAGGGACTCGATCCTGGGATCCCGGGATCATGCCCTGAGTCAAAGGCAGATGCTCAACCACTGAGCCACCTAGGCATCCCAACTGGCTATTTCTTATAGATTGTTTCAGATTGTATTTTCTGAGTGAATGGTTATTCCAAAAGAAAAGAAAAGAGGAAGGAAGAGGGGAAGGGAGGGAGGAAGGAAAGAAAGAAAGAAAGAGGGCCAACCTTGTAAAACTGCATCAATATTTTAAACTGGTATCATAAGAAATACGCAGAATTGGATTATTATGAAGAAATCAGAATAGAATTCCTGGGTGACATTTCTCTTTAAACCTAGTATGGGCAAAACAAACATATTCAGACATATAGATAGTTGGGCTGTGAGAGGATCATGGAAATTGTCACCAGTTTATAGAGCCCCAGAAATGAAAAATAAATACAAAGTATGAGGTAGGGAGAAAACAGTTACCTCTGGAAGGAAAAAATGAGCCCTATGGGAACTAACAAGAGCTAAAATTGTCATCACAGGGAGTCAAGCAGCCATTCATCTCTTTAATAAATATGTATTAAACACTTCCTACATATCAGAGATTATTATAATATTAGGAATACAGAAATCAACCATAAAAAGTCATTGTTCTCAGAAATTTAATCTAATGGGGAAAGCCCAACGTAACCCAGGTCAATAAGCAAATACACAATATATTATTAGTTACTTTGGGACACCTGAATGGCTCACTCAGTTAACCACTCTTGGTTAACACTCTTGGTTAACCTACTCTTGGTTTCAGCAAAGGTCAGGATCTCAGGGTCATGAGATCAGGTCCCACACTGAGCTCTGTATTCAGTGTGGAGTCCGCTTGAGATTCTCTTTCTCCCTCTGAGAAAGAGATTATGATGATTATAACATGTGAATTATCGCTATACAATCACTTTACTTCATTTCTTTCTCTTGCTGAGCACGCAGCTAGACTACATTCCCCAGTGTGACTTGCATGTGACTGGATAATGGCCAATGGAATAAAGATAGAACTAAAACACAGTATTCTAGCCTAAGCTCCTAAAACAGCCCCCATGTGGTCTTCTATGGACTGGCGATCTTTCCTCATCTCCTAGGGGTTGCAAAGGATTGACTGAAGGCCTCTCAGAGAACGAGATGGACTCTAATTCTGTAAGTAATAATAATGATAATACAGTAAATATTTTTTTCAAAAAACTGCCAGGCATTGTTTTATGTTCACATATATTAAGTCATTTGATACTTCTGAGGGTGCTATGAAAAAGTGCATCATCATCTCCATTCTATAGATACAATTATCTCCAACTGAAATTGGAGATATCTCTGGTAATTGTTAGACATGGAGTTTATAATCAGTGGAGCACAGTGGCTAATAGTTTGAATCACAGTCACAGAGACATGAATTTCAATCCTGGCTCTGCAGATTATCAGTAGTATGATCTTCTGCAAATTACTGAACTTTTCTGGGTCTCAGTTTTCTTGTACATGAAAAATGAGAACAAAGATAGCTACATAAGTAATTGTGAGAATGAAATAATTTTAAACATATCATACAGTACTTGCCAAAATTCCTTTATAAATACTAACTGTATTGTCGTTGTTTTATAAGCTGGAGATGCCTCTAATAACCAAGCAGAAGCTCAGTGATAAGATTTGGCTAAAATGGCAAGTTTAAGAGGCTATCAAACTATATCACCTTAAAATAACCCTGAGCCATAGACAAGAATCAGCTCAAAACATAACATGGACTACATGTGGGAATCAGGGAACCCATGGATTATATTCCAGCTCTCCACTTAACCCTTTCCTATTTTGCCACTTGATAAAGAAAAAAGAATACCGTTATGTGGCTGGCTTTCCATAAAAGAAGACCCTAAGATGAGAACTCAGACTTTGGGAGGAATGATCTCAGGCAAGAGATGAAAGCAGAAAGGTATGGGAAGAATCCTAATAAAATATAAAGTATAAAGTTGAGCTGGTTACCACTGGGAGCAAATGAACTCAATCCCACTGAGGACCTTCTGAGGAACCTGTAGACTATACCTCAGGATTATCCACCCAAAGGACAGGATCTGGGACATTCATCTGTTTCCTTACTGATTGTGAGTTGTCCCTCAGAGGTTAATGTCCCTTCCAGACCCTCTGCCTCAGCACTTTTAGAATGCCTTCTGTTTGAGGTAAGTGACTTACTGCACTTCACAAAAATTCCTGAGGTAGAGAAGTCGAGAAGGCAGGCAGAAACTTGGAATGGGAAGTTGCCAATGTGCAAAAGAGCTGTCCACAAGAGCCAGAGCTGATGTGAGCGCTGGGCCAAAGGACAGGTTTCAGGGTTTCAAAAGAAATGGATATGGAGGGGTGCCTGGGTGGCTCAGTCTGTTAAGCATCTGCCTTTAGCTCAGGGTCTTGGGATCAAGCCTGCATCAGGCTCCCTGCTTATCAGAGGCTGCTTCTCCCTCTGCCTCTCCTCCATTCATTCTCTCTCTCTCTCTCAAATAAATGGGATATTTAAAAAGAAAAGAAATGGGATATGGAATATCAGCTTATCTTTAGGATCATCTGTCTATAAATACTTAACCTCCTGTATTCTACCTATAACAGGTGAAAAATTCAATGAGTTAGATCTAAAGGAACTAGTGACTCACCTGAATTCTATTTTCTGGATGATTCTGCACAAGACGACAGTAGCTGTACCACATCAGAAATGTTCTTTAATCAAATACATTTTAGACATCTTGACTTAAAAAAGAGTTGAAAAGAAACTGTTAGGCTGGAATTTTTCCCATCTTTCATTATAGGAATATCTACAGTAAATATGCAAGGTATTTTCCAAATTTATTTAAATACCAGTTATTTTTTCATAATAAACTAGGAAAAGTGTTTTGGAGAATTTACTTAAGGGACTATTCAATAGGAACATATTGTTTAGCAGAATAATAAAATAGATCAACCTCCTTGGGATATAAGTGGAAGGAAGTTCTGAGAGATTCCCTACCAAATTATTAGGCTTTTTAAGTCTTCTCTGGAAATACCAGCTTGAAATATATAAACACCTTAAGAGATGATGCTTTCCTGCTTTGCTGTTTAGGTTTGGCTTAAGTGTGGAGAAGGGGTACATAAATGCTAACTGCTTTACTCTTCCTTTACTCTCCAACTTACACTTTAACTCAGCATCTTAGCCAATGATCCCCAAATTTTGACTTTGCCAGAACCTCTTGAAGTGTGTGGGAATCAGAATGGCCTTTACTCTAAGAATCCAATTCTCTTTACATCAGTTCTTAAATAAATGTAATATGCCTTAAAATAATACAAAATGAAAAAGTGAGACAAAATTATAAAAGACAGGAAGGCTCTACCAGAGAGTCTAAAGAGGACTTTAAAATGTGTTTCAAATTGAGAAATTGAAAATTAATACAATGAATAGAAATTGAGCAAGATGTTACATTTCAAATGTCAGGAGAACCTTGGAGATCAGTAAATTAAAGAAAAATGTGTGTGTGGCAAAGGGATAGTAGAAAGAGTTTACAACATGGTATAAGAATTCTTTGCCAAGATTATTTTGACCATTCTACAAGGAATAATAAAATGAGGAACACTGGTGTAAGTTTCTCTCCATTTTAATGATCAAGCTAAAGAAAATGTTGAGAGGTATGACTATGGGGAATAGATAGTTTAAGCCCACGTGTCCATGGACCATATTTGCAAATAACATCAGTTCTGGATGACCGAATCACTTAAATTTGACACAAGTGGAGTGAGCAACAAAAGTCATTAGCAAACTAGAGCCTAATAACAAGAAGAAAAAACCATAATAAAGCATGTAATCTGAAACCTGATCAAGGAACAGGTCAAGAAGAGACACTGGAAGTCTAAAAATAAAGTATAACTTCTAGAAAACCTTTCAGTGAGGGATGCCTGCGTGGCTCAGTCAGTTAAGCATCTGCCTTCAGCTCAGGTCATGATCCTGGAGTCCCAGGATCAAGCCCTATAGTGGACTCCCTGCTCATTCTCCCTCTGACCCTCTCCTCTCTCGTGCTTTCTTTCTCATTCTCTCTCAAAAAAATAAATAAAATCTTAAAAAAAAAAAAACCCTCTCAATGAGGATCAAGATTTTTTATAATGTTCTGTATAACTGAAAGCCTCTTTATGAGGACCACTGAGGACAAATCTCACCATCATTATTTCCTCTACCTGAAATACTGTTTCTTCCCAGGCACCCAGTGGGCCAGGATCTCTGGACTTAGGTGCTGACCTCTCAGCAGGGGTGAGCTCAGCAGCTCGCTGCTCTCTGAGAAGTTTCTTCCCCTTGGCCACAGCACTTAACATATCATTTATTTTCTCATTAGACTGCTAAGTACTTGAAGACAGAGTCTATCACCTTTCACATTTTGCACATGTAGCAATCGACACAGAGTTAAGGATCTTGGTAGGAATTTAATAAATGAGGAGAAATTGAATGAATGAATGAATGAACAATACAATCATTACTAGAATCAAAGTTAGATTTTGGAATATGTGCAAACTGCACTAGCTTTTAAAACAGAATTCAGTCAAACAAACCAAAGCTCAAAACTTTAATTTTTACCTAGGCAGCTGGAATTACTTTTTCTTTTCTTTATCTCACTTATTTCAAAATATCTTAAACTACTAAGCAAATTTTAAATAAACTGTCATTTCCAAACCTTCTCAAAATTCACTTTATTTATGTTAGAGCTTAAGTTAAAAAATCTTTTAATATTTTAATATCTAGTAATTAGCTTTAAAATCAGCTATTTCTTTTAATGCCCTTATATATAGTCATAAAAAATTAATACCTCCTCCTCAGGGCTCTTACAACTGTTCCTGTGCTCACCTTTGACCATCATCCACATGATCTCTATTTCTTGATCCTGCTCTGTAAATTACAATACTAAAGTGTGAAGACATACCTTCCTCTAATCTGAGTTAAACTTTGTCCTTTAGGCCACAAAACAGTGGTTTTACACTTCCCAATATTTGCTGTGCCTTTAGTGATACTGCTTTTTTATTTTACATATATCTTAATATATTTTTGCTCCTATTGACCTATCAACTCTGAGAGGGGGTAACACATACAGGGAATTTGGTCAAAACATAATTTAGACTGGTGACTCTGCCCTCAAATATTAGTCCTTCCCTCATTCCCAAATTGGATTCCACACAGCTAACTTATTTCCCTGAACTCTTCTTCAATCTTGCCTGGGAAAAGGGGGAGGCCTTGTCTTGAAGTATTAGACTGTCTCAGCCCACAGCCCACCTTACTGGCAGAGGCCATGTTATCAGGGTCTGTCCTGAACCACCAGGAGCCCTCTAGTAAATGACACTAGAGTCAACATTGCCCAGACAATCCTGGATATGAGCAAATTCTGAATGGGTATACAGTTTAGATTTTAAGTTCTCTACAGAAGTATTTTTGTCTTCTATTTCAATTAGAAGCAGATTATGTAGGCAGAAAATACTCATCTGGTCTTTGAAACATAGATTTAAAAAATCATCTTCATCACAAATTAGAAATAGGATAAGTCCATTTTTCTATTGTGCTCTTCATTTCTTTATCTTTAAATTAAGAATATTCATTTCTTTTGGATCAATTTTATGGAGTTCTCATGATAACTAGTGAAGTAACATAAAAAATAGTAAGACTTGAAAACTTAAGATGTCAGCATAGTAAAGAGGGAGGATCATCAATCTTCAAGTCCAAAAGACTAAGGTTTATAGTGATACTCTGTCCCAGTTTAGGAGGATGGAACTGAAACTGGGGCAAGTTTCCAAGCCATGTGAGCCTCATCCTTCAAAAGAGTGGCTTAAATGGTTTCCTCTTAGGGTTCCACTATGATTAAATGAGAAGTACTAGAAGCATCAGGCAAAGCTCCTAGAACACAGAATGCATCCACTAGCAGCTGACTCTTTTCCTCCAAAACAAATATACAAAAGTTAAACATATTTTTTATTATGTAAGTATAACAAGAGTATAAATGCATGGCCTTTAGTGCATATGTTCTATTCTGATATATCATTTGAAGTAATTATCCTTTCAGTTCATTTCTTTCCTTTAAATCCACGACTCTCTTGGTCACATTCTCTGAGCAAAACAGAAAATCTAATTTCTTTTTTAGTTTTTGTTTTTCTATAAACACATTCTATAAAATTCCTATTCGTTCTTTTCAGTTTCTACACTGCTTTCAATTTCAGTGTTTTTCTTTGATTCATACACAAGCAAAGCCTACAACCTACGTGATGCTTTAGAGATTGTACCTACAAAAATCCCTAGTCTCTTATCAAAGCATTTATTAAAATTCCTCTCAAGTGCAAAGCACTTTGTGGGGTTTTTATTTATTTCTTTATTTCACTCCTTTCATGAGAACTTAATTTTTCTTATTTTACCTATAGATTCATGATGTGCTAACAGTTAAAGGGAAGGCAAAATTTAGCGTTTAATTGAACTTCCTGAATTTGAAATGTGAAATTATTTTTGAGAAATATATTGTTTTTTTCATATAAAGATATTCAAGGAAGGAGCTATGTTCTATGCAATTTTTCTTTTTTTTTAAAGTTTCAAAATAATAACATAGACACATGCTGAGTTCTGTTAAAAAAGACTCATGGTATCCATTTAATTTATTCTGTTGGTTTTGAAAATACATTTAAAAACATTTATCACAATGTATGTGATTGTGTATTCAATATATACAATATGCTTTTCAAAAACATCATCTTTGTTTCATAGCTAACCTTGTTGCTGATTGTGCTTATCACACCAGGAAAATTCTTTTGTCTCTCCATATGAACTCTTTTCTTATCACCTTCAGTAACTATACACATCAAGGAGGTAAAACACCTTGAAAATAAGGTACTCAGCAGAAGGCTTATATGCTTTCCAATTCTACAATCTCTCTCAGTCTCTTTGAAAACTTTCATTTAAATGTCTATATTAATGATATTTATGTGTGGGCGTCTTTTTCAATTTCAGGGCAACTGAATGAACTTCCTTAAAGGAACTAAAATTCAGTGCAACTGAGTTAAGGACACTGGTGACTATAGTATGAATAGAATTTATGAAAAAGGTTTTCACTCAGCTATAGCTTAAAAACTATAGTTTTGCCATGAATATGTCCCTTTTGTTACAAGGAAAGCCAAAGGTCTCTATATTCCCATGCTAAAGTGAACCAAATTCATTTTGTAATGTTATATATATACATATTAGACATATGTATTTCATAAACACTTGGTTCAAAATGAATATGCAGGCCATCTCTAATTATTATTACCAGATAAGCAATGCTTTATATTTATGTGATAGATCTTCCAATCATGTTTATAGTCACTGGTTTGAACAGGAACTTTAAAAACCCAAGACTAGGGCTGAGAAGAATCTTGATTGGACTTACAGATTGGAATAACAGACACAAGCTGTATCTGTGTGCCATAACTTCATGGAGGCTGGCAGTAATCCATGACCCATGTTTCCTAAGTTCTTGTTGAATTAATGTTCTACTGCATTTCATATTTGAGGTTAACCTAAAATCATGATATATTTTGAATATGCCAGTTCAAGAACAAAATGGTGGATTTCAAAGACAGAGGAACCAATTTACATAAGACAAAACTTTAATTCCAAAGTCATTAACATTTATTGTACTTTTAAAAAAGGTCATCTTCAGAGGCTTCACTGGACACCAGAAAGAGGCTCTAGGTCCAAACATAGAGTTTTAGGCCAAGAAAAAAGGTCAGGGAGCCATGGTCTCCTTGAATTTCTGTACTACACACAAAATAAACTATTAGTGGATCAGATATATTCCCTGGACACAGGACCACTGAGAATAACAGGGTTTACTGATTTTTTTAAAAATGACTCAAAACTCCTATATCAATAACAAAAATATCAGCATTACTTACAATCATAAAATGTCCTCAGGGTCATTTCAGTTGTTAATATTGCATTTTGAGCAAACATCATCTTTCTCAGGCACAACTAACTGCAACTGACATCAACCAAGCAAATACCATGAAATCTCCCTCATTTTTTTCCTTTTAATGGCACTTTTGATATTGTTTTTCTTACAGCTATACAGTAAACATCATAAAATAACTGGATCCTTAGGCCAAAAGGCATCATCTAGAAAGATATATAGTACCGCTTTATATGTATATATAACATATATATGTATTTATTTTGTATGTGTATAGTTATATATTTTTATATATATTTAGCACAGTCCAACAAAAACAAGCATTGTAGTCATGGTTTTCTGTCTGTGGCAAATTCACTCAGTTAATCAGCACAGTGGTAATAAGGACTGTAGAAGACCACAGCCCTATATTGGCTAAGTTTTGGATTCTTGCATAGCAGGATGCATTTTGTAAGATAAAGCATCAATGACAACATAGACCAATCTAGCAAAGGTTGACAGATCTCTCCCCAAAACATTTCACATAAACACACATCTTCACTCCACACACACACTGTAATAGTAGGTCAGTAGTTTTTAGTTTTTTCTGACTCTATGTCTATAAAAAATCATTGACCTTAAACCAATGAAAATCTATATATTTGGGCAACAGGAGCTAGAGAACATCAAAACATGTCAGAGCTTTGAAGATAAAGTGAATTAAATCCAGCTCAGTTGTGCTGACATTTTTACCTTAGGTTGTACCTTCTATTTGTTATTAAAAACAGAAGTTCTAGGGTGCATAGGTGGCTTAGTCAATTAAGTGTCTGCCTTCAGCTCAGGTCATGATCTCCAGGTCCTGGGATTTACCCTATGACAGGCTCCCTGCTCAGGAAGGAGTCTGCTTCTTTCTTTCCCTCTGCCACTATGCCCCCACCCTGCTCATTCACTCATGCTTGCTTGCTTGCTCTTTCTCTCAAGTGAATAAATAAAATCTTTAAAAAATTAATTTAAAAAAAAGCACAAGCTCTAAGAATGTGTCAACTAGTTTTCCTAATAGTGAAATGATTTTGATGTAGTATATAGGCCAACTATTGCTTTTGTAGTCAAACACAATTATAAAAAAGGGAAAATAATACAATTGTAATAAAATAATATTTGAGTTACTTTAGAATCTATAAAATATTGTTCATATTAATCCCATCCCAAATATCCCATATATTGGAGCTCAGGTTTTGTTTTTTAACAGGAAAATTAATTTTCCTAAGCATACATTAATGCAAGCTGGGAAAGTATATGATTTGGTTTTTAAATAAGAATAAAAGGAAAATAAATGGAAATCCCCTTATACTTAAGTACTGACATTGTAACATTAAGTTGAAGCAAGATTAGCTTTCAAATCAGTGTGCACTAGATGGCTATGGGGTGTATTTCCAAAGAGTTCATCAGGATTTCTCTTCAGACTTTCCTTGTGAAGGAAAAAAATCACTTTCTCTCATTTATTTGCATATTATCCACAAGAGATCTGGAAAGTATAAAACCAAGTGTTGAGAATTTTTAAATGTTCTTTAAAATTTGCTGTTAAGAACTTCTCCATCTATCCATCCAGGAAGCATTATTCTATCTCATCTATATTTCATAGGTTTATAAACTTCCTTTAGTTTTCTCAAATGCCTTTCAACAGACTCCAAAACATTTCACTGTGAGATGATAGTCCCTTCTGAGATGTATCACTTCTTTAACATTTGTTATATTCTTGGTCTGCCTCTTTCCCATGGTGAATCTTTGAAATATCACTAAGAGCTTCATGTAGCGTATGAAATATCTATTAACAACAGGATGTTTATTAAAGGAGCAGGAAAACAAAGAGCCTTCTCAATAAAGGTTTGTTATCAGAATTTTATCCAGAATGCCTATGGAAAAAAAGTTTGAAGATGAGACACAAGGACTTAAGAGTTTAGCAATAGTCACCAAAGAGTGATTCTGTTAGAGAACATGGACAAGCTGAGTTTTACTTACCATTAGGTCCCAACTGGATCACCAATGAATAATTACCTTAGACCATTTTTCTCTTAAATTACAGTGATCTGCAAGTTCATCAAATAAATTCCATCCACACATCCAATAGGGAAGCTGGCTTGCCAATGTGCTCCCGTAACTTAAACAGGATACCTTTCCCCAACTTTTATTTAAAAGAAAAATCTGAGGAGTGGTCAAGATGGCAGAAGGGCAGGGTCCCCAAGTCATCTGTCCCCACCAACCTACCTAGATAACTTTCAAATTATCCTGAAAACCTACGAATTTGGCCTGAGATTTAAAGAGAGAACAGCTGGAACGCTACAGAGAGAAGAGTTTGTACTTCTAACATGGTAGGAAGACGGGAATAAATAAATAAACAAACAAACAAACTAACTAAATAAATAAAAAAGAATCCAGTGGGGGAGGGTCCCCACGAGGAGCCTGGCTAAGGGGGGCGGCGGGAGCCTCCAGGACAGGGAAGCCCAGTCCCGGGGAAGCAGGAACTTTAAAAATCTGCACTGGATTCTTCCTGGAGGGAAAGGCGCTCTCAGGGAACTCGGGCAGGATCCCAGGAGGGGCAGTGGGGCCCCCAGTTCCCGGGGTCACTAACAGAGGAGGGGCGCCCTGGGGGGTAGCGTGCCGCACACGTGGGCCGAGCTCAGTAAAGGGCTAGAGCACATCCCGGGGCCTCGGAGTGGCTCAGGCGGGGGCTCCAGGCCGAGGGGGCTGCACCTGCTGCCTTCGGGGGGCACTGCCCGGGAGCGTGATTCCAGCGGCGCAGGCCCCGGAGCCCTGGGCGCCGGGGGACAGAGCCCAGGATCCTGCGCTCCTCCCCCTCATGCCCCATCCCCCCGCCCCCCCCCCCAACAGGCGGAGGCGGGGCGGGCACAGGACGGCGAGGACGCTACTGCCCTGGGGCTCCTGGGGGAGGCAGAGAGGGCACCAGACAGCAAGGACGCTCCTGCCCCCCCGGGACCCCCAGCTGTGCAGGTCAGCGCCCCTCTGCTCCCGGGAGCATCCAGGCCCCTGCAGACTGGGAGCTGCGGTGGTTACTGCGGGAGCTGACTCTAGCGCTGGAGAGCTGGCCACAGCCAGTGGGGTTGTTCCTCCTGGTGTCACCCTGTGCCTGGAAGGGGCGGGGCCCCAGGGAACAGGGGCCTCACGGGGTCAACAGCTCCCACTGCACCGGGCACCTGACTGGGGGGGGGGGGGGGCGCATCTCCCCAGGCGCACACACCTGAGAATCAGTACAGCAGGCCCCTCCCCCAGAAGACCAGCTGGAAGGACAGGGGAAGAGCAAGTTCTTGAACCGGCAGCGCTGGAAAGCTTCAGGGGAAGTCAAGGGATTTACAGTATATAGAATCAGAGGGTATCCCTCCTTGTTTTGTTGTTGTTGTTGTTGTTATTGTTTTCTTTTTTTTTTCCTTTTTTTCTTCCTTTTTCCAGTACAACTCCATTCTTAGCTACTCTGCACTGAACAAAATGACTAGAAAGAAGAACTCACCACAAAAGAACTCACCATAAAGGATTCAAGAGACTTCATGACTGTAGAATTTAGATCTAATCAGGCCGAAATTAAAAATCAATTAAATGAGATGCAATCCAAACTGGAGGTCCTAACAAGGAGGGTTAATAGGGTAGAAGAAAGAGTGAGTGACAGAGAAGACAAGTTGATGGCAAGGAAGCTGAAGAAAAAAGCGAAATACAATTAAAAGACCATGAGGAAACGTTAAGGGAAACAAATGACAGCCTCAGAAGGAAAGATACACGTTTAATTGGGGTTCCAGAGGGCGCCAAAAGGGACAGAGTACCACAAAGTGTATTTGAACAAATCATAGCTGAGAACTTCCTTAACTTCGGGAGGGAAACAGGCATTCATATCCAGGAGATAGATCACCCCCTAAAATCAATAAAAACCATTCAACACCTAAATATTTAATAGTGAAACTTGCAAATTCCAAAGATAAAGAGAAAATCCTTAAAGCAGCAAGAGACAAGAGACCCCTAACTTATATGGGGAGAAATATCAGATTAATAGCAGACCTCTCCACAGAGACCTCTCAGGCCAGAAAGGGCTAGCAGGATATATTCAGAGTACTAAATGAGAAGACCATGGAGCCAAGAATACTTTATCCAGCAAGGCTCACATTCAGAATAGAAGGAGAGATAAAGAGATTCCAAGATGGGCAGACTGAAAGAATATGTGACCACCAAACAAGCTCTGCAAGAAATATTAAGGGGGACTCTGTAAAACAAAGAGGAAGTCCAAAGAAACAATCCACAAAAACAGGGACTGAATAGGTATTATGATGACACTAAATTCATATCTTTCAATATAGTAACTCTGAATGTGAATGGGCTTAATGATCTCATCATAAGACACAGGGTGTCAGACTGGTAAAAAAAAGCAAGACCCATCTATTTGCTGTCTACGAGAGACTCATTCTAGGCCTAAGGACATCTACAGCCTTAAAATAAAAGGTTGGAGAACCATTTACCATTCAAAACATCCTCAAAAAGAAAGCAGGGGTAGCAATCCTCAAATCAGATAAATTAAAGTTTATCCCAAAGACTGTAGTAAGAGATGAAGAGGGACACTATATCATACTTAAAGGATCTATTCAACAAGAGGACCTAACAATCATGAATATTTATGCCCCTAATGTGGGAGTTGCCAGGGAATATCATTCAATTAATAACCAAAATAAGACACACTTAGATAATAATACACTAATACTGGGAGACTTCAACACGGCCCTTTCTGACAATGACAATATTCTAAGCATAGCATCTCCAAAGAAACAAGAGCTTTAAATGACTGGACTAGATAGATTTCACAGATATTTACAGAATTTTACATACAAATGCAACTGAATACACATTCTTCTCAAGTGCACATGGAACTTTCTCCAGAATTGACCACATACTGGGTCATAAATCAGGTCTTAACCAATACCAAAAGATTGGGATTGTCCTCTGCATATTTTCAGACCATAATGCTTTGAAACCAGAACTTAATCACAAGATGAAATTTGGAAGAAATTCAAACACTTCAAGGTTAAAGAACATCCTGTTAAAAGATGAAAGGGTCAACCAGGGAATTAGAGAAGAATTGAAAAGATTCATGGAAACTAATGAGAATGAAGACACAACCATTCAAAATCTTTGGGATACAGCAAAAGCAGCAGTCCTGAGGGGGAAATACATCACAATACAAGCATCCCTCAAAAAACTGGAAAAAACTCAAATATACAAGCTAACATTGCACCTAAAGGGACTGGAGAAAGAAGAGCAAATAAAACCTACACCCAGAAGAAGAAGAGAGTTAATAAAGATTCACGCAGAACTCAATGAAATAGAGACCAGAAGAGCTGTAGAACAGATCAACAAAACCAGGAGTTGGTTCTTTGAAAGAATTAATAAGATAGATAAACCATTAGCCTTATTAAAAACAAAAAAGACTCTAATAAAAACACAAATGAAAAAGGAGAGATCACAACAAATATCAAGGAAATACAAACTAATTTTAAAAATATATTATGAGCAGCTATACGCCAATACATTAGGCAATCTAGAAGAAATGGACACATTTCTGGAAAACCACAAACTACCAAAAACTGGAATAAGAAAAAAACAGAAAACTTGAACAGGTCGACAACCAGGGAGGAAACTGAAACAGTCATCAAAAACCTCCCAAGACACAAAAGTCCAGGGCCAGATGGCTTCCCAAGGGAATTCTATCAAACATTTAAAGAAGAAACAATACCTATTATACTAAAGCTGTTCCAAAACATAGCTGGAATACTTCCAAACTCATTCTATGAGGCCAGCATCACCTTAATTCCAAAACCAGACAAAGACCCCACCAAAAAGGAGAATTATAGACCAATATCCTTGGTGAACACAGATGCAAAAATTCTCAACGAAATACTAGCCAATAGGATCCAACAGTCTATTAAGATTATTCACCATGACCAAGTGGGATGCAAGGCTGGTTCAACACTCGAAAAGCAATCAATGTGATAGATCATATCAACAAGGGAAAAAACAAGAACCATAGGATCCTCTCATAGATGCAGAGAAAGCATTTGATAAAAGACAGTATCCATTCCTGGTCAAAACTCTTCAGAGTGTAGGGATAGAGGGAACATTCCTCATCATCTTAAAAGCCATCTACGAAAAGCTCACAGCAAATATCATTCTCAATGGGGAAACACTGGGAGCCTTTCCCCTAAGATCAGGAACAAGACAGGGATGTCCACCCTCACCACTGCTATTCAACACAGTACTAGAAGTCCTAGCCCAGCAATCAGACAACAAAAAGAAATAAAAGGCATTCAAATTGGCAAAGAAGTCAAACTCTCCCTCTTTGCAGATGACATGATACCGTACATAGAAAACCCAAAAGACTCCACCCCAAGATTGCTAGAACTCATACAGCAATTCAGCAGTGTGGCAGGATACAAAAATCAATGCCCATAAATCAGTGTCATTTCTATACACTAACAATGAGACTGAAGAAAGAGAAATTAAGGAGTCAATCCCATTTACAATTGCACCCAAAAACATAAGATACCTAGGAATAAACCTAACCAAAGAGGTAAAGGATCTATACCCTAAAAACTACAGAACACTTCTGAAAAAAATTGAGGAAGACACAAAGAGATGGAAAAATATTCCATGCTCATGGATTGGCAGAATTAATATTGTGAAAATGTCAATGCTACCCAGGGCAATTTACAGATTTAATGCAATCTGTATCAAAATACCATGGACTTTCTTCAGAGAGTTGGAACAAATCATCTTAATATTTGTGTGGAATCAGAAAAGACCCCACATAGCCAGGGGAATATTAAAAAAGAAAACCAGAGTTGGGGGCATCACAAAGCCAAAGTTGGGAGATTTCAGGTTGTACTACAAAGCTGTGATCGTCAAGACAGTGTGGTACCGGCACAAAAAAACAGACCCATAGATCATTGTGTCCAGATCAATGTGTCCAGTGGATAGTCTTTCCTGCTTTTTCCAGGAAAAGACTATCCACTGGAAAAAGGACAGTCTCTTCAATAAAGGGTGCTGGGAAAATTGGACAGTCACGTGCAGAAGAATGAACTAGACCATTCTCTTACACCATACACAAAGATAAACTCAAAATGGATCAAAGATTAATGTGAGAGAAGAATCCACTAAAATCCTAGAGGAGAATACAGGCAACACCTTTTTTGAACTTGGCCACAGCAACTTCTTGCAAGATATATCTATGAAGGCAGGGGAAACAAAAACAAAATGAATTATTGGGTCTCAATCAAGATAAAAAGCTTTTGCACAGCAAAATAGTCAACAAAATTCAAAGACAACCTACAGAATGGAAGAAGATATTTGCAAATGACCTATCTATAAAGAACTTATTAAACTCAACACCAAAGAAACAATCCAATCATGAAATGGACAAAAGACATGAACAGAAATTTCACAGAGGAAGACAGAGACATGGCCAACAAGCACATGAGAAAATGTTCCGCATCACTTGCCATCAGGGAAATAAAAATCAAAATCACAATGAGATACCACCTCACACCAGTGAGAATGGGGAAAATTAACAAGACAGGAAACAATAAATGTTGGAGAGGATGTGGAGAAAGGGGAACCCTCTTGCACTGTTGGTGGGAATGGGAACTGGTACAGCCACTCTGGAAAACTGTGTGGAGGTTCCCCAAAGAGTTAAAAATAGACCTGTCCTACGACCCAGCAATTGCACTGCTGGGGATTTACCCCAACACATGCAGTGAAATGCCAGAACACCTGCACCCCAATGTTTATAGCAGCAATGTCCACAATAACGAAACTGTGGAAGGAGCCTCGGTGACCATCGAAAGATGAATGGATAAAGAAGATGTGGTTTATGTATACAATGGAATATTCCTCAGCCATTAGAAATGACAAATACCCACCTTTGCTTCGACGTCGATGGAACTGGAGGGTATTATACTGAGTGAATTAAGTCTATCGGAGAAGGACAATCATTATATGGTCTCATTCATTTGGGGAATATACAAATTAGTGAAAGGGAATAAAGGGGAAAGGAGAGAAAATGAGTGGGAAATATCAGTGAGGGTGACAAAACATGAGAGACTCCTAACTCTGGGAAATGAATAGGGGTAGTGGAAGGGGAGGTGGACAGGGAGGTTGGGGTGACTGGGTGATGGGCACTGAAGGGGCACTTGACGGGATGAGCACTGGGTGTTATGCTATATGTTGGCAAATGGAACTCCAATAAAAAAAATTTTTAAAGGAAAAATCTGTTGAGAAAAGATTTACACAAAGTTAGAGAAAAACACTCACTTACACATCACGGTTTCTTCAATCATGAATACATACAAACATATAAACAATAAAAATTTATAAGATATTTAAAGGATATCAATAGTCCCAAAGAACATATAAAATAATGGATTATAAGAGAAAAATTTTAATCACTTTGAATAATATCTTAAATTATCACAAGTGACAAAGAAAAAGAATAATTACACAATTACTTGCAATCATTTACAAATATGGATTAGTGGTAGAAAGGGAACAGGGCTGAAAATCAGGTGTCTGATTTTAAAGATAAATGAGAAGATGATAAAGTAAAAACAGACATAGAAAAATTGAGAAAAAAATTATGAAGGATCCAGAAAGTCTGAGAGTCACCTAAAAATATTTTCAAAGAAAAAAGTAGAAACAATGAAGGGGCCAATCAGAATACAACAAAATATTCCCTTAATTTGGAGAAATTTCAGATCGAAAAGATCTGGTGGATTTGTAAGAAAAAAAACTAACTCCTAGACACAAAATTGTAAATTCTAAGGAAAATAAAAAGTTCTGAGAGCTTTTACCAAGAAATGAAAATTCCCTACATAAAAGGAGGTATTCACCAAATATATCTAAACCACTTGAGTGAAAAAATCATATACTGACAAAGATTTTCTAAACAAATAGAGGGTGAAAGAACATCTTCAAATTCTTGGTGGAAAAATGTCTGGAATATTATTCTCTACCAAACTGCCAAGAAAATGTGAGGATGATATAGAATTAGTTGTAGATTCTAGTTTTATGCCAGAATTCAGAAAATTATCATCCATGCACCATAAATGATCCAGAGACCTTGCAGGAAACTAGGCAGAAAATGAGAGGGTTCATTCGATATTAACATCAGGAAGGGTCTTTCCCCCAATGCGATTTTTTAATTCCTTAGGATTAAAGCACAAAATATTTAGAAAACTATATTGTAAATGCTGCGCCCTAGCATTTCATTTCTTTGAAAACAGTCTAGACATAGCATGTAAGATTTAGTGTTAAAGAAGAGAATAAAATGCTGTAAAGTTTGACAGCATAAAAATAGTAATATGACTAACAAAAACTGACGAAGAATTAAGAATTGAAATAACTGAATATGTACAATTTCTTATTTTTTATGATGGAGATTCATAAGGCACTAAATTAATCTGATTAGAATGTAAATCATATAGCGAATATATTGCTTGAAATTTGAGGTGCAATTTAAAGACAATCAGTTAACAGTGGTTTCCTCTGGATAGTGAGTTGACTAGGGATGGATATTGGGGAGCAAAGAAGTCAACTACATTTTATATTTTATTTAATCCACTATATAGTGTGAAATTTTTAACCAAGCAAATGAATCAATTCTATAATTAAGTTTAATAAAGAAACATATAAAAATAATCTCTGATGTCTCTTAAGATTACAACCAGTAATCTTACAAGTAAGATTAAAGCATAATTTTGCTTAAGCATCACAAAAGTCAAAACCTCAGAAATGCCTTAAGATCAATGTGTTGAATGCTAGCTTTGAATGAACAAAACCATTTTAAATTCACGGGTCAAAAACACTAAGGTTACTGGGAGTCTAGATGTTGTCATGCTTCATTTTCATCATTGTTATTAATTACCTGGGTCACGTTCAGAGGAGGGGTACTTAGTAAAACCAGAAACTGGTCTTTGACCAAACATAGAGCCTGAGTAAGCCCAGAAATGCCCACCCCGTTAGCTTACTCTGAGGTGCCAACAGGGGTCTCTCCCTCTACCCACAGAGATTATTATATAGAATGAAGATATAGAATACCTGCTCATTTTTTTTCAAGATTTCATTTATTTATTTGAGTGAGAGAGCGCATGCATGCATGAGAGCACAAGCGGGAGGAGGGAGAGGGACAAGCACAGTCCAAGCTGAGCATGTTGCCTGATGCAGCGTTCCATCTCAGGACCCTGAGATTATGACCAGAGCTGAAATCAAGAGTCTGACGCTTAATTGAATGAGCCACCCAGTAGCCCCGGGGTGACAAAGCATAATATATAGAGATGTTGAATCACTATGAACCTGAAACTGATGTAACATATATCAACTTCAATTAAAACTATATTTAAAAAAAATAGGTAATTTCCCATAGAGAGTCAAACTTTACAAATGCCTTGGTATAGAAGACACAGACTCCCTGCTGAGTAGGGAGCCCAACGCAGCTTGATCCCAGGATACTGGGATCATGACCTGAGCTAAAGGCTTAACCAACAGAACCACCCAGACGCCCTATAAAATGATTCTTAAAAATATCTTTTATTTGGCACTTTAGGGGGGACGCCTGGGTGGCTCAGTGGCTGAGCATCTGCCTTTGTCTCAGGTTGTGATCCTGGAGTCCCGGGATCAAGTCCCCCATCAGGCTCCCCGCAGGGAGCCTGCTTCTCCCTTGGCCTATGTCTCTGCCTCTCTCTGTGTGTTTCTCATAAGTAAATAAAATATCTTTAAAAAAAAAATGCCTTGGTATAAAAAAGGTGTGGTATCCAAACCGAGTTCTTTCTTCTCTCTTAA
The DNA here is from genome assembly GCF_053574225.1 of Canis aureus. NCBI lineage: Eukaryota > Metazoa > Chordata > Mammalia > Carnivora > Canidae > Canis > Canis aureus. The sequence continues at coordinate 16,471,850 of NC_135645.1, forward strand.
ATTCCTTTATTATTATAACTCAATTCCTTTTTTGACCACATGCATCAACCAGTGCACAAATCTGTTCCACTAGTGATCTGGCTCTAGGAAAAAGACTATACTTAAGGAGAAGACAGGATTCAGTATCTCCCCCAATAAAAAACTGGGCTATTCATAAACTTTAACTAGTTTTCACATTTTCAGTGAACAGAGTAATATGCATGTTGACATCTAGTTTCATTAACTGGTTTTCCCAATTATTACCTGAGCGATTTGTGGTAGAGGTGCTAAAGGTTATGCACAATTAAACACATCCTAGCTTTCTTTTATTCCATGTTGTTTACAGCCTCTGTGCTTACTGAAGGGTCACTTTTACTTGAGAGGCTCACCTGCAACTACATTCTTGCCCTGCTGCTCCACCTCTGTTGTAATTCAGTATCCATTCAAGTCTGTTCAAAGTCCACCCTGTCTAATTCATTGAGTGTCTGATGAAGAACATGTCCTCGTTAATTTTTCTGAAAGTCTAAGTCAGAGAGATTGGGGCATTGTTTTTCCAAGAGCAATAATATCAGAATGATTTCTCAGATTATTTCAGAGAGACTATTATTTTATTTGGTTTTGCTTCCTGGAACTTCCTTTAGCACAGACTGTCTCTCTGACTCAAAGTTTTTAATTATTTACAGTGATAAGTGTTTCTGAGTAGGATTAATGTACTAGCACTGAGTCAATTCCCTAGCTCCCCAAGGAAACTCTCCTCCTTACACATTGTACTTAGCTTTTACAGACCATAAAAGTATCTGTAGTTAACTATACTTGGCTCCTCAACTTTTTGCTATTATCTTTTTTTCTTGTTTATGTTGGGTAATGAGGATATGAGCTTTTCTTAATGTTGCTGAAACGCACTCTTCTTTACTACTTGATTGACTTGTTGGAAGGGATTCTGAGGAGCCCTCAATTGAGGCAGCCAATCTACTGGAAAAAACAGACCTTCTGTACAATGAGCTCATCATCTTTCAATCTTGTGTACCTTTTTGCATTCTGCATGCTCTTTCCAAAATGGACAAAATGATTGTCTATTCAATGTGGCATGTGGACAAGCTGTCTTAATTGCATTTCACACTTTCTTCATACATTTTTTTAGAAATGCTAAAATATAAAGAATTTAACAAATGTCAAAAAATAACGCCTCCCTTCCTATTCCCAATGTTCTACTTTCTTCAGCTTTAAATCAAGACCTAAAAGTTCTGTTGAAACCCTCCCCTTGAGCTAGAACAAAGGCTTGGAAAGTCATTCTGCTTCTGCTCCTTTCCCCACATTGTTCTCTTCCCATATTGCACTCTTTCCTCTGCCAACCAACCCTACCCCTGATTCTACCAAATAAGTCTTTCTTGTCTTTCTTTCTTTCTTTCTTTCTTTCTTTCTTTCTTTCTTTCTTTCTTTCTTTCTTTCTTTCTTTCTTTCTCTTTCTTTCTCTTTCTTTCTTTTCTTTTCTTTTCCTTTCTTTTCTTTCGTTTTCTTTCATTTTCTTTCTTCCTTCCTTCCTTCCTTCCTTCCTTCCTTCCTTCCTTCCTTCCTTCCCTCCTTCCTTCCTTCCTTCCGGAGGCAGGGGCAGAAGGAGAGATAATTTTAGGCAGGCTCCAAGCCCAACATGGAGCCTGACGTGAGGCTCTATCTCATGACTCTGAGATCATAATCTGAGCCGAAGTCAATAGTCCTTGTCTCCCACCAAATAAGTCTTTCTATATTGACATCATATTATCCCTATCATTCCACTACATCCCAAGACCATTCTCTTTCCCCATCTTCCTAATATAATTTGTGCTCCATTGTCCACTGCTTTCTGAGAAGTGTGCCATGTTATGTTAAACTGTGTTTCAATGAGACAAAACTGTGTTTTCTTGTTTTTATTCACATACCTCAATATGTAAAAGAGCTGGTACACATCATCAAAAAACGTTAAACTTGGTTCAGAATGCTTCGGTTTAACTCTTAACTCTGCCACTTGCTAATGATAAAAAAAATTCTAAAATTATTTAATTTTTAAGTCTCTGTTTTCTCACTTCTAAATCTGGGACAATATTTATTTCATATGGCTGAAGTCATATGAGAATATTTGAAAAATCCTTGCAATTTGCCCAGAATAAAGTAAATATCCAGTGAATACTTTGTACCAGCACTATGCCTCCTTTCATGCTGAGTATTTGTCTCTTGAGTCTAAGTTATAACAACTCCATTAAAAAAATATGGGCATAAGTTATAATCCATTTCACTAGAAGACCATCACACTTCCAAATTCCTTTGAGCTTACACCCTCTTTCCATTGGACTAAGGATTGGTGTGTTCTGGAACAACAGAACTAAGTTTCCTAAAAAGCCTTCTTTTCTAAGAGTCTAAGAAGCACATTTCTAAAATTTGTTGAAAGAATGATGTTTTCTGTATACAGTTTATCTGTACAAAATTTTTCTGTGTACTTTTAGTATGAATATTGATTTCTTTCCTACTAGGATGATTTAGTTTATACAATCATCTCATCATTCTGAGACTTCTTTGGCACTGAATTCTAACTACGGTCCCATTTTAGGCATTGATGAACATTCAAAATGGAACAGACTATGGTCCTTGTGCTCAAGGAATTTATGCTCCAGTACAAGAGTCAGCAAACTATTTCTAAAAGGGCTATCCAGTAAACAGTTTAGGCCTGTGGACCACACAGTCCCTGTGGCAACTACAAAGCTCTGCTATCACAGTGTAACAGCAACCATTACTAATACATAAACCAATGAACGTGCCTGTGTTTCAATAAAACTTCACTTGCAGAAACAAGTGGCAAGCAGCTGGCCCATTTCTCTAGTTTACCAATCCCCATTCTAAAATATACAACCAAGCATGACCATTGCTTTAATTTTTTAAATACATACTTGGTTTTTGAAGAATGTGGAGACAAACTTACTTTGAAGTATCAATCTCAAAAAAATCCCCAAGAAACTAAGGTAGTTATGATTAAGTATAAGGGCAGAGCAGGAAATAAAATTGAAAGAAAAAAGGAACAATATCCTAATATATAAAATATATTCTAAACTTGGGGGGAGTACTTAACTTCAAAGGTTTCCTTCTCAAAAATGAGGTATACAAACACACACAAGGGAATATTACTCAGCTGTAAAAATGAATAAAACCTTGCCTTTTATGACAACATGCATGGATCTAGAGCATATCATGCTAAGTGAAATAAGGCAGAGAAAGATAAATACTGCATGATTTCAGTTCTACACACATTGTATAAAGGAAAACAAAAACTGAAACAGACTCACAGATACAGGAAAAAAAACTTTTGACCACCAGAGAGGGCAGGGGTGAATGAAACAGGTGAAGGGGATTAAGAGGTACAAACTTCAGTTACAAAATAAGTAAGTCACAGGGATATAACATATGGCATAAAGAATGTATTCAATAAAATAATAACTTGGTATGGTGACAGATAGTAACTAGATTTATCATGGGGATCATTTCATGATATATAAAAATACTGAATCAGTAGGATATATATCTGCAACTAATGGGATATTTACTCTGTGTCACTGACATTTCAATAAAGAAAGAGATTTCTTTCTCCATACTCCTACCCCACACTCTCTGTCTCTATCTCTCTCTGTCTCTCATAGCTCTGTAGTGCTTGAGGTGAATGTCTGGGTTATCCCATCCTTGACTTAGAATAAAACTTGTGAATTAATTCTTCACATTTTATTTGTATAACCCCGAATAAAAAGATGGCTTCTTAGAAGCCTCTTTGCCTGACTGAGAACCTATATGGAACTTTCTCAAATATTTTTGAGATCCTAACAAAGGATCCTTTAGAAGCACCCTTGAGATCTTGACCTTAAAATCATGTTTTACTGGCAAAATCCTGGACTTGACATTTTCCCTGAGGCTATCTCATTCTTTGAAAATCTTCTTCTATGAGAGTCTAGTGACAAGAAACAGTGTCATTTTTGAACCCAGCAAAACTTGACTCAAAAATGTTTCTCTACTCAAATTCTATTTGAAAACTAATCAATTTCTTTATATTTATTGATCATTAATCACATGCAGCTTAAATAACAAGGTGGTACTTTCAACATTCTTTCTAAAAATCCCCTCTGAAAATTTCATTGCTCAAATCCACATGTATTTTTCCTATCTTCCACATTATCACAAATTGTAGTCTAAAGTTATTGTCACACTTTCTTTCACTACACAAGACACAGTTCACGTTTTCTTCAGCCTCTGATAAGTCTTCTTTCCTGTCCTTCCAGCTGTCATTAGTAACCTCCTTGAGGCCACTACAGATTCAGCCTTACCAAATTCAGAGCCAACATCACATATTTTAGCTTTTCTTTAACACATCAGCCTACTTTAGTATCAAATTCTACTCTGTTTAGCTACTGAGGCATAAAATGCACCTCAAAACTCAGTGGTTTAAAATACCATTTATGCCAATTATATCTCAATAAAAGTAGGAAAAAAAAAAAACGACAGTAATTTTTCATCTCTTACGTTGTATAGACTGATTTGATTCAACCAGACAAGTCTGCTCCACTAATTTTAGGTAAGTTGAATCATCCAGAGGCTTGACTGGGCACAAATACCCAAGACAGTTTATTCACATAGCTGGTAGTTTATGCTGGCTATTGGCCAAAAGTTCATCTTGGACTGTCAACCAGAATGCCTACATATTGTCTCTCCTTTTCCTTGATTCTCTCACAGCACATTAGCTATATTCCAAGAGGAAATATTCTAAGATGTTTAAATTGGGCAAGAAGCAAAAGCTGCCAGCACTCTTAGAGACTAGCCACAGAAGTGGGAGAAAGTCACTTCTGCCATCTTATATTGGTTAAAGCAGTCACAAAACCCACATAGATTTAAGGGATGGGGGTTTTAAACTCCGTCACTTGATGTACAGTGAGAAAAAAATGGGGGCCATCTTAATTTAACCATATGTCAGGTCTTGCTTTTTAGATACTGGAGATGCAAAAGTAAAGAAATCCTTGCCTTCTGTGAGCTTACAGTTTAATTAGCAATACAGAAAAATACATATAAATAAATTAAAACACATAAGTTAGATAGTGCTAAGTATTACAGTAAAAGTTATAGTGACTATGTATGAGAGCTTTAATATTTTAAGTTTTTAAATTTTAATTCCAGTATAGGTAATATACACTGTCATATTAGTTTCAGGTATACAATATAATGATTATTCAACAATTCTATAGATTACTCAATGTTCATCATGATAAAAGTACCCTTGATCTCCCCTCCTATTTCACCCATTCTCCCACCCCGCCCCCTTTGGCAACCATCTGTTTGTTCTCTGTAGTTAAGAACTATTTCTTGGTTCGTCTTTTTCCTTTGCTCATTTGTTTCTTAAATTCCACATATAAGTGAAATCATGTGGTATTTGTCTTTCTCTGACATTTCATTTAGCATTATACTCTATAGCTCCAACCCCACTGTTGCAATTGGCAATATTTCATTCTTTTTAAAGGCTGAATAATATTCCTGTGTGTGTGTGTACGTGTGTGTGTGTGTGTGTGTGTGTGTGTGTGTATCTCACATCTTCTTTATCCATTCATCTAGCGATAGACACTTGGACTGCTTCCATAATTTGACTATTGTAAATAATACTACAATAAACAGAGAAATGCATATATCTTTTTGCATTACGTTTTTATATTCTCTGGGTGATACCAAGTAGTGCAATTACTGAATCACAGGGTAGTTCTATTTTTTATTTTTTGGGTAATGAAGGCTCTAATATTTAATACAGTTCCTGGGAAGACTATAAGGAGGTGTCTTATTTGAATAAAGATTTAATGAGATCACCAACATCACCAGATGGCATCACAGGCCATTCTGGCTTCACTCCTCATCTTGAACATTTATTCAAGAACAAGATGCCACTGAGAGAATCCTAGAACATGAGGTGAGGCTGAAGTAATATCCTGCACCTCAGAGGCCAAGATAGGCTGCATTGGAAGGGCAGGAGAAGCATCTACACATTGACCCCATTGACCATCTCCCAGGAAAGCACAGCACCATGAATAAAGATCTCCCCTAAGCTTCTGGATCCTCCAGTGGGAAAATAAAGCCTAGAGGGTAAAACTAGCCCCCCACCTCAGCAGTGTGGGTCACATTGCAGGAGACCCTACTCTGATCACACATCACAGAGATTGCAGGGAAATCTGCAGGGTATAGTCACTTGGAATCTCACTGTGATGAAGAAGTGGGGAAGGACTTGCAACAACCAGAACATAGATCTTGGTAGACCAAATTCACACATGCAGTGCCCGAGGAATAATCTCAACTAGCAGCTCTGCTCATCTGCAGAACCAACTTAGAGGGCATACACTGACCATGGAACCTTATAAGATACAGATCTGTCTGACTGAGTGCCTGAAATGAACAGTTTGGTCATCCTAGATCCTGGTTTGCCCATACTCAGGCAAGGTATTAATTCACAGCCCTGCCTGTTGTGGAGAATGCCTTCTAACGCCACCTGACCAAAGGGCTTGTGACAATTACTAAAAGCTACACAGCTCAGTGGCACTCAAGCCAAGAGGGAGGCAGGCAAAGTAGACTGCCCTCAGAGCAAAGCCAATACCAGTTGTGGAGGCTTCTCATGATACACAAAGGAAAAGAGATAAATTCATAGTCAAGGCTGACGGTAGTTCTTCACTGTCCTTCAGAAACAAAGGAGAGATAAGGACTTTCTCACACAAACAAGAGCTGAGGAAGTTCATTATCACCAGACGTGCCTTATAAAAATTGCTTAAGAGAATTCTTTCAATGGAAGTAAAAGAACAATAATTAACATAAAAACACAAAAAGATAGCATAAATCTCACTGGTAATCGTAAACACAGTCAGAGTTAATACTGTAGTGTAGTATTGTAGTGCTACGTAACTCCCGTCTCCAGTTTAGAAGTTGTAAAAAAAAAAAAAAAAAAGCAAAAATAACCCATAAAACAATAATCTGTTATTAATTATGCAATAACAAATGAAAATTATATAAGTAATAACCTAAAAAGTATGGGAAAGAAAAAGCAAAAATGTAAAATATACAAATTCTATTGAAGTTAAGTTATAATCATTTAAAAACAGAGTGTTATCAGAGATTTTATGTAAGCCTCATGGAAACCACAAGGGTATATCTGGTAGTTATTACACAAAAGAACATGACAAAGAAGTCAAAGCATACAGATACTAAAAGGCATCAACACACACACACACACACACACACACACAAATGCACACACACACAAATGCACACACACAAAAAAAGACAGCTGGTAAAGGACCAAGGAATAATAAACCTACAAAACAGAACAATTAACAAAATGACAATAGTAAAAATTCTTACCTATCAATAATTACTTTAAACACAAACAGATCAACTTCCTCAATCAAAAAACAAAGAATGGCCAAATGAATAAAAATCAAGATCCAACAATATACTGCTCTCAAGAGACTCACTTTAGCTGTGAAGACACACATAGGCTAAGAGTGAAAGAATGGAAAGACATTTCAAACAAATGGGAGAAAAAAAACAGGAGTGGCTATACATATATCAGACAAAATAATCTTTAAAAAATGTTAAAAAGAAACTAAAAGGTCATTATATACTGATGAAGGGATCAATTCATCAAAAAGTTATAACAACTGTAAATATTTATGGTGTCAATATCGAGCACCTCAGTATATAAAGCAAAAACTAATGGAGCAAAAAGGAAAAACACACATGGTACAATAATAGGTAGGGACATTAGTGGATATATCACCCAGACAGAGAACCAATAAGAAAACAGAATATTTGAACACTATAGACCAAATGGACCTAAAAGACATATATAGAACATTCTATCCAAAACAACAGATTACACATTCTTCTCAAGTGAACATGGAATATTTTCTAGGATTGGCAATATATCACAAAACATATCTTACCAAATTGTAGAAGACTGGAATTATACCAAGTATCTTTGACCAGCAAGGCATAAAACTAGAAATCAATAACAAGAGGAAAACTGGAAAATTCACAAACACATGAGAATTAAACAATATTCTCATAAACAATCAATGGATCATAGAAATTAAAAAGGAAATTTAAAAAAATGTTTCTTGAGACAAAATGAAAATAAAACATACCAGAACTTATGTGACGTAGAAAAGGAGTCTTAATAGGAAAGTTCATAGCAATAAATTCCTACATTAAGTGACAATGAAGACCCCAAATTAAAAAAACCTAACTCTACATCTTAAGACACTAGAAAAACAACAACCAAGACCAAAGTTAGAAGAAAGGAAAAGAGTAAAGATAGAGCAGAAATAAATGAAATAAATAACAGGAAAACAAGAGAAAAGAATAACCAAAGCTGAGTTGGTTCTTCAAAAAGATACAAAATTGGCAAACACTTAACTACACTAACCAAGAAAAAAAGGAATGATTCAAGTCAGCAAAATTATCAGTGAAAAAGGAAACCTTACAACTGATACCACAGAAATTCCAGATTCTAAGAGGTTATTATGAATAACTACCTTGAACAACAAACTGGACAGTCTAGAAGAAATGGAAAATTCTTAGAAACATTCAACTTACAAAGACTAAATCAGGAAGAAATAGAAAATATGAATAGATCAATTATGAGTAAGAATATTGGATCAGTAATCAAAAAATCTTCCAACAATATCAAAAAGCCCAGGACCAGATGGCTTCACTGGGGAATTTTACCAAATATTTAAATAAGAATTAACATCAAATTGTCTCAAACTCTTCCAAAAAATAAAAAAACTCCCAAACTCATTTCACAAGGCCAGCATTCTCCCAATACCAAAACCAGAAAGACACTATTAGAAAAGGAAACTACACACCAATATCCCTGATGAATATAAATGGATGCAAAAATTGTCAATAACATACTGCGAACCAAATTCAGTAGCATATTAAAAGGATCATTCATCATGATCAAATGTAATTTATCCTTGAGATATAAGGACTGTTCAACATACACAAATCAAAGTGATACATCATAATAATAGAATAATCAGAAAGAAGCAAATGATCATCTCAACAAATGCAGAAAATGCATTCAACAGAATTCAACATCCACTCATGATAAAACTCAACAAATTAGGCATAGAAGAAACATCAACATAATAAAAGCCATATATGACAAGCTCTCAATCAATATCATATTCAATGGTGAGAAGCTGAAAGCTATTTCCCTAAAATCAGAAATAGGACAAAGGTGCGCACTCTCACCACAATTATTCAAAAGTACTTAAGTCCAAGACAGAACAATAAGGCAAGAACAAGAAATAAAAGGTATTATTATTGGAAAGAAAGAAGCAAAACTGTCTTTGTTTTCAAGACAATAGGATTTTACATGTAGAAAATCCTGAAGATTCAACCAAAAAACTTGTTATACCTAATCAATTAATTCAATAAAGTTTCAGGATACAAATTAATAACATACAAGAATCGGTAGTGTTTGTATATACTAACAACAACAACAAAAATCTAAAAATGGAAAAAATCTATCCCATTGAAAATAGCATCAAAAACAATAAAATACTTAAAAATAAATTTAACTCAGGAGGTGAAAGAGTTCTATCGAAAACAACAAAACACTCATGAAAGACATTGAGAAAGACACAAATAAATGGAAAAGTATCCCATGATCATGAACTGGAAAAATTAATATTATTAAAATGTCAATACTACCAAAAGACACTAAGATTCAATGCAATCTCTATAAAGATAATAATGGAAGTTTCACAGCGATAGAAAAAACACTCCTGTAAGTTCATAAGAAACAACAGAAGACCACAAAGCCAAAGAGCAAAAGAAATCCTGAAAAAGAAGAACAGCAGGAGATACCACACTTCTTGTTTTCAGTCTATACTATAAAGCTACAGTCATCAAAAAACAGTACAGTATTGGCATAAAAACAAATCGACCAATGGAACAGAATCAACAGCGTAATAACCAGAAAGAAACACAAACATACACAGTCAACTAATATTTGACAAGTAAAGAGAAGACAATGTCTTCAATGGTGCTGGGATATTTGAATATTCACATTTAAAATAATGAAACTAAACTCATTACCTTACACAACTAACAAAAAACTAACTGAAATGAATTAAACACTTAAATGTAAGACCTGAAACCACAAAACTCCTAGAGAAAAAGAAAGTAACAAAGTTCTTTGACATGGGACTTAGTAATAATATTATGAATATGACATCTAAAGCACAAGCAATAAAATAAAAAATAAACACAAGGACTACATCAAACTATAAAGCTTCCACACAGCAAAACAAACCACCAACAAAGTGAACAGACAGCCTGAGGAATGGGGGAAAAACTGCAAACTCGTGCTCGCTTCGGCAGCACATATACTAAAAAAAAAACTGCAAACTCTATATCAGATAAGAAGTTAACATCCAAAACATGAAAAGAATTCATACAACTCAACTGGAAAAAAAACAAACAAAACAAAACAAAGCAAAAAAAAAAAAAAACACAAATGACCTAATTTAGAAAAGGACAAAGAACTTGAACAGATATTTCTCCAGGGAACATATATAAAAGGCCAACAGGTACATAAAAAGACATTCAATAGCACTAGTCATTAGGAAAATGGAAATTAAAACTACAATGAGATACTGCCTACCAGTTAAAATGATCATCACCAAAGAGACAAGAAAAAAATGCTTATGTGGATGTGGACAAAAAGGAACTCTGCTTACTGTTGGTGAGATTGTAGGTACGGCCTACAATCTCTAAATTGGTACAGCCCTTATGGAAAACAATACAAAGGATCCTTAAAAAGTTAAAAATAGAACTACGATTTGATCCAGCAATTCCACTTCTGGGAATATATCCAAAGGAAATTAAAACACTAACTCAAATGATTCTGCAACCCCCCAAGCTCACAGTAACATTATTTACAAGAGCCAAAACATAGACACAACTTAAGTGTCTATCAATGAATAAAGAAGTTGTAACGTGTGTGTCACACACACACACACACACACACACAGGAATATTATGCAGCCATAAAAATGAGGAAACTTTGCCATTTGCAACAACATTTGGACCTTGATGGCTGAAAGAAATTAGTCAGATAAAGAAAAATACTGTATGATCTCAATTATATGTGGAATCTAAACAAAAACAAATTCATAGAAAAGGAGATCAGAAGATTTGTGGTTACCAGAGCCAGGGGTTTGGGGATGGAGAAGTTAGAGGAAGGTGGACAAAAGGTACAAAGTTCCAGTTATAAGATAAGTAAGTAGTAGGGATGTAAGGTAGAACATAATGCCAACTCACACTGTTTATGATACAGAAATGTCATTAAGAAAGTAAAATCCTAAGTGTTCATGTCACAAGGAGAAATCTTTTTTCCTTTACTCTTTTCTTCTTCCTTTTTTTTCTTTGTATCTATATGAGAAGATGGATGCTAGCTCAACTTATTGTGGTGATCATTTCACTATATCTATACATAAATCAAACCATTAAAAACTACTTAAAGAAATAAGGGAGCAAGACAAGATCAATGGTGTCAAATACTACTAATGATGAGAATTAAGTCTTAGATTTAGCAATGTGAAGGTCACTAGTTACCTTGATCAGGGCAGTCTGAAGTGAATCTGCCTTAAGTTAGCTTTAAATAGTTTGGGAGGAGAGAAATTAGAATCAGTGGGTACAGACTACTCTTTGAAGGAGTTTTGCTCTAAGGGGAAAGACAGCAATGAGGCAGTAACATGAATACATTCAGACCTCCTTCAAAAGATATCAAGAGTAAATGTGCATTATTCCAGCCACCCAAAGAAATACACAAGTTCAAAACATACTCGAAAAAGAAAATATTACCAAATGTGTTAATAAGTACTCCATATGTGAAAAGCTGGGCCTGAAGTGACAAAAAGAAAACCTATCAAAAACAGTAGAACGCCCATATGACTTCCTAAATGATGTACCTGTTAGTCCCACCCACCACTGATTCGCATCACATATTATTCACAATCAATAAAAACAGACCCAAAGAATCTCAGTGATCATATGACGAATGTGCTATCATATTGTGTCAGACAACTGTTACACTGCTTACCCTTATCATTACTAAATTAAATAGTTACTAAAGAAGAGAATACTCAGATCTCAGGGGAAAAAAAAATATTCTCCAGTTTCTGTCTCCTGAAATCATTACAGAAATGATAGACTATTGTCAAACATTTTAAATGCTTATTAGAAAGAGGAACAAATTTGTCTGATTATTAATAAATTATGAGACAAAAAAATGGAGATTTGGGAGTTAGAATATAAATATCTGAGTAGCATACTTTGCCATATATGAGAACAAAGATTAATGAATCTATGCCATGAGGTGGTGTAATTTAGTAGTAAGCATAACATAGATACAGGCTCAAATCCTGACTTGCCATTTTACTAGCTCTATGATCTCAGGCAAATTATTTAAGGCCCCCAGCCTCAGTTTACATGCCTATAAAATAAGGACAATTACAGCTGCCTAAGGGTCATAGTGAGCATTAAGAAATATAAAAGGAGGGCAGCCCCAGTGGCCCAGCGATTTAGGGCTGCCTGCAGCCCAAGGTGTGATCCTGGAGACCTGGGATCGAGTCCCACATCAGGCTCCCTGCATGGAGCCTGCCTGTGCCTCTGCCTCTCTCTCTCTTTCTGTCTCTCATGAATAAATAAATAAAATAAATCTTTAAAAAAGAAAAGAAATATAAAAGGAAAGTACCTACTATAGAATGGGTATACTAGTCAGCTGGGGCTGCCATAACAAAGCGCTACAGACTGGGGGAATTAAGTAACAAATTTATTTTCTCACAGTTCTGGAAGCTAGAAGTCTGAGATCAAGGTGCCAGCACGGTCAGACTCTGGCCAAAGCGCTCTTCCAGGCTTGCAAGTAGCTGCCTGTTTGCCATGTGCTCACACAGCCTTTCCTCTGTATGTACACTTAGAAAGAACAAGAGAGTGAGTAATCAAGAGGGGGAAGAAAGGTTAGGTCTCTGATGTTTGTTCTTATAACATCTCATAACCCACCCTCATGACTTTCATTTGACCCTAATTATCTCCCGAAGTCCCTACCTCCAAGTACATCACATTGAAGTTTATGGGCTTCAGCATGAATTTTGAAAGGGACATAGACATTTTTCCATAACAATGGGTAAACACCAAAAAAAGAAAAGATGAAACTGTAAAAATTACTGTTACAGACTCTATTATAATTAAACCTACTACTAATGATAATTTGAATCCTAGTTTCCCTACCTAATCACAGTGCTGTAATGGTTTTCTTTCCTTAACAAGAGTTTTATTTTTGTATTTACTATCACAGTGCCTTACACTCAAAAGGTAGGCAAGGTTGGATTTTAAGCTTTTTGAGGGCAACAGTTGTGGCCACACTCATTTTTTAAGCCATGGTAGTTAAACTAATGCCTGAGATATAACAAGTGTTTCATAGATATCTGATTATGAGTAATTGGAATTATGCTCTCTTCATCCATTTTCATTTTTATACCCAAAGTAGACAAATAAAATCAAAAAACGTAGACAGTAATATAACTTACCACAAAGAAAGGTATATGACAAAAAATTTTTCAGAAAAATGATATGTAAAAACTATTGTAGAAACTCCATTTGGGATATTTGTTGATGAAGGCTACAATCTTACATTTCGTACGTTATCTCTTTGCACTCTGACAAGAAAAGTGGTTCTCTTCCACAGTAAACTGGCCATTATAAAAAATATAACTCTTATTGGCAGGGAGATTAGCAGACAGATATGGGTCTGGTCTTTAATGGAAATGTAATCAGCAGTCCATCTTTATGAGGGTGTGCTGCCATCACTGAATATCCACTTAGGGGGCAAGGCCAAGGCTGCAGGCAGCAGTCCAAAAGCATTAACATCCCCCCAGGTGACAATAAGAGAATGAAAAATGCTCATGGGGAGAGGGTCCATTTCATATTTCCTATTTTTTTAAAAGTAAAACAGAAAGTTGGTCATTTTATATCAATTTAGTCTGCTGAGGTTCTCTAATTTGACAATGAAAGAGTTTACCATCATCTACCCATTGAGAACTCACAATCCATTTGCTAGTTGAAGAGTATGTTCCCCTTGTCATAATGCAAAGTTAGCTAACCAACCCTAGTTAAAGGCCTCAGAATAGTTCTAGATCCTTCCTGTGACACAAAACACACTTCATAATGGAACTCCTTACTTCCCTGTAAAGTTACCTCTCCTGCTATTATTCTTCACAAAATGTCTTCCAAGATTGTAGAACTACTTGCACTTTCCAATTATATGTTGCTGTATCTTTATATACGCTTCCGCCTCATCCTGGCATTCCTTTCTCCCTGGTTCATCTGGAAAAGTCCTTAATATCCTCTCTGACCAAAGCTAGATATCACTTCCCACTTCCACCATGGATAGGGATTATCCAAAGGGATATCCAAGAAAATGTACTATTTTACCACTTTCCTCCTTTGGAGTTCCTGCTTTAGGTTGGGATGTACACACTAGATTTTAATTACTTATTTAAAAAGTCTATCTGCTCCACCAGATTCTGAACTTTGTAACAGCCAGGCCTATCCCTATGTTATTTTGTAAGCTAAGAGCCTAAGACAGCATCAGATATTTTGGATTTATATGTCCAGATAAGCTTGGCATCTAAAGGTCTTTTCCAAAGAAGTCTTCAAAAGATAGGAAAATCATTATTTCTAACCCAGCTATATATTAACATATTTCTAGTCCAGCCATATATTACAAGAGAAAAGCCATCCTTAGAATAATAGTACTTCTTATGGGTTAGATTATATAAATGATTGTTTACAAGACACACTGAGATATTCTAATAGTTTGATTATGATCATTCAAACTTTCAAACATTCACTCTAACTATTCTGAGTGAGGTAAAGTGTCAAGGATTTCATTGTCAAATTAACCCTTAATTTCCAGGATCTGTCATCTAATGGAAGAGACATATAGGTACAGATATATGCAAAAACAGTTTTCTAAGTGTTTTATTAGGAATATGAACAACTAGTTTGGGAAGTAAAGAAAGGGAGTAGAAATAAAGCTTCACAGAGGATATGACATTTGAAGAGAATCTTGGTGGTTAAAGATGCAATTTTACCTTAAGGGGAGGAGGGCAAGTAGAAAATATTACATGTAGAAAAGTAAAGTTGTGCTTATAAAAGTTAGTTTTTCACTAAACAGCTATTTCCCAACTTCTTACTTATCAAGAAGACCCCAGTTTCATTTAACCTTCTCCAATGAGTCCTTCCAAGAAGATAAGGTTTCCCTTTAACCACTCTGGGTGAACTGCAACTAGTTTAAGCCCATTTTCCTCTCAGCAAGAGATTGGCAAGGGCAGGAGATACAATTCTGGCCAATGGGACAAGAGTTGATGCCTAAAAATTTCAGGAAATCCTTCTCACTCTAGAAAGTGATGCAAAACAGAGAAATTCCTTGTTACTGCTTGCAGACGCTATTGTTTGAAAACACTGTTTATGGAGCTGGTTCACCCAACTTGTATGTCCATGAAGAGAAAAGAAGCAACATGCTAAACATAACACAAAGGAAAAGGGAATGCACCTAGGTTTCTGACGTCTTCACTATGCCACTGAATCAACTAACACGAGAATCTCTCTCCTTCTCACTGGGCTTTTTTTATATGAAATATTTTTTTTTTTTTTTAACCAAGACACTTACATGTTTTCTGAAACATCCTAATTGATGCAGCATAAAAATGCATGTTGTATTTGGGAAACAGTCAAATGCCATGTGTAGCTAGGGACATATTCTGGAGGGAGAGAAGTTGGAAGGATGAATGGTGACAGAGAAGAATACAGATTAAGCTAAACCCTGAAGGGCCTTCTCCATGTTAAGAAATACTCTGTCTCACTCTCTATGGAATCATGGACTCTAAAACAATGCATTAAATGAAGCCTGTTGAGACACAGATCTGAGGCTGATTTAAGAAATAACAGAACTGACAATGTGAGAAAGGAAATGAAGACAAGAAAATGGAAATCTTTTAAAATAAGTATAGAGAGAAATTTTAAATCAAGTAGATGTAGAGATAAATGATTGTTTTAAAATAGTCTTGAATGAAGAATCTACCCAAAAAAGCACCTTTTTTTTTTCTATTTTTCTCTTACAAAGGCAGCAGAAATGTTAGAAGTATTTGAAAAGAGATAAAATTGACAAGTGGCAAGAAATTATGAGAGTTAAACCATAGGTGTGCTGAGTATATTGTCATAGCGGTCATTATATTTAATCACTCTTATAAAATGTCATTTAATTATAGCTCTCTCAAGACAGATGTACTGTGTTCTATGAAAATCCAGGCATCTAAATGAACAATGGTTCATCCTTACATGAGTGCTAATGCCTTCTCGATCATGGCTCTCAGAAAGAGAGGGAGAGGGATGCCTGGGTGGCTCAGCAGTTGAGCATCTGCCTTCTACTCAGGGTGTGATCCCGGGGCCGGGGATGGAGTCCCTCATCGGGCTCCCTGCATGGAGCCTGCTTCTCTCTCTGCCTGTGTCTCTGCCTTTCTCTATATGTCTCTCATGAATAAATGAATACAATCTTAAAAAAAGAAAGAGAAAAAGAAGAAGAAAGAAAAGAAAGAAAGAAAGAAAGAAAGAAAGAAAGAAAGAAAGAAAGAAAGAAAGAAAGAAAGAAAGAAAAGAAAAGAAAGAACAACCCTCCATTTGATTACCTCATGTGTTTACCTGAGGAAATTAATAGGTCTATCTTTCACAACCCTATGTATCCATTCGATGTCAAAAGTTGACTTTTACTTTAATTCATTTTCATTTTTAAAACTACACTTCTCATTTCAAGTCTTTGCCAGCTTCTGTCTACATAGTGCTTCACATTTTACAAAGTTTTTTCCACATAAACTCATTCCATCAACATTCATTTATTCAATAAGTATTTACTGAGTGCCTACTGTATGTTAGAGATTATGCTTGACTCTGGAGGTAGAATGGTACATAAATATGGCATGATCCCTGCTTCACTTACAGCAATACTTCTACTACTAAGGTTCTACCTTAGACTTGCCTGAAGGAGGTTTTAAAATTTACTCATGCTCAAATCCATGATTTAATTTTTGCCAGTTAAACTAACTCATTCTGCTACTATTTTTTTATTCTAAGTAGCATATACAACTAGTATTCTTCATCAACTAGAAGATCTTGAAATTTTGGGAGATGGTCCTCTCTCTGTCTCTGTATGGTTTTGCAACAGAAATGGAAAAAGAAATGACTCAGCATGATGCAACTGGTCTCTCTCAAATTCAGTGACTGTCTTTTATTCAGTAACCATTTCTTTGGCATCAACTTGTTCCTTTTTCTTTCCCTACCGCTGCCAAAATCCATATATTGAGAAACTATTCATTTTTATTATTATGATTATAATCCTTTCTAGTTTAAAAAGCTTGGCTACAGTCACAGACTCTTATTTTGAAAAGATCATAATTGTTTCCCAGTTTAATAATGCCATTTAAAATATTTTACGACCAAAACGGATGGATGACAAGTTTCTAAGACACAGGTGTAAACACAATTCTCCAAAGGAAAAGCTCTATTCTGGCTCATAAAGTTTCCCAAATTCTTTTTATGATAGAACCCTTCTTTATTATTTGTCTGATAACTGTGTCTTCTCATTTCAAGGTCCCCAGCAGGTTTTGGGGGAGTTTTTTGTTTTTTGTTTTTATTTTAAAGATTGGTCTCTGTTCACATTTGTGGTCAAGCACTTCCGTGGTTGAGTTCATTCATAACTAGACCTCTTGTCCTGCTAGGTAAATGGGAGAGTGATTTTACTTCCTTGTCTCCCTGAAAGGGAGAGCCATGTGACTAGTTCTGGCTATTAGTTTGTAGTATGCATCTGCTCTGGACTAAAGCATTTTAACTGCTCACGAAAAACTCTTGAGCATTTTTTCTCTCTCTTGTGCTGATAAACTATGGAATCACAGGTTCCAGATAATGTAGCTATATAATAGATAGATGGTAGAGCCCTCAACAATCTCAGTCTGAGTCCATATGAAACAAAAATCCCTGTCTGTACAGGATAAGTAGCAGGAATAAGAAATAGAAATAGGTGAATTGTTTACCATAACACAAGCCTACCCTACCTAATGTGACTGATATAATCTTAATGTCTTGGGATGAGAGGCAGTGTTGGTGGTAAACCAGATCACTCACAGCTTTACCACTCTTTCCTCAGTGAACAGTTTTCATCTCCCTCCATGAAGAACTGAAAAGCCCAAGAGGATAAACTCTAGGGTTGAATCTGTGGACACAACAGCCAAGTATTTCTTTTTATCTTCCTCCAAAAAATAGTATAAATGGATGCCACTGATGGATGCTAGGAAGGTATATAATTACCTTCAAAAGCACCTGTGACAGCAAATTCTTTGTCTACTTGTGTTTTCCAGTCCTGAGTTTTTCTTATTTTTTTTCTAAAGTTACTTTTCTTGCTTAGAATGAATCCATTACTCTTTGGACTTTCTCTGGAATAATGCCCTCGGCTCAAAGAAGATGTTACACGGGAAGCATAGCTCAAAATCATAGATTAGCCAGCCATAATTGTAGACTTTGTGGTTATTCATAGTATTTGAACTTCCAAAGAAAGTTAACCTTAAAAAGAAAAAATAAAGTAAATTAGATATACTTTCACTGAGCCACTTTATTTCCAGCTGCCATTCAACACGCTGAAAATGTTTTCCCTTTGTGTTCAAAGGTCATGATGAATGCCAGTCTGATTCCTCAAAAAGTGATGGAACAGCCATTGTGGATGGAACAAAAATGACATGTCAATTCATTTTAAGCATCATTATGCTTCCAATGAACTTAAAACATTTTAATTTTAAAACAAGGGCTTCATTTCTCCTCAGGAGAAAAAAAAAAGGAAAATGCTCTTCCATTTCTAAGACCATAATATGCCAAAAAAACTATTACTTCTCGGGGAACCCTGGGTGGCGCAGCGGTTTGGCGCCTGCCTTTGGCCCAGGGCGCGATCCTGGAGACCCAGGATCGAATCCCACATTGGGCTCCCGGTGCATGGAGCCTGCTTCTCCCTCTGCCTGTGTCTCTGCCTCTCTCTCTCTCTCTCTCTCTCTCTCTGTATGACTATCATAAATAAAAAAAAAAAACTATTACTTCTATTCATAATTAACCTTTTGGCCGTGCTAGGAAAAATGTATCATTTCTGATTCTATTAGAAAAATTATTTTATTGAGAACACAGTGATATCTTAGGCAAAATTTAACAGTGAGTTCAAACTGACACAGACATTGCCCACTGAAAGACTTTCACCAAGAGCAATATGCCCAAATGTAACCAGATAAAAGTATCTTTGCTGCAGGAAAAATTAATCAACCAGTCTTTAGTAGCTTACAATATAATAAGAGATAATGCCAAATATCAATGGCTTTAGAACAAAAAGGTTTATATCTTACTAATGTTTATTTACACTACTGGTCAGCTTTCCCTTTGCTCCATTTGGAGTCTCACACTATAGAAACAATCTCTATGAAAGACATGCTATTCTCTTGGAAAAGGGAGAAAAGACAGAAATGAAATCCTGTGAGGGCTTTTAA
Organism: Canis aureus; assembly: GCF_053574225.1. Taxonomy (NCBI): domain Eukaryota; kingdom Metazoa; phylum Chordata; class Mammalia; order Carnivora; family Canidae; genus Canis; species Canis aureus. Next base: position 16,491,511 of record NC_135645.1, read on the forward strand.
ATCTTCTGTTCTAAAGTGACACAGCATCATTTTGACGCACATTGCATTGGCCAAAGCAAGACAAATAGTTAAGTCACATGTCAACAGACTAGGAAAAAAATAATTTCACAAAGAGAGGCAGCAACCAATTAGAAATGATAATAAATCTACCCAAAAGGAATTTTTCACCTAATCATTCCTCAGTGGCTAAGGTCTGAGCCAGCCTTAACATGCCTGATATGAAGCCTCCTTCAGTTCTTCTAGACTCCAAACTTGGTTCTGTTAACTCTAAGTTTCTCAGGATATGTCAAGCTAATTTTCCATCCACATGAATACCTCTTCTTATGATGCAGTTCTGGTATTGCACCCTAGAGAAGGCTAGGCACACAGATATGGAAACCTCAAGAAATGGTGTTTTGCTTTATTTATGTAGAGCTATTTACTAAACTCAGCAGAAAACAATGTCCCAGGTTTTTTCTTCCTTTTTTTTTTTTTTTTTTAAAGTCAAGGCAATCTTCTGGATCCAGAGCCCCAACTCTGAACCACAATTCAGTCTAATGTTTGAATACAAACTGTTGGACTCTTGATCATCTCATGACTATCCCATGTTTGTGACTTTAACTTCATGTATTTATTTCGGTTTTTAGACATCTTAACATTAAGTTAAAATATGGTTAATATTTTTTCAACATAATTATAACATCACTTTTTCCTGCACTAGGTTTGAGTTCTAACTCTACCACTCACAAACAAAGTAGACTTGAACAAGTCTTGTGCTTCCTAAGAACTCTGAATATCAAAACTCAAACAGATTTTAAAGCCCTCTACAACACCCTAATCTTCAAGATGAAGAAACTAACTTCTTAAAGAATTTCATTTGATTAGAATTGAATGCATGTCAACGACCTCAATACTTCCCACTCTGCCCCAGTCATAGTTAAATACCTACCCTCCAACCAAAACTAAAACATCATGGAGTCTAAAGTAGTCTGGTTACAACGTAATCTAGGATATCCAAATAAGTGTATGGTATGTCTCAGTCCTCTAACTTATCTTTACTATTCTTGAATCTTTAACTGCTCTGTACTCAACTGCTTTAAAACATATGGCATCCATGTGCCAATTTCTGCCTAAGCCAACTTCTACAAATTTTACCTCATTCCCATTTATCCTCTAGCAGTGGCAGAACCAGCAATGGCAAAGGTGGTGGTGGTGGAGGTAGTAGTAGTAGTAGTAGTGGTAGTAGTATTAGTAAAAGTAGTAAACTCATTTTATTTTGCAAGAGGGTCCTCTAGAGTACAGACAACAAAACTGAGGCACAGAGAGGGTAAGTCTCTTGCCCAAATTGCCACAGGTAGGAAGTGGCAGAGCTGGGATTTAAATCCAAGCAGTAGGACTCCAGAGCCCCTGCCTTAACTACTATGCTTTATTACTTTCTTCCTTCTATTAACTCTGCTGATCTAAATTCTTATTCCTCTGCCCACTCTGTAACAAGAATTTTGTAAAGCTTCTCTTAAGAAAAAATTGTATTACTAGAATAAATATGTAAAACCAATCATTTATTTCTCCTTATCTTCATTATATAACATTATAGAAATAAAATCCAATTAGAGGGTAAAAATATCTGTAAAATTTTTGTTTGGAATGATTAATATCTTTAACAATATGCTGTTTCCTTTAATATAAATTACTATGAGACACACTTTCATATGCACACATAAATCTAATTTTATTTTAATGCAAATAGCCTATTTTTAAAGTATCATTTATGATCATCTATTTATTAAGTTGTATACAATTACATTCTCCTTCAAAGTTCCTACACTTATTAGTGTGATGAATGTTAAATATAAACCTCTCCTTTTTTGCCCTTACTCTTAATGTACATTAGTAGGAGTGATTACCATTTATTACCCTTAGATTATATTCAAATTTCCAAGCAAGCAAAGAGATTTGGTGTAGAATCTTTTTTTAGGCAATGTTGAAAACATGATTAATTTACATGAAACCCCTATGTGATCATACAACAGGATTACTCACATCATTTAAAGACTATTCTAGAATTTTAAGACTAAAGAGTTAATGATTTTTGTAATCACAAGATACAATTTGAGATGCTAACTTTATCAATGACTCATTACTGATTAGCAAGGAGTCACCAGTTGGAACAAGCACTTTTAAACCATATTTTGGAGATATTTTGACAATCCTTCCCACTCCAATGTTCCTGACAACCCTTGACACAGAGTATCACTTGTCTAATAGTAATAATAGTTGAAAATATTTTCAAATTTTTGGAATGCTGGCTAATGAAGTCAACCTACATGCAGTCAAGATTCTATCTATTTAAAGGACTATTTTAACTAATAATAAATGCTAGTTTAAAAGGAAATATTTTAAGAAATATCACCTAGGTTAAAACCCAAGTAAAACTCTGATTAAGCCAATTCATTATTATTTGTTTCATCTGTACACCCTAACTCACGGGTCTCAGGTGATCTAATCCTGTAGGTCCTCAGGGGTTAGATATTATATCTTCTCATCTTGGAAGCCCCAAAACCTAAAGTAATATAGATGTTCAACAAATATCTGTTAAATAATGAACAAATGAAAGGAATAAATAAAAACCGAAGTTTTGGAAACGTTAAAATTTGAAACAGAAATTGACTTTAAAGACTCATTAAATTTATATGCTGCAAAGAAAACAATGAAGTCATTTAGACCATCCTCTGCAACCAAACAGATTTGTATGTAGAAATATAGAATTGTGTGAGTACAAAGGAGTATCAGTACAATTAGTCAAAGTATAGCTCAACCAGCAGGAAGCCCACTACAATTTGTGGAACTACTCCAAGCACCGCAGATTTTGCAATACTTTTAAATTCTAATTTTAAACTCAGAAAGACAAAACGGAAAAAGTTATAGGTTATTGGGTTAAATAATACTTCTGTATCAATCTATGGCTTTCTATTAGAGTAGGCAATCACCTTGTTCTTGTTGGGGGTGGGAAATTCTTGGTGCTTTTGAGGAAGCAACTAAAAGCAGTGGTTCAGAGAGACCGTGAGCAAAGTTAAAAGTATAACAATACCAATTTACTACAGCATTCCTTTAACTATTGTGGCTCTATGCATCCAATCTTGGAGATGAAAGCCCTCTAACTCCCACCTGCAGATACAATGCCAACTCAGACTCTGAATGGTTCTTCCCTAATAAACAACTCTAAGACTAGATGAATGGATCAGCAGCAAGTCCCTTTCAGATTTCCTGCCTTAAGAGCCCATACCAATCCCTCTTTCCAGCTCATCTGACTTTTCTCTTTGGTCTGTCTAGTTTATAAGACTGACCAACTCTGTTCTGGCCTCTGGAGTCACCAACTGATAGACCCATCCTTTTGCTTGCACCCAGGGCACACGGACACAAATGCACAAACAAGTACACACATGTCATACAAATTAAAAGCCATCAATAGCCAAATTTCTCCATATAAGATCAAGGCTATCTCTCCTACCTAAGACAGAGGATATGTGTTCAGACAGCTGCAATCTAACCTATGTATTCCCCTTTCAGGTCAACCCACCAGGGACTTATATTTGTTCTATATTACCTCATGTTTATTTGGGAGTGAAGTGTATTTGACAATAATCTGCTGCTTTAGGGTTTCTCTTAAACCTATCTCCAGCAAATATGTTTTCAACTTGGTCCAGAAAGAACTATTACTTGATCATCTATGTAATAATAATGTGCAACATATATGGATGCTAAAAATAAAAGTAAAAATCCGAGTGTAGGAGATTAAATGATTTTGATACTTCACTTATAGAAGTTGTAATGAGTTTCGTAATTTAACCCCTGGTTTTAAGCTTGTTTTATTTTCTTTTTTAATGCTTCACTCTGATGTAACTAAGAAGTAGGGCCACATTTGATGTCACTTTCCAAATTATTGATAGGCACCCCAGACATCATTTAGTATTTATAAAAAAAATAATAATTAAAAAGTAACTGACTTAGCAGCAAACATTTTTTCCAAATCTTAAAACTGTAGACAGACTGTACCTGCAGCTTTAATTTCAATTTATTTTTCCAAGACATTTAGCAGTAAACATGACAGTATTTTCTAAATTAAACAGAATACATAATAAGTATTTCATGAATATTAGTGTGTATTTGTTAATGTGTTGCTTACTGCTGCAACAAATAAGCCTACACATTTTACTGGCTTATCACTGTAGAAGTATGTTATTGGTCTACAAGAAGTCTTCTACATGTTAATTCAGGTACCCAACTTCCACCATCTAATATTCCTTACCTCTTTCAGGGTCTGCAGTTACCTAGTGGGGGTGTGGGGAAGAAAACTCTTTGGGACATATGTCACTCCATTTAAATTCCATTGAGAGAACTAGTCACAATGCCCCACAATATGGGAGAGGAATGAAGGAATAGTCCTGGTTCAGCAGCTGCTTCCCAGCACTCACTGTATATCCCTTAGTATGTAGGAGGGAGCTCAAATCTTTGTGGGACAGCTGGCTGTCCTTCCTACTGCTAACATTTATACCAAAGTTCACAGACTCAAATGCAAACAGACAGTAATAAATGAAGTGGTTTAGTTGTAAAACTATAGGAACTTAGGAACTATTGGAACTTAGGAAACTATAGGGAATCTAAAGAATATTCTCGGACTAAAAAGGGATGATGGTTCCTATACAGAAAAGCATGCACATCATTGGCAGAGCTTCTCATATGAGAAAAAAAAAAAATGTGTATCCTAAAAATGTGTAATCTCATGAGTTTTAGAAGTAGGCTAATAAGGGGAAGGGTGGTGGGCAAAACAGGTAAAGGGGAGTGGGAGTAACGGGAATGCAGTTATGGAATGAGTAAGACATGGAAATAAAAGGCACAGCACAGAGAATATAGTCAATTCTACTGTGACAGCCTTTTTGGTGACGGATGGTAGCTACACTTGTGGTGAGCACAGAATCACTTACCATATCACTGTGCTGTACACCTGAAACTAATGTAGCATTGTCAAATATACTAAAAAAATTAATTAAAAATTAAAAGTAATCAAATAAGTAAATAAAACTGTGAAAGCAGCATAAAACATTTCTGCAAACCAGAACTGGCTGACAGAAAATGTGTCTGCAATCTCTACTGCATATGGTACCTTCCCTCTGATAAATTCACCCTTCCATAAAGAGACAGAAGGGCTATTGTCTTCATAGGTTCAGTGTTCTTCAAGCTTTCTTTTTATGTTCAGGAAAAAAAAGGGAAGAAGTACTCTTAGTGCGTGTGTATATAAATGTTATATGCAAAATATACATTATATATATTGTTTATATCTAAAGGCAATGCATTTAGAATGAGGTCCATCATTAATGGTGTGGATGTGAATCCACACTTCAAATAATCTTCCTCATAATTTTATTTTTTAAAGAGCTTCATGACAGATATGATTAGGTAATCATTGTTCTGCCTCTTAAAGTAGCTGATGAAGAGGACATTGAAATAGAAGAGGCATCATTTTCTCTATTTTATCTTTGCTTATGCTTATATTCAATGCAAATCTGCACAAAGAAATCTTTTTGAGCTACCTCTTAATTTTATTAACATAATGTTAGCAAAGCCTTATGTCTTCCAATTTTAGACTAAAAAATGCTAACAGAAGTTCTTAAAATTTCTCTTTGCCTCAATTGTTTTGTATCTATCTCTCTCTCTCTCTCTCACACACACACACACACACACATAATATCTTGTTCAAGATTATACCCTCTCTTTGACTAAGTAACATCTGCAATGTTATAGTTCACATTTGTATAGTATATAGTTTGCTTAGGTCCATAGGGTACCTCTTAAGTATTATCTCACCTTGAAAGACTAAAATTTAGTTTAATTTATGGCTCTTCAAAAATTTTCTACTTACTTAAATCATAGAGATACTCTATTAGTGCTTGGAAGACTAAGGAAAATTTTATTAATCATGTTACCAAGAGCATTTTCTTGGTACTTATAATAGCAAAACACTAGTTTCTATAAACTGAGATTTAGAGCCTTGCAATTGGGCCGAAACAGAATGAAAGAAAGGAAATAAAGACTGGAGCTGGGTTTTCAAGCAATTTTGGTTTAAAATGTGTAAAAAGATGCAGAAAATAATTCTTCTCTTGGTTCCAGGAGAGTTATGATTGTGATTCCTCATACATAAAAATGAGCGTATGTCCTGAAGTTATGTTGCTACACCAAATAACTACTTATGTTTAAAGTTCGTAATTAGTTGGCAGTTGATCCAATTAGGTGAAAATACAGCTTTCTTTTCTATTCAGAGAAATGAGATATTGTATATTATTGTGCTTATAAGGTAAATGAAAATATGCAAATTATGAAATTGTTTAGGCATTCCTTATACTGTCCCTTCTGCAACCTATTTCTTACCTACTGATTTTCTTTGATACTGGAAATCACTTGAGGTTTCTGAGATGAATATTAATTGTAACCAGAATTTTTGGCCTATTACATTCTGAAACTTAATTTCACATATGCCCCAGGAAGAGAAGTCTATCAAATAAATTATGAGCCAAACTCTTAACAGTACCGGAAGATACTACATAGACTTTTATTTTTACTTCACATATATCTGTATTATTTGAATACTATTACATTTGTGATGAATAAATATATATATACATATAAAAATACACATGTATTTTTATAAAATATAAAAACATAAATATATATACATATAAATAGTAAGAACTAATATATATCTAATCTATTTATCTACCTACCTCTCTGATCTATCTTGTGCTTCCTTTATGATAGGTACTTCTCTAACCTCTTTATATTTGTTCTTTTAATCCAGTATGATCTGAGCAAGTTACCTAATCCTGTGAGTAAAATCATAAAAACATCAATTTAATCTGTCCCATAAAGTGGTTGTCAACATTAAGTAAATATGTATATTGTATTTAGAACCTTGCGTAACTCTGTAAGGGTTGAATAAGCATTAGCTATTATCCAGAAGTGACCTCCATGACAAAAGTGATTTTTACCTCATTTTTTTCATTTCTGTATCCCCAGTATTGAAAAGTTCATAGTATGTGCTCAATAAATATCTAGTGAATGTATGATCTTAAGAATCAGATGTACTGTGATCCCCAATCTGTAGTAAGATAACTAACACGGACAAGATCAAATAGCTGTTAAAAAATACAACTGATTTTTAACACAGCTAATTTGATTCCAAGGGTTTGTACACTCATCCTCTCCTCTCTATTGTCATTATTTTTAGAACAGGCTATAAAGAATACAAAAGGAGAATTAGCCTTAGAATAGTGAGATCTCATTTAGGCCATCCAGTCCTTGAAGATCTACTAAAGCTATCATGAAATCACAGCTTCCAGAAACACATTTCTGGCAATGAATGTTGAAAAAGGTACTCTTAGGCAGGGAGATTGCCTAAGAAGCTGGAGAAATGTACACCATAACTATAGAACGATTTCACCAAGAAAATAGTTAAATTTTAAATCCATTAATAAAATAGCTAATTCCAACCATCCACTCATGCCCTGTAGACACAGGCTCTACTCCCATTCCAAAGCTGTATTCTGGCAGAATTTTTCCTCCAAAGGTTTTAGAAGATTCTCAACAATTCTTTACCAATTGTGAAGCTGCTCCCAAATGAAGTCATTTACTGAAATCACTTTGCACATAAAAATCAAAGGTCAAAAATAATGCATGAAAAAGTCATGAAAGAAAATGTCTCCAGGTTTTTCCTGGATAGCACTCGGAACTTTTGTTAAAATGCATTTATCTTAAACCAAAATCATCACTTTGATCCACTGTTTAATCAGAATATTATATGTATATTAGAAACATGTCCAATCATATGACTTCTATAAGTCTAGATTTTTATTCACTGAAAACAAATTATCTGTAAAAAAAAAAACTGTATTATCAAGAAAGCAATAATACTATTTAAATGAGTGGGAAAAGACCTAAGAAAAAGGGAAAGAAAGGAAGGATAGGAAAATCAAATATTAAATACCAAATTGGGTTTTAGAAAAAAATATTTGAAGAGTTTGAAAAAAAAAAAGATATTGCAGTGCTCATTCAGTTCATTTATAAAGTTCCCTTTGGGTGGCTTTTGGCTCTGACTCTTAGAGGTGAATTCAGTCACACTAATACTGATAGTCCCTGAATTCAGTTATTTTCTGGCTGTCATTTAACATTACTGAGGGATTTTAGACAAAGCAATTCACATGACTTTTACTCAAAGAAATGGTCCCTTGATTTTTCAGATTTTATCTTTTCTTTTTTTTTTTTTTTTTCATTTTGCCATTACCTTTTGCTTTGAACATAGAAGTAAAGAAGTCCCCATGTCATAACATTAGACTGCCTCTGACTAGTCTACACATAGAGACCCTATTAAAAGGCTAGGATCTCAAATGAATCAAAGGGAGGCTAAGGGACTAGTCTTGGATGACAGTAATCAAGGGGTCCCTAGAGGCTAGAGGAGCAAAGGCAAACCAGCAGGAGCAGTATATCCTGAACCCCACTGTGACCAATGTGCCCTATTGTGCCCCAAACATCACTGATGATTCAAAAATCCTACAAAGCAGCATTCAATTTGTCAGGTCTAAGTATGTACCTAATATAACCTCTTCCTCCATCTATGTGAGGTCAAGGAATGAAAGGAATTTTAGCTCCCTCTAAGACTATATAAAAAGAAAAGAGTACCCCAAAGTGAGATAATTATGCTATTAAGAATATGTGATTGAGGGGATCCCTGGGTGGCGCAGTGGTTTGGCGCCTGCCTTTGGCCCAGGGCGTGATCCTGGAGACGCAGGATCGAATCCCACGTCGGGCTCCCGGTGCATGGAGCCTGCTTCTCCTTCTGCCTATGTCTCTGCCTCTCTCTCTCTGTGTGACTATCATAAATAAAAAAAATAAAAAAAAAAAAAGAATATGTGATTGAATATTTACTCTGCAATCGAAAACCTACAAATGCCCAGTACATAAGTAAGGACAACATTTGGTTGAACCTTAGGCAGGTCTGATCAAAAGATACTATGTATTCTAGTAGAAGGAACACTCATCCATTTAGAACAAATTGGTTGGAGCCAAATCTTAGCTTCTCCATATCATAAATACAAGACTTTGTACAAGGAACTTAAACTCTCTGAGCCTGTCTCTTCATCTAAAACACAACAGAAGGGCTATTCCAAGGATCAGCAATAACCAACCTAGCACACAACAGAGACTCAGAAAATGATAACAATCCACAGAGATAACAAAAGCCTCTCTGCCATCATCTGCTTTCAGGACTACACATACATTCCCTGACATTAAACCCCTCTACACTAATATCTTGAGGACACTCTATTCTCTAGCCACAAAAACCTGGCCTGCTTCTCCAGATTTTTGAAAATATGGCAATACTACAAACTGGCCTTTATTCAGCCAATTTTCTCCCCTCAACTAATTCTGAAAAATTCATCATTATTCATCTCCTTGATGTTTCAAATAATCCATTATGATCATCTCAGATTTTCCCCTTACTGAGAAACCATATGAATTCATTGTTTCAACTATTGTCTTAAAAGAAGTGAGAATTTGTTACATCATTAATTCTTATCACCTTCACGTTATAAATATTTAGTTTGTTTGTTCATTAATCTAGGCCAGTGAATGGTTAGATTCTTCTGGGGAAAGCAAACTTTTAAAAAATAAGACTCCAGCTGCTGGGGACAACTTCACAGACACTGGTGACTTGAATACTGAAGGAAATGTAAATGCCTATAATCAAACTGCTGGTCATAAAGGAAACGCTAATCCTGATGAGTTTACCCACTATTAGGTTAGCTGGCTCTCTAGCTTGTGAGTTCATCCACAGGCTTTTCCTGAAGAGCCACTGGCCACCTTTTCGACTCAAGAGATGGATCTCTCCAAGCGCTGGGATCCTCATCTCTGCTTCCTGTTTGAAGGCCCCAGAAGCAGTGTCCAGTTTTTTTAAAAATCTGTTCAAGCTGTAGTTAGCACATAAACCAGGCAATGAGCTTATACTATAAAATTAAAATGTATGTACTAAGGAGTTAGGTAAGATTTAAGGAAAATTCCATTTATCCCATGGATTATTATCTCAATTACAAGTAATTAGCAGGGAAATATATTTGCAGTAAACGCATGTTACCATTAATGGAAGGTGATAATTACAGTTTACAAGTGTCAGTATAATCTTTTGTAATCCTTATGATCCTTTAAATAGATGTCAATTATCTCCAGTTTGCATAAACATAAGGTAGATTAATGCAAGTGATTGTATTTTTTTATTTATAACATTAAAGGTAACATTTGTTTTACAACCACTTAGCAGATTAAACTGGGCAGCAAATCTTTCATTTAGAGAACTGTTTTGTGTGCTAATATGCTAATTTGTGCTAAATGTAAATATCACTCGATTTAGAAAAGCAAGCAATAGATTCTACCCTGATTAGTTTATAGTGCAGCCATATTATCTTACTTGTTTGAGAAAGTTTGGTTAAATACAAAAGACATTTTGCTCTATGTGGTATTACAAATTATCCAGTTATTTTGCAGTTTAAGAGGGTTGTATTTAGGGGATCCCTGGGTGGCGCAGCGGTTTGGCGCCTGCCGTTGGCCCAGGGCGCGATCCTGGAGACCCGGGATCGAATCCCACATGGGGCTTCTGGTGCATGGAGCCTGCTTCTCCCTCTGCCTGTGTCTCTGCCTCTCTCTCTCTCTCTCTCTCTCCTCTCTCTCTCTGTGACTATCATAAATAAATAAAAATTTAAAAAAAAAAAAAAAGAGGGTTGTATTTAGGGAGATGCTAATGCTAGTTTTACTTTTTGTGTAATACAAATAGATTTAGTAGAGTTGTACACCTGAAACTAATGTAAAATTACGTGTCAATTATACTCAAATAAATTTTTAAAAAACCAATGGATTAATAGACAAAGGAAAAGTAATTAGAAAAAGTTCTATAGTAATTGCTGAAACTTCACAGTATTAGTTTCCACTTCATTTTTTAAATGCATTATAACTATCTCGTTCTTCATTAGACTAAGTTCTGAGAGTATAAATACCATATGTCTTACCTGTCATATATGATAACTCTGGAACTTGCACAGAGCCTAGGGCATAGAAGGTACTAATTAACTTAGAAGTGAATACCTATTGCATCCCTGTGGCATTCCTGTGTCATCCCTCATACCCCCAAAATCACCTCAATTCTATCAAATCTTTTATTCTTAGCCTTCTGGAGCTCTATGGTCAATACAATACTAGCTATAAAACAAAATCTCCTCTTCCACGCAGCATGCAATTTAGTTGTGGAGAGAAAACTATTACTTTGGAAACAATTTTTTAAAAATCATTAAGTGAGAATTTTATGGTACAGAGGAAGAAGAGATCAACACCTAAGGCATTAAAAGACCTCAGAGTGTTAGATTTGGTTTTAGTTTCCTGAGATTCAAAGGACAGCTTGGCTTTACCTAGACAGTTCATCTGTGGTGGATGTGAGTAATGAGTGATGTGATTTGGAAATGGGTATAAGCAATAGTACCAAGCAGAAAATCAACCCTGTATGTATCTCTATTTGTGAGTGACTGTTTATCTATGAATGTTTATGTCTATGTCTCCGTGTGCATTTTTCTGTATTTGTGTCTGTGATTCCTCATGTATGTGTCTCTATTGCTATGGGGCAAGTGAAAGGCAATGATGAAATGATCCATGGGTCAAGTGAAAGGCAAAGATGAGATGATCCCCTCAAAGTTAGGACAACATTCATCTGCTGATTATGACCATCCTTGTCCCTACTGCAACATGGCCTGCTGATTCAACTTCTTTCCTGCAGGCTTTATGTAATTGGAAGCTTCCTGTTTGCTAAAGATAATGGACAGATTGATTAGCAGACAAGATAAACCTTGACCATCATGCCTTGACCACCACTTGCTATACCTAGCCAAGCTCACTGATGTTCCCTGAAAAACAGTGATGTCTTAGTCCTTCCACACTAATTTCTAAGTGACTGAATGATGTCTACCTCTGGTGGTCCTAGAAGATGACCCACACTGTGTATAGGAGAGAACAAAGTAAGCATGTTGATATTTCTTCTATCTTTTAAGCCAATGATCAAGACACAAACTCCAAAACATAGTGAATCAGTGATCAATCCCAGAATATCTCTGGATAAACCAAAACAAAAACTAAATATTTATTTATGTAAATAAATAAATAAACCAAAACAAAAACTAAATATTTATTGATATAAAATAAATACACTACTTCAAATTTGTGGCAGTTACCTGATCACCTTGTAAGAATCCTGAGAATTGTAAAATAAGAGCCCAAAAGCCTGGTGCAGGTCAAAGTACAGCCTTGTTAACAATAAAGCAGATTTGGAAAGCATAGCTCACACCTAGGGCTGAAACAGAGCTAGCTATAGTTCCCTTTCAGAATTGAAGACAGAGATGCTGAGGTGAGTGGTTTGACTCATCTATGCCTTTTCAGATGAGAACTTTGAGAGAGTAGGATCTACTGCAGCAGGGCTTTGCCTACACCAATCATCTATGTGTGTTCATAGGTTAAGTCCAAGAGGGAGAAGGCAAATGTGAAAGGGTGAAACAAGATGGGCTCCAGATGGTTTGAGTGTTGCCTTAGTCTGTTCAGGCTGCTGTAACAGAGTATCATAGATTGGGTGGCTTATAACAACAGAAACTTAATTTCTCACAGTTCTAAAGGCTGGAAGGCTGCGATCAGGGTGCCAGCATGATTGAGTTCTGATGACAACCCTCTCCCAGGTAGAAGACTGCCAATCACTTAGCAGAGAGCTGAGCAGAAGCAGCCATTTCTCTTGTGACTCTTAGAACTACACTAATCACTTTCCTGAGGTTTCCACCCTCATGATCTCAGCTAATCCTAAGTACTTTCCAAAGGTCCCACGTCTTGATACATCACATGGTGGGGGAGGCAGGTAGGGCTTCAACATATGAATTTGAGGAAGATATAAACATTTAGACCAGGACACATTGACAAGTCTCAAGTAGCAGGAACTATTTACTTAAATTTTTGAAACAAAAATAAAGAAAATCTCACATTTGCTATAGCAAAAATCCCCATATGTTGTTAGAAAAGCTAAGCGATAAGCTATTAGAAAGAAAGGGTAATAAATGGAAACTACTTAAACCTTGTCAATAGATGTCATCCAGGGCTAATTTCAGTCAACATCTGCTTACGACACCCAAAATACCTCCTTAATTTCCCTTTTAATAAAATTAGTCTGAGAGAGAGAAGAAAGGAGGTAGCACTAAAAGTGTGAAGGAAATGGTGGAGGAGCTCAGAGCCAGTGGCTGGTTCGTGTAGTTGATGCTGAAATAATCCAAAAATTGGCAAACATATTTGTGGCATTAAATGTTTCTATAAATGAGAGTACTCAGAACTAGAATCAGAAGGCCCTTAAGGCACAGATCCAGGCACCCAAGGTTACACATAACTATTATGTTCTTGTGTTTAGTGAAGCTAGACATCTTCATTATACTTTTATACTAAAAAAAGAAAATTATATGAGGAAGGTCATTAAAGGTATACATTTTTCAGGGCATCAAAGAAATTGGTGTCTAGGCAACAATTTCAAAGGTCACCAAAACTGAAAGGCATTGCTTACCTTTGAGAAGAAGATAATTCTAAAGAACTGGTATGAAAAAAAAGCTACTAATCATCAGAAATGAGAAAACCAACTCAAGTGGACACTAAATTTGGTTTTACATGTTTCAATAGTGGGATGGCAAACGAGAAGTCTTTTAGGACTTTCTAAAAACAAAATGCATACATATTCATCTCCAGACATTTTTCCCTATCATTTAACTCAAACAGAGATCTAAAAAATAAGGATTGTAGAGTGGCACAATGAAGACAATTTAAAACTGGAATTTTAAAAAACAAAAATGTTCACTTTAATTTAAAAAAACCTTTGGTCTCCTGTGTACAAATTGTTCAAGACTTCTCAGATTCAAAGTCAGCCCTAGAGTCAAGCTTTATAAACTTTACTAAGGTAAAGATTGAGATGAACCTTTTGCTTTGTTCAAGTTTAAGGTCCCTGAAGTAGTATTTACTTGTACAGAAGAGTAAAATGAGGTATACACAGTTTTCCATCATTTAAGTGGCATAATACCTTTTTACCCTTGGGGGCTCAGAAAGACTACATTTTTTTTTTAAAGTTCCTCTCCTGGAACTTGAAAGTTTGACAGGGGGTAAAAAAATCAGTTATCATTATCTGCAGGAAGAAAAGTGTTTAATCTTTGCAGTATAGATTATCCTTCCAAACTGAGAAAACCAGAACCCAGTTCTACTGTGTGTCTTAGTATGTGAGCTCTCTAATGAACTTAAGGTGTCTATCAAAGTTGATAAAATTTAAGGGTGTCTATCAAAGTTGATAACTCAATACTTTATAAGTCAGATGTACAGAGCTGAAATCATTTGTAACATATGCAACATGGAAGTTCAAAAGCAATTCAGTAGATTCAAGATCGTACATCTGATGCCACTTCCAAACCTTGATGAAGTTGATGTAAGAAAGAAATAATAATTTAATGTCTGTTCTGTTTATAAATTTCTGGGGTTTTTTAAAGATTTTATTTATTTATTCATGAGAGACACTGAGAGACAAAGAGGCAGAGACATATAGGCAGAGGGAGAAGCAGGCTCCATGCAGGGAGCCCGATGTGGGGCTCAACCCCGGGACTCCAGGATCATGCCTTGAGCCAAAGGCAGACACTTAACCGAGTCACCCAGGCGTCCCTGTTTATAAATTACATAGAGCTTTGGGGTTTCTTTATCTAACTCAATCTTCTCATTTTACAGAAAAGGACATTAAAACTCAGAAAACTTAAAGATCTTAGCATAAGCCTCATAGCTGATAAGCAATCAAACTAAAATCCAACCAGCCATTTAAAACCCAGCATCTCAACAGTACCTGCTACTTCTAGGTTATTATTTAATACTATTAAATGGTCTAAATCATTTCTCAAATTAAAGGTTACATGGCTTTCTAAATTTTAAGGCGTTATTTCACGTTATAAAAACACTCCTATGAAACTGAAAGGAACCTGATTGAAACCATATATTTGCATAACTTTGTTGTAAATGTTCTCTTTCCCCACTAACACTCCAACCTTAACCAGATTTTTCTCCTTTCATTGTTTGGAACATGTGTCAATTTCACATGATTGACTTTTATCCCTGGAAACTGACACTTTGCTTTAGATTTTTTTTTCTCTGTGTGACTCAAGAGATTAACCTAGATTTTGAAGAAAGCTCAGTTGACACTGCATCCTTAATGTCAATCTGCACCTATTAAACTCAAGCATAGAGGAACACAGGAACCCTGCCTCTACGAATGCCAACATGAATTTGTTGTTCTGGAAGGATCTGCCTGTTGTCATTCATTTTTTATTGCAACTACCCCTATGACACCTAGAAAGCTCACACTTTTTTTTTTTTTTAATTCCAGTAAATATGAGGCCATCAAAAGCACCACCAAGTTCAAAAATATAGCTAGCTGCTTTAAAGCTCTGTATGTTTTTCAAACAATGAATTAAAGAAAGTACTACAGAGTTGTGAAATAATACTGCTTACTTTTCCAAACAACAATCTAATTATTCATTAAAACCAAATAATTTGATTGGGTTCAACCTCCTTATTTTTTACTGCCACTTCTAAGCAGCAACTACAACCTAATCATTGAATAACAATGTCACTGTAACAACAAAAAAAGCTCAACTTGTATAACCTTTTTCTTTTGCCCTAATTCCATAATTATGATAGCTGACAGTGTCATTTATTTGGCATTTTTCTGAAACTGGTGATTATTTTTGTTCTTGTACTTACTTTGTAAAGGTTACCGATAATTGAATTCCTTTGTGTTTACGTTTTTTAATGATCTGAATGCTCTGTTTTGCACGTATCCATCTTTTGAGGTTGATTGTCATCTACTTTTATTCAGTCTTTTCTTTAACCATGATGTTCTTTCATCAAATAAGAGCACAATGTGATTAGAATAAATTTTGAAATATTAAATTCCATTTGACTAATGTACAGATGAGATAATCACTCCAAATTTAAAGGCATTGGCCCACATTTCCATTGAAAAACTAACAAAAACTGGGCAGCCCTGGTGGCGCAGCAGTTTAGCGCCACCTGCAGCCCGGGGTGTGATCATGGAGACCCGGGATCGGGTCTCCCTGAATGGAGCCTGCTTCTCCCTCTGTGTCTCTGCCTGTGTCTCTGCCTCTCTCTCTGTCTCTCTCATGAATGAATGAATGAATGAATGAATGAAAAATAAATAAATAAATAAATAAATAAATGAATAAATAAATAAATAAATAACAGAAATTAATGGGTACCTTTACTCATTTACTGAATAAACACTTATTGCCCACCTATTATATGACAGGCACTATGTTCATTCCTGAGACTATAAAAACAAAATAACTGGTGTTTGTCAGGGGCTAGGGGATGGGAGAATGGAGGGTTAATGTTTAAGGGACACAGATTTTCAGCTGGGGAAGACAAAAAGTGTTGGAGATGGCTGGTGGTAATGGCTGCACAACAATGTGAATGCACTTACCACATAAGTGGACACTTAAAAATGGTTAAAATGTTAAATTTGTTATATGTGTTTCACAACAATAAAAAAATAAAACAAATTAGAAAAAGTCCTCAAGAGTCCATTTCTGCTATCAAAGCCTGGTTATGCCCAGTGCTCTTGTGGGGACCCCTCCTGCATCTGAGAATATGGTCTCCTCCTATGCCTTCAGCCTTAACTGCTTTACTAAGTAATTCTAATTAAATATGGCCTAGTATCACTCATCTTTAAAATAGACACAGACACACACACACACACACACACACACAAACGAATGTTCCCTGACTCCTGCATTCCTCTAGTAGCCCCCAATCTAGTGATACAAGAAAGTATATCCAGGAGACATGTAGAGGTAGAAGGCAGAAGACCCCACTTGAGATTCTAGCTGATTTATATTTTTCAACATAGTTTTCCAGAAGGTAAGGATGATATTTAGCGATTATTCAACTTCCCCGCTGTCTAGTCATCATTACATTTCCATACCATTTTCAGGTTTCCAAAGATAAAGTAGGTTGAGTGGTAAATTATGAATTCCCAAAAGGAAGACAGAATTGAGGTTGTGTGTAACAGGACAAAAGGCTCAAGAGTCAGACTGAAGAGGGGCTTCTGAAGGTAGCATGGTCACTACTGATTAGGTTTAGTCTTCACCCAGGCCCTGTTCTAAGGACTCATACCTGAATTACCAGTAAAAAGAGCTACAGCAAAAGAGGGGAAAACCCAAACAAGCTATTTCGCCACAACTCTGTCATGAAAGCATCACCCTCAATACTAGCCATTATCAGCCTAAGTGGAAATTCTGGCTGTCACCAACAGTAATAGAACTCTTGCCATCATGAGAGTTTCAGCAATGTTGGCTGCAGAAGCCCTTTCATGCCAAGGCTTCCCTGGACAAAGAAAGCACTGTGCAAACATCAGTGGCCTAAGCCAGACATTAGCAACCTCAGATATTAGCAACCACAAAGCATGTCTGCAGGCATTGGTGCAAAAACAGGAGGTACTGTGAGGCTCACTGGTACCCTGGCTCCTGTTCTGTACGGCAACCTCACAGGACATATCACCAACGGTGAGCCAATGGTAAAGGGGAGAAAAGTCCAATGTCATGGATCACCAAGTGCAGCATATATTGATCACTTTCTACAGATTATCAAACTCATTTGAAAGGAATTTTAGGGAAGTCAGTTCATCTACAACTCAGGTGGATATATGAAGCAAGAGCACTATTATTTTGTGATTAACCACATTACTCTATTTTTAACCCCTGACTAATATGGTTAACATTATAGATAAAATCTATTTGAGAACACTTTACAACTGTCTCAAAGTTAAAAATAAATATAGCTTGCGTAATTAATGGTTCAAGAAGAGGACAAAGAATATTTTACAAAATCACCTAAGTTTAAAGACTAATTATGGTTAAATATTAAAATTCCTTTAAGATATGACATATTCCTCATTAAGAATTAAACTTTTAAAGTCTGGTCTCCTTGTAGGATCAACCATTATTCATATTATTTTTTTTCACTAAGGTTCACTAAGCCTCTAGGTATGTAACTATTTTTTATTCATGTCTAGGCTAGAATCAACTGCACACTTGTACTGCAATATGAAACTGCATGAAAAACCATCCATGCTTTTTTGCTATATCAATCACTTTATCTCATATAACATTCTTAATATCAGTGCCCTGAAGCATTTTAAATATTCATGTGGACATGTTAAGATGCCTTCAAGTTTTAAGATAAGTAGATTATCTATATAACCTAAAGGAATTATTCTAATTCTAAAAAAAAAAAAAAAAGCCACACAAATCACTGAACAAATCATAAATCTTTCCTTCATAACATTTCCCAGATCTACAACACAGGAACACTATTTACTCCTCTTATGAGAATAACCTAATAATAATATAACGTTCTGTGCTTATGTACTACTTTTCTAATAATTATCAGTTCATTCATCTTTTTGACAACCTTGAATATTAAACAGGGAAACATCATTTATATTTCATATAGAGGAAACTGAGGCAAAGAAGCCAACAGAAATTTGTCAAAGGTCAGAGTTTATCTACAACTAAATTAAATGAAAACAGAATTTTTTTAAAAATGGGGCAACTTAATCAGTGTTCTTTCCAACTAAAAGTAGTCATGGGTTGGTTAACCACTGAAAATGGAAGGGACAAATAAGGTTTGTATAGTAGATAAAAACAGATTTGGATTGAGGCCCACAACCTGTCACAGGCTATGCTGCAGTAACAAAGAAATACTGAAATCTTAGTGGCTTAACACAACCAACCTTATTTTTCTCTTATTATCAGTGAAAGCTAGACTGTTCTCCTCAATAGCTCTCCTTCAAGTTGTGACTTAAGGATCTGTGCTCCTGCCATTATGTACCTATACATCTAGAACACAAGGTCACCACAGAAGGGAAAAGGAAGCTGGGGGATAGGATCATGTAGGGTATTTTAAGTGCAAGTCCTGAAACCAGCTTAAATCAATTCTAACCATATCCTATTGTCCAGAAGTTAATCTCTATGCTCCCAACAGAAGAAGACAAGAAAATATAGTATTGTGTGCCCAGGAAGAGGAAAATGAAACAAAATTTGGTAAGAATCATAACACTGCCTCCATCATACGCTACTAGTATGTGAGCAAGAAGTTCATAAAATATGCTTTATAATGTGTTAGGTCAAGTTTCAGAAGAACCTGTGTCTGATCCCACTTGTGGTATAGTTCTTAATTTTATTTTAGCCAAATCTCTTAACTCACAGGACTGCAGTTTACTTGAATGCGAAACAAGAAATAGGTAAGATTTGATCACGATGGTATTGTATACAATAATAATAGCTATTTACCGAATGTTTGCCAGGTGCGTTGTGCTGTGCTACATTCTTTAAATCCTCATCTCATGACATCCTAAGCTTAACTTTTAAAATTCTGTAATGCTAAGGAGGAAAGGCAATTTAAAATCTTGACATCAAGATAAGAAGCTTTTGCACAGCAAAGGATACAGTCCACAAAACTAAAAGACAACCTACAGAATGGGAGAAGATATTTGCAAATGATCTATCAGATAAAGGGCTAGTTTCCAAGATCTATAAAGAACTAATTAAACTCAACACCAAAGAAACAAACAATCTAGTCATGAAATGGGCAAAAGACATGAACAGAAATCTCACAGAGGAAGACATAGACATGGCCAACATGCACATGAGAAAATGCTCTGCATCACTTGCCATCAGGGAAATACAAATCAAAACCACAATGAGATCCCACCTCACACCAGTGAGAATGGGGAAAATTAACAAGGCAGGAAACCACAAATGTTGGAGAGGATGCGGAGAAAAGGGAACCCTCTTACACTGTTGGTGGGAATGTGAACTGGTGCAGCCACTCTAGAAAACTGTGTGGAGGTTCCTCAAAGAGTTAAAAATAGACCTGTCCTACGACCCAGCAATTGCACTGTTGGGGATTTACCCCAAAGATACAAATGCAATGAAACACCAGGACACCTGCACCCCGATGTTTATAGCAGCAATGTCCACAATAGCCAAACTGTGGAAGGAGCCTCGGTGTCCATCGAAAGATGAATGGATAAAGAAGATGTGGTTTATGTATACAATGGAATATTACTCAGCCATTAGAAATGACAAATACCCACCATTTGCTTCAACGTGGATGGAACTGGAGGGTATTATGCTAAGTGAAATGAGTCAATCGGAGAAGGACAAATATTATATATTCTCATTCATTTGGGGAATATAAATAATAGTGAAAGGGAATAGAAGGGAAGGGAGAAGAAATGGGTAAGAAATATCAGAAAGGGAGACAGAACATAAAGACTCCTAAGTCTGGGAAACGAACTAGGGGTGTTGGAATGGGAGGAGGGCGGGGGGTGGGGGTGAATGGGTGGCGGGCACTGAGGGGGGCACTTGACAGGATGAGCACTGGGTGTTATTCTGTATGTTGGCAAATTGAACACCAATAAAAATAAATTAATTATTAAAAAAATAAAATAAAATAAAATCATGATATCAGACTATAAGAAAGAATAAAAGAAATCAATGTTGAACAGTGCTTACAAGCACAAGGAAACAGAGAATTAGCACATGTTAGATATCAGGAATGGTCTGGTTAAGAATGGGAAAGACTAGATCTCACTAGACAAAAAAGAAATGATAGTAAATTGATGAAAGCCCCTTGTTGAAAATCACCATTTTTCCCTCTTTATTTCTCTAAGTCCTGGCTTACTCTTCCTTCTCTTCACTGAAAAAAAAATTCTCTGTTGGGCATCTACAACATACAATCCTTACATGTCATTTGATTAGAAACAAGAAACTTCAGGATGATTTTCAAGGTTCCTAATTTCTTTGACATATAAACTATATTCATAAGGGTTCTCCAGAGAAAGAGAACAGATAGGATATATATAGATATATACAAAAAGAAAGTTCATTATATAGTAATCAAATTATGGAGACCAAGAAGTTACACAATCTACCATCTACAAGTCAGAGAACCAAGAAACTAGTGGTGTCATTCAGCTGAATTTGAAGACCTGAGAACCAGAGAAGCTGAGATTGTTAAGTCCCAATTCTAGTCCTAAAGTCTGAATCAATGGCACTGATGTCTATGGGTGGGAGAAGATGGATGTTCCACCTCAAGCAAATTTTTCCTTATTCTTCCTTTTTTTCCTTTTTCCCTATTAAGATCCTCAATGGATTAAATAATACCTACTTGCAACAGTACAGGCAATCTTCTTTACTTAGTCTACCAATCCAAATGCTAATCTCTTTCAAAAACATCCTGTTTTATCAGCTATCCTTTAGCCCAGTCAGGCTGACACATATAATTATCATTGCCTTTAGAAATTGACTTTGGGGACAATAACATCAGCTGTACAAAAAATGCCTTGCAATAGCTTTTACTGAGACTGTTGTAAAGTGAATAGAGTTTGTTTCATGACTATTCATAAATCAAAAGCTTCTTGTATTAGAGAACTGCATTCTCAAGATTTGTGGCTATTCATCACTCACTGGTTTCAAACAATGCTATTAAGCTATACTACTCAAAACAGTACAGTACTGACACAAAATAAACATGTAGATCAAAGGGACTGAATACAGAGTCCAGAAATAAACCCATACCTACATGGTCAATTAATCTTTGACAAAGGAGGCAAGAATGTACAATGGGAAAAGGCAGTCTCTTTGACAAATGGTGTTAGGAAAACTGGACAGCTACATGCAAAAGAATGACACTGGACCACTTTCTTACACTACTTACAAAAATAAACTCAAAATGGTTTAAAATACTTGAATGTAAGACCTGAAAACAGAATGCCTAGAAGAAAACACAGACAGTAAGCTCTTTGACATAGGTCTTGATAATAATTTTTTTTGATATGTCTCTTCAGACAAGGGCAACAAAAGCAGAAATAAACAAATGGGACAATATCAAATTAAAAAGCTTTTACACAATGAAGGAAACTATCAACAAAATGAAAAGGCAACCTACTGAATGGGAGAAGATATTTGCAAATAATAAATCCAATAAGGGGCTAATATCTAAAGAACTTATACAACTTAATATCAAGAAAACAACCCAATTAAAAATGAGCTCCAAAAAAATCCAAAAAACATATTTTTCCAAGAAGATATACAGGTGGCCAATAGACATATGAAAAGATGCTCAATATCACTCATAATCAGGGAAATGAAAATCACATCTATGTAATACATCAGGATGGGAGGCATCAAGAAGACAAGAAATAACAAGTGTTGGTGAGAATGTGAGGAAAAGGCAACACTCTTGCACTCTTAGTGAGAAGGTAAATTTGTGCTGCTACCATGGAAAATTGCATGGAGTTCCACAAAAAAATCAGAAACAGAACTCCCATACAATCCAGCAATTCCACTTCTGAGTAGCCATCCAAAGAAAACAAAGAAAAAAATACACAATTCAAAAAGATATATGTACCACTTTGCTCACTGCAGCATTACTTACTATAGCAAAGATATAGAAGAAACCTAAATATCCATCAATCGATGAATGGATAAAGGACATATGTGTGTGTGTGTGTGTGTATGTATACATACACACATACATACCATGAAACCATTACTCAGATCATTAAAAAGGAATGAAATCTTGTCATTTGAAACAACATGTATGGACCTAGAAAGGTATTATTCTAAGTGAAATAAATCAGGATAAATATTGTATGATTTCATTTATATGTGGAATCTAAAAATACAAAATAAATGAAGAAACAAAACAGACTCCTAGAAACAAAGAATGAATTAGTGGCTGCCTGAGAGTAACAGAGAAAGGGAACAAGTGAAATAGGTAAAGAAGATTAAGAAGTACAAACTTACAGGCATAAAATAAGTCACAGAAATAAAATGTACAGTGTAAGCAATATAGTCAATAATATTGCAACAACTTTACATGTGCCATATGATAACTAGGCCTATCATAATGATCATTTCCAAATATGTAAAAACATCAAATCACCGGGACGCCAGAGTGGCTCAGTGGTTGAGCGTCTGCCTTCAGCGAGGGCACGATCCTGGAGTTCCAGGATCGAGTCCCACATCAGGCTCCTTGTTTGGAGCCTGCTTCTCCTCCATCTGCCTATGTCTCTGCCTCTCTCTTGGTCTCTCATGAATAAATAAATAAAATATTTTTAAAAAAGAATCAAATCACCATCTTGTATGCCTGAAACCAATACAATAACTGTATGTCAATTTTAATTCAATTTTAAAAAAGAAAAAAAAACGGAAAACAACGAAAAACAAACACAAAACACTGCTATTTTTAGTTCTAAAAAACATTACTGGGAACATGGAAACAGAGTTGTCCATCAACCATCAGGCTATTCCCCAGTGTAAACTGGTATATAATTTTCTCTTAATGAGTTTTTTCCACAAAATGCTACAATGGAAGTAGATCCCTGTCAGATGAAGGCCACCTCAGAATGTCTAGCCTTGGAAAATACTATCTTATTAAGGAATGAAAAAATCAGTTTAATTATTTACAATTTTTTTTTTCCTACTCAGATTTAACAAAGCAGAGAAGAAAGCTGATGTATTTATGGAAGAAAAAATGTCCCTGGGCAGTCCGGGTGGCTCAGTGGTTTAGCGCCACCTTTGGCCCAGGGTGTGATCCTGGAGACCTGGGATGGAGTCCCATGTCAGGCTCCCTGCATGGATCCTGTTTCTCCCTCTGCCTGCGTCTCTGCCTCCCTCTCTCTATATATCTTTTATGAATAAATAAATAAAATCCTTAAAAAAAAAAAAAAGAAAAAAACGTCCCAAAATGCTTTTAATGGACACCTTAAATAGGCCCCACTAATAATGTTTTAAGTTACTAATGAATTGAATTTATTCTTCATGCTAGTAGCCACGCAATGATAAATAATTGCATTAAAGCCTTTCTCTGACCTCAAAAATCCAAGACTTCACTCAACTCAGAGACTGTTTGAAGTGTCAAAATGATCTCCATCACCTCTGATATAAAGCAGGTTTGATTCTGAGAAACTCCCAGGTTCTTAATTAACTGCAATCAAATCAGTCAAACCTTCATCAGCATTCAACTGCTATTATCTTCTAGCTAGAGATTTTTTTATCTCTCTCCCAAAAAGAAACAAATACTATTTTGTTACACAGAAATACCTTTAATCTTGCCAAGTACCTGAAGAAAGATATTTCCTATTAAAACTCTTAACTGTATGTACTCAGAAGTTTTGCTTTCTTAAAGACAGTATAAAATCCAAAAACAATTCTGAATTTTTATACACTCTATGCACTGTAATTTTAAACTACACTATGAAACAATATTTCTAGATACATTGCATTAAAAACTTAATGCATTAATTAAAATGTTTCTAGGCCTTAAAAGTTTTAAACAATGATTTCCTGAATGTATGTATATTAAAAATATACAGGCTATAAATGAATGATGTCTTACTTAAAGCATTTGTGTCAGTAAGGTACCTTACTCTAAACCAAATGGTTCAAAGTGGTTCTCACCTGATGGTTCTCAACCTGAACTTCAGAACACAGATGAACCTAGAGGGCACTATGCTATGTGAAATGAGCCAGACAGAACAAAGACATACTGCATGGTATCACACGTGCAATCTAAAAAAATAAAAGTTGAACTCACAGAAACAGAGTAGAAGGATGGTAGTTGCCAGGGACTAGACGTTGGATGAAACCTCTGGTAAAATGACATAAACTGTCAGTCATGAGATGACTTAGTTCTTTTATTTTTTTAATATTTTTTTTGGATGAGTTAGTTCCAAGGATCTAACACATATCATGGTGACGTGTTGTAGAACTGGAATTTGCTAAGAGAGTTGGATTTCAAGTGTTCTCCCCACTTCAGAAAAAATAACTACATGAGACAATGGATGTAGTAAGTAATGATGATTGGGTGAACCTTTTCATAATGTATACACATATCAAACCATCACATTGTGTACTATACATACATTACAATTTTATTTACCAAATATACTTCAATAAAGATGGGGGAAAACTTTTTTTTAATTCATCAAGGAGACTTAAACTCTGATGCTCAGACCAAATAAATCAGAACCTCTTTGGGTAGGACCAAGGAATCAGTATTTTTTCAGCCTCCCCCAGGAGAGTCTAATGTCCCTGTGAAGTTGAGAAATATGGCTGTAACAGATGAGCATATAAGGTTAGTAAGTTTGTTATTTAACAATATGAATTTTAGGGGAAAATAGGTATTTAATTCCTAAACATGCCATCATGAGCCTAATCTGTATAGCAATTTCCCACCATTTACCATATCTCATCAATGAACTGCTTACAGAAGCCCTGTTTTCATTTCCTATTCCATTCTGAATGTGCTGAAAGCCATTCAGATTTTCTTTTACTACACAATACCATGTATTTAATTAGCATACAAAGCTAAAATCAGCAAAGATGTTAGCCTTTCTGACTAGTGTATTGAATCTTGGGATGCCAAGGGGGAAAGTTATCAGACTTCAGAATATCTTTTCCATTCCCTCTCCTCGTTTATTCCCCGTGGAGCTCTGTGAGAGCCCTTACAATTTACTTTTGCACTAACGAGGGTAAAGTGCCTGAGCTGCACATTCCATCACACCCACTGCAAACTTAACAACAGGATTTACGATGTGTATGTGTGCCAGAATGTCTCTAATGCTCAGGCTCACTCATCCCAAGCCTTAAATTGGCTCTCTCGGTGCTATTTTAATCTGTACAGACCCAATCACACACAGCGTACAAATGGTTCAAAGAAATGCACATAATAAAGTGGCAGAGGATGCAGTTTCTGTCAAGAATACCATTGTTAACTATGACTGAAAAGACATGAATCCTGCTAAAGATATGAAACATTTTTATGCCTATTGAATTCTGGAGGGAAGAAATATCCAAAAGGTAAAATTTGAATCCCTCTGGGAGTTCCAGAGACCTTCTCAATAAAAGGACACCTACAAATAATGATATGCAGTAGTAAATCCATTTTACAGGTTAATGAGCAAAGGCTACAAGGGTTACAATAGGCCACATATAATGAGTTGAATCATCACTTAGATCTGTAGGGGTCCTTGACCAGTGGATTGAACATGTCCTTTTGCTTTTTCTCATCTACTCCGATAAAGTCACTATCCTATGCCTAAAAACTGACAGTTTGATAAGCAAAAGAATATTGATTTGGCTCTTCACCAAAGGCCCAAGAAGGCTGGGCGCCCAGTTTTGTACCTAAGAACAAACAGCAGGTACATTACATAGGAGCAGCTCATTTTATTTTTCCTATCCTACAGCAACCTTTTCCATTGGAGTCTTTAAAGGGCATTCTAGCAGTTAGAAATTCTAGCACTTAACAACTGATGGGACAGGGGTTTAGAACAATCAGATTAAACAAGGAGCTGCTTCCTCCTACCCTCTGCCATTCCAAGGTCTACCTCTTTAGTTTCTAAATAGGGAGGCAATTAACCTTAAGGACCCACCAAGGGACTTTGTGGCAAGGATATATCCAGAGGACATGGGTTGATACATAACATTTGGTACAGAGATATTTCAATATCTCAGTGACTGGTCTGGCTCTCCTGAGTGGATATTATCCTTAACTCGAATACAATTCTATCATTGATCTGATTGACCAGATATTTGGATTTTTTTGCCTGATAATTTTTATCTTGGTTATATATGGCATTATTCCCTCTTATTATGATTTTTAAAATCCTCACAAAAATTAATGGGCAAGAGAGACAAAGAGAGATGTGGTAGAGAGGGTGGGAAGGAAGGAGACTGAACAAGAAAGAGACGGGGAGGCTGGTATATTTAGACAATGATTCCAATTACATCAACAACCCCCTCCTCAACCTTTCCTAATATTCCAGGCTTGCAAAGGACATGCAGCCACAGGTTTCTGCCACTCACAATCAGTCTCTCCATTTATCAATTTTACCTTGCACAGTAGTCGGCAGAATAGAATACAAATGCAAAGATACAGGAATAATGATAATCTGACCACAGCCTCTCCTAGATAGTAATGACTGTTGGCTGGAGCAGGTGCTGAGATGCAATAAAATTCATGTTAAGCAGCATTCCTATTCTGTAGTCTATCAGATGTGCTAAGATATCTCTTGGTGGCACGTGGCAAACCATCAGTCAATTCTATTTGGCTATTCAATGAGCATAAAAGGAAATGTGCTCTGTCATAAGCAAAACCATGTCCTGGGCCAATTCTGCTGGATGCCATGAGGTTAACTCAACTTCCTAGCATTCTCTGATTGAGTTGTGAGATGTCTGAATCCCATGGCTATCTGATCGTGATTTCTGCATCTTTTACGCTATTAACCTTTATTCAATCCAATTGCAAAATGCTCCTTTTTTATTTGGTCTCAAACTGAATTTAATAACTGTTGCCAGACTGACAGTCTGAAAGATTGACCCATGTAGCTCTGGCCAGTGATATCCTTAGGAATATTCAGATAGGGAGGGCCAAGACAGCGTTATTAACAGAGGCTACAGGAAGCTCCCCATACCCCTTAAATTATTTCTGCTTCTTTAGCTAGGAATCCACTCCAATGAGATGTCATACCTTTTAGTTTAAGGTTTCATCCCCTTCCAAAATGTTTACCCTGTTCAAATGAATGACTCTAAACTTTATCAGTCATTTAAACCACAATGAAATTGAGTTATCAGGTCCTTTCCTCAAAAAAGGCTTCTGTAAGTAAAGCAATGAGAAATATATGAAGATTCTTACGACCTGATAGATAAGCATGCCTGAGAAAGAAGATGAATGGATGAGAAGAAAAAAAAATGCTGTTGTCTCACCCGCATTTTTTGCCAAAATGGCCTTGTGCCTAGCTCTGATTAAAGCAGAATACTGCCTTTCCCCAGCTAAAACAACTTCATCTATAGTCCTTCTCCAAAGAGACTCATTATACAGGATATTGTTTCATACTGTGATAGAGAAGGGTAGTTGCTTTCCACATGCATTCTCCCCTTTTTCCCTAGTAAATAGCATGGTTATTTGTTTTTTTGTTTTGTTTTTAGCATGGCACACTGCTCCTCAGAATTAAAGGACAGACTTTCTAGAATCCCTTAACAGCTATGTATAGTCCATGATTATGTCTGGTCAATAAACCTTAAGTGTCTGGGACTTCCAGGAAGGCTGCCAAAAGGGAAGGGGCTACTTTGTTGTCTCCTATTACTTCTGCTACTAGCCTGACCTTAATGGCTAAAGTTTTAGCCATCAGCTTTTATTCCACAGTCATTAAAATCATCCTTCATTTACTTCTTATTCCTTGACCCCTTTCTCACACACCTTATTGTCTTATAACCTTGAGAAACTCACATCTTCACTGGCTCTGCACTTGCATCCACACAACTAAACTGAAGTGCAGAAAAGATACAAAACGAAAATGCAGGCATCTTAAATGATGCCTACAGTCTCTATTTCAAAATACTTATTTTTTTAAAATTGTGCTACAGGGTGCCTGGATGGCTCAGTCAGTTGAGCATCCAACTCATGGATTGGAGGAAAGAGCCCCAAGTCAGGCTCCATGCTCAGCAAGGAGTCTGCTTCAAGATTCTCTCTCTCTGCCCCTCCCCCTGCTCATGTGCTAGAGAGCATGTGTGCATGTTCTCTCTCTCCCTAAAATAAATAAATTTTTAAAATTGTGCTAGAATACATGTAACAAAATTTACCATTTTTACTAATTTAAATTTAATTTTTTAATAATTTAAATTCACTAATTTGCCATTTTTCAGTGTATAGTTAAGTAGCACTAAGTACATTCACACTGTTGTACAACCATCACCACCATCCATCTCCAGAACTTTTTTTAACCTGCAAAATTGAAACTCTCTACCTACTAAGCAATAACTCCCTACACTCCTCACCCCAGGCCTGACCACCACTATTCTACTTTCTATCTTTGTGGTTACAATGGGGATTATATTTAACATCCTAAAGGCATAATATTATAATTTGAATTTACAACAGTTTAACTTCAGTAATATACAAAAAGTCTGCTCTTATACGGCTCCATCCCTACTACCTTTTACTCCCGGGTGTTATAAACTACATCTTGATGCACTGTGTGTCCGAAAACATAGATAGTAATTATTCATTTTATCATTAGTTTCTTAAATATTATAGAAAACAAAAAGTGTAGTTACAAACTGAAGTTACAGTAATACAGCTTATATAATTGTTCATGTAATACCTTTACCAAAGATCTTTATTTTTTTCATGCGATTTTGAGTTACTATCCAGTGTCTTTCCATTTCAGTTAAAGGCTTCCCTTTAGCATAAACTTTTGTTTATCCAGAAATGTCTTAATTTCTCCCTCACTTTTTAAAGGACAGTTTTGCCAGGACTCTTGGTTAACAGTTTTTATCCTTCAGTAATTTGAATATATCAGTGCACTGTCATCTGACCTCCAAGTTTTCTAACAAAAATATGCTGATTATCATCTTGGGGATCCTCTTGTACATGATGAGTCACATCTCTCTTACTGATTTCCAGATTCTCTCTGGCTTTGACTTTCAATGTTTTTCTATTTTTATTACAAAGTGCTTCATTGCCGGTATCTCTGAATCTATTGTTTAGAGTTGCTGAATTTCTTGAATGTTTCTATTTATGTCTTTCATCAAATTTTGGATGTTTCTGGACATCATTTCTTCAAACAATCTCTTCTCCTTTCTCTCTCTTTCTCCTTCTGGGATTCCAACAATGTACACATTGGCTCACTTGATGATGTCCCAAAAGTCTTTTAGGTTCTATTCACTTTCTTCAATCTTTTTACTTTCTGTACCTGATTTAATTATTTCACTTGCCCATCTTATCATCAAGTTCACCAATTCTTCTGGATGCTCAAATCTCCTTTTGAATCCTTCTAATGAAGTTTTGATTTCAGTTACCATAATTTTCAGCTCCAGAATTTTAGTTCCTTTTTTATCTCTTTATTGAGATTTTGTTCATATATTGCTTTCTTGACTTTGTTCACATTGTTTAGCTCTTTGAGTAGCTTTAAGACAGTTGGTTTTTTGCCTAGTGAGTCTGCCATCTACTCTTTCTCAAGGGCAGTTCCTATTGATTTATATTTCTCCTTTGAATTGGTCATACTTTCCTATTTCTTTGTATGTCCTTTGGTTCTTTGCTGAAAACTGTACATTTGAATCTTATGTGGTAACTGTAGAAAACAGATTCTCTCTCCTCTTGGGCTTGCTAGGTTTTTTTGTTTTGTTTTGTTTTGCTTTGCTTGTTGTACAGTGTCCTTAAGACAGAGATCAGTTTGGAGTATAAATTGAAGGTCTTGGGATCCCTGGGTGGCGCAGCGGTTTGGCGCCTGCCTTTGGCCCAGGGCGCGATCCTGGAGACCCGGGATCGAATCCCACATCAGGCTCCCAGTGCATGGAGCCTGCTTCTCCCTCTGTCTGTGTCTCTGCCTCTCTCTCTCTCTCTCTCTCTCTCTCTCTCTGTGACTATCATAAATAAAAAAAAAAAAAAAATTAAATTGAAGGTCTTCTCAAGTCTTTTCTGGGGCAGACATGGTGACTCTAAATTCCTGTATATATGTAGTTGCTTCTAAGTTGATATCATGGTCCTTAAATATATGGCTCCCAAAGGGTAAAGAGAGCAAAGTGAGGCAGGGAATTCTCTTAAATCCCGTGGAAGTCAGTTCAGCTGTCAGAGGTAGTACCTATAACAATGGGAGGAGAGGTGTGCAACAATGGCTACCTGGCTCTATGTCTGCACCTCCACAATCAGATGCAGCAATTAGCAGTCAGAGCTCAAACCCTTGGTATCTTGACAGACAGGATTCTTATTGTTCACAGTGGCTCCTGCAAATAGAATGCAAGTTGCTTCTGGAATGTGTGCACTGTCACCTGCCATGGGGCGGGGGATGACGGATGGTAGCCACCATTGAACTAAGAGCTGAATTTGACTGAAGTCAACCACAATTTACTGTCTAAGCCATTACCCCAAAGTTCAAGATTTCAGTAGACACCAGAGTTCCAAAATAATTACATCAAATAGATTCTGGCACAGAATGGTCTATGCAGGGAGATAGATTTCTGGCGCTTCCTACTCTACCAGCTTCCATCCGACTCCTCCATGACTACTCATTCTTAAATTTATGCACGAGTTGTATATTTCTTTAGTTAATGCATTCTTCCACTCATGTATACACTAAGTTATGTGTTCTTTCTTCTCAAGCCTATGGCACCCCCTCCCCCATATTTAATAAGGTTGTCATCTTATTTTTTGACTGACAAAATAGATTTAATCAAAAGAACATTTCTGCATGCTCTCACCACTTACACAAAAGCATTTGCGCCAAGACATTTTGTCTTCTCTCCTGTGACTACAGATGAGCCCACCACTTCACAACCCGAGATTCCACCTCCCTCCTCTTTTCAGACATTGCTCCCGGAATCCAGGAGTTTTTTTTCCCCTCTCTTCTACCATCATTTTTTTCTTTCTACTAGAACTTTCCTATTAGCATGAAAAATGTTGATTTTTTTCTTTTATCACTTAAAAGAAGAGGACCCTCCTCCCCTTTACCCCCACCCTCTCCCACTATCCATTAATCCACATTTATTTTTTGTTTCATAGAAAAAGTCATTAAGAGAATTTCTATACTCATTCTCTATGATTTCATTACCCCATTCTTGGTAAATCTTCTCCAATTAGAATTTAACTCCTTCCATTCTACTTAAACTACTATTATCACCAAAGACTTTCACACTGCCTGATTCAATGGCCAATTCCCCACCAATTTTCTAACTGACCAGTTAGTTGCACTGAACACAGATGATTACATTCCCCTCCTCAAAAATCTCTCTGTCTCTCAGAACTCCTCCTCAGTCTTCTTTGCTACTCCCTCCTTATTTCTTCTTCCTCTAAATTTTGGGCCAAGGTTCAGTCTTGTGTCATTCCTAAATTCATTTCCATTGACAGCTAATCTAGTCTCATGACTTTCACCATAATCTATGTATTTATGGTCCTGAATGTGTATTCCCATCTTGGACCTCTCCTGTGAACTCTAAATTTATATAACCAATTGTTTATACACATCTCCAATTGGAGAATATAGTAGTTTATGTCCAACCAGGAGACAGAAATCATGCAGTAAGTTAAAAAGGGAAGTTTCAAATAAAGAATCATGAGCTTTTATAAAAGAGCAACTGAGACACATATAGTATCTCAGGACAAGGTATCTCTGGTGTCCTAAAGAGCGTACCCAACAAAAGGCAAACTTGGAACTGAGACCAACTGAGACCAAACTGAGACCTTCTCAGACCTTGTTGGAGAAAGTGTGGTTCAGGCTACCAGATGGTAAAGAGGACCATAACTAGTCTGGAGTTGCTAAACAAGCAATAAGCTACTCTTTGGAGGACAGGTGGGAGCAGATAATCAGCAGGCAACGACCTGCAGAGAGTCAGGGCATGAACAGAAGAAGAGTATGAGGGCTCTGGTTTCCACAACAAAGATGACTGCAAAATAGTTAACTGGCAGACTGAAAATGCAATATTATAAAGAGGCCAAATTCTGGTTCCAGTGCTAAAAGAGCTCCACTAGATATCCTCATACTCATGCCTCTGTAATCCAGTCTCTACCAGAAATGGCAAGAAGAAAAGACTCTTCCTTCTCCAATGTCCCTCTTTATTTAAAAAGTTTAACATTATTCTCACTCTAAAGAAGAAATGCTTAAAGGAATCCTGCTGTTATCACAATGCATTTTTAGAGCTAAAAAGCAATGAATTGATAACTGATGCAAATATCTAATGGGCATTTTAATTTGACATGTCCAAACTAAACTCTTCATTTTGAACCCAACCTTTGCCTTTTTTGGTCTTCTCCATCTCAATAAATAACAACTCCACTCTTCTAGTTCATCAGTCTAAAGCCTCTGGTGCCATCCTGACTCCTCTCTTTTGTTCCCATTCCATCCTCATTTTTTTTTTTAATTTATTTATTTATTTATTTTTCCATTCCATCCTCATTATGTTAACAATGTTGGCTCTATCTTCAAACTAAATCTGTAATCGGTCTACTCCTTATCAAATTCACAGCTACCATCTTGGTCCAAGCCACATCCTCTCTTCTGACTAGTCTCCTTATCTCCACCTGGCCAATTAGCAAATCTCTTCTCCAACATAGGAATGAGAAGTAATTCTGATGAAACTAAAGTATAAACCATATCATGTTAATTCTCCATTCAATGCCTCTCACCCACCCTACCCACAGTCTAACCTGGAAGTTTTCATAGCCCTGCCTCCAATCCCTCTCATATCCTGCCTAACCCTGCACTTATTCAACTCTACTCATATTGCCTGTTGGCTTTTCTTCAAATACATCAGGCCCATTCCTACCTTAGGGATTTTGCTGCTTCTTTCCTTTGCTTCAGATATCTGCATGCCTTACCCCCTTGATGTTCAGAATTTTACTCAAATATCATCGTCTCTGCCAGATAATTTTTTGTAGCCACTCAATCTAAAATGTCACCAGAACCTAACAGTTGCTGCCACAGGGTAGATGCCCCATAAATACTGGGTGAATAAATAAATAAATAATATATCTTGCTATTAGGTGATATTGTGAATGGAATTCATGTACTGAAAAAGAGGTGATATGATCCTAGGTACCTGATAATACCACAGTGCCACCATACCTGCCCTGGATTGCCTACCTATAGAATTTTTTTTAAGCGAGAGAAATAAACTTCTATCTTATTTAATCCACTGCTATGCAGACATTTTACTTATATAATCTAGTAGTTGACTAATCCTGATATCCCTTCCTATAGCTCATTGGTTTTCAACCCTAAATTTTGTTAGCACCACCTGAAAAGCTTTCAAAAACTACTAATACTTGGGTCTTACCTCCAAAACTACTGATTTGATTGATACTGGTAGAGCCAGACACTATTTCTTAGAAGCCTCCTGGTAATACTACCATTTAGCCAACATAAAGCTGAATTGGTCTAACCTTTTTTGCTAAATGTTTTTGTATCATTATTGCAAAGACATAATTTTCCCCTTTAGTCTTAGTTTTATATTTGGTTTCAGTGACTCTTAATCTGCCACTACTGGATTACACCAAAAAAGCAGAGTAATAAAATAATAATAATAGAAACAATAAACACTATTTGCCTATTATTTATACCTTACTCTATTTTCATATAACAACAAATGCTATTAGGAAAGGTTTGATTGCTTTTCTACTTTGCACTTTGATGAAAGCTCATCCTTGGTTAGGTCTCTGATCAAAATGACTTACTATTATGCTCAATTCTGTGGTTTGTCCCAAGTTCTAAAATAAGCTGACATAGTCCAGTACTTTCTCTGCAGGGGCCAAAAAGGATGGAGCTTTTTCCTGTAGTGACTAGAGAAGAAAATTAATCCTAAATCAATCTCTTATAGACTCTGATTCACACAATCCCAGCAAAGTATCCTAACACCTAGAGAGTACAAGAACAAACCAAACCAACTGAACAAGGAAAATGGGATCCTAGAGCCAAGGGATAAGACCTCAAAAAAACTTCAAAAGAAATCTTAGATCGTACTGATCTAAGTCAGGGGACATTTTTATTACAAAACCAATCTGGACCTATTAGATAAAAACTAATGTTATGGACTCATGGCATTTCATTGTTATTTTATCTATAACCTTGATAGCAGAGAGCCACATATCTATACCCTAGAATAAAAATGGAGGTAATTCTGAGGGTTTTACCATTTTACCTCCACTGGTTCCTCTCCAGCCAATTCTGGAACTTCTGACTGCTACCTATGTTAAACGTTAGAACTACCCTTCATGAACCAAGGACAATATGGGGATGAACACTGTAAGCAAAAATCCTGGTCTTGGCTCAACTGGAGGATCAATTATGCCATGGTTTCCATGCTTAATAATTATTATATTATTTTTATTATTGACAAGCAGCATAACATAATGCTTATAAGTGCTACAGAAGTGTCTTATGCTTCAATTTCCTTATTAATAAAATGGGAATAATAATATCTCTTATGTTAGTCTACTGTAAGGATTAAATGAGTGATCACATGAAGTGTTTAGAAAATGCCTAATTTCTGGGAAATATTTGCTATTATTATTTAGTACTAGTAATAATATCACTATTAGTAACATCATCGTTAGTAACATTATCATATAAGGAAATCTGTTTCCCATAACTTCAGGCAAAAGAGTTGTTGTAGACTGAACTGTGTCTTCCCAAAATTCTTATTCTGAAGTCTGAACTCCCAGTACCTCAAAATGTGACTATATCTAGAGATAGGGTCATTAAAAAAGTAATTTGGCAAAGTCATATGGGTGGGCCCTAATCCATGACTAGTATTGTTATAACAAAAGGAGATTAAGACAAGACACACACAGAGGGAAGACCATGTGAAGACATGGAGAAGATAGTCACCTAAAACATAAGGAGGGAAGCCTCAGGAAAAAACTAACCATGCTGACACACTGATCTTAGACTTCAGACTCTAGAACTGTAAAGAGATAAATTTCTGTTGTTTAAGCTACACAGGCCAGGTCCTTGTTATGGCAGCCTAGCATACTAACACAACAGTGCATTTCTTTATTTTATATAAATGTACTTAATGATTTCTTGCTCACCCCTTGCCAAAATAGTCCAAATGCAATCTCGGTAATTCCTGGTGACCCCCCCTCATTATTATTAGGGTAATGAAGATATGTGAGGGTGTTACATAGCACAATGACAGAGATGACCTCTTTGGTCATTGTCCATCTGCCCGGTGGTTATTACCACCTAGACATACCCTCAGAATTCAGCCTTCTTCTTGCTTGCTGCTTGTGTGTGGCACACTGGAGATGTAAAGATCTTGGGCAAGCCTGGGAACTACAATATTCTGACTTCTCCACCACAACACTGACAGTGAGCAGGGTCCCTACTCTAACTTCTGAGGTATCTTACAATGACTCCCCTCTTAACAGGGGAGTTGTCAAGAAGAAACTCTTCAACATGAGGAACATTAATTCGTCTCTCTCAGGAGTCATTCTCTCTTTCCTCTCCCTTAAGGGCCTCTAGCATAATCTCATCAAAAGGCCTAGATTGTTAGAAAATGAAAATCCGGGTGCATGTAAAACTTTCATTTTTTCATA
This sequence comes from Canis aureus, assembly GCF_053574225.1. Taxonomy (NCBI): domain Eukaryota; kingdom Metazoa; phylum Chordata; class Mammalia; order Carnivora; family Canidae; genus Canis; species Canis aureus. The sequence continues at coordinate 16,527,799 of NC_135645.1, forward strand.
CCCAAATTTTCCTTGAGACAAAGAAGCAGAGGGCCTGGCTACCTATTTGAATGAGGACACAATCAGAAAAACAGATTAATATCTTAAAAGTTATCCTGGAAACATTATCAAAAGATTTAATACAAACTCTTAAAGTCACAAATTTCATGATGTTTAATTAAAAAAAAAAAAGTGTGTATGGGCTTCTTTCCTTCCTCTTCTCTTTCTCCTATAGCCAACTTAACATGCTAATTCATTTGTAGAAGGCGACTGCTGTACTCAAGTAAAAAGAGGTGAGTTATTTTTTCCTAGCTAGGCTGTCTCTCCTTTGACCTCTACTCTATTGGCTGAGGAGACAGAAGATCCACGCAGGGATTTTGGTTACAAGCAAGATAAACTAGCCATAACTGATTAAACTGAGGGTGGATCAATTTATTTTAAAACTCTATTGGATAGCTCTCTAAATCACCAGGAAGGCTGGACCATTCTGCACAGAACCACGCATCTTGAAACAATGCTACAAATTAGGCTGTAGAACTGGGCTGACAAGGAAACTTTTGCCTGTGCAAGAGTGATAATATCCAATGTCTTAGCTACTGTAGTCACTGATTCACCAAGAGTACAATTTTGCTATAAGCACTTCCTTTACCAGAAAATGATCCCCTTGGGGCACTGGGTGGCTCAGTCAGTTAAGCATTGGCCTTCCGCTTGAGTCATGATCTTGGGGTTCTGGGATCGAGCCCCATGTCAGGCTCCCTGCTCAGCTATGAGTCTGCTTCTCCCTCTGCCTCTGCTCATATTCTCTCTCTCTCTCAAATAAATAAACAAAATCTGAAAAAAGAAGAAGGAAGGAAGGAAGGAAGGAAGGAAGGAAGGAAGGAAGGAAGGAAGGAAAGAAGGGAGAAAGAAAAGAGAAAGAAGGAAGGAAGGAAGGAAGGAAGGAAGGAAGGAAGGAAGGAAGGAAGGAAAGAAAGAAAGAAAGAAAGAAAGAAAGAAAGAAAGAAAGAAAGAAAGAAAGAAAGAAAGAAAGAAAGAAAGAAAGAAAGAAAGAAGAAAGAAAGAAGAAAAGAAGAAAGAAAAGAAAAGAAAGAAAAGAAAAGAAAAAAAGAAAAAAGAAAAGAAAAGAAAGAAAAGAAAAGAAAAGAAAAGAAGAAAAGAAAAGAAAAGAAAAGAAAAGAAAAGAAAAGAAAAGAAAAGAAAAGAAAAGAAAAGAAAAGAAAAGAAAAGAAAAGAAGAAAGAAAATTATCCCCTTTTCATGTATCGTTGTGTCACTAGGTCCACACTCACACCTGGAACATCCAACTGAGAGAGCCTTATTTGCCTAAGCCCTAGCTTCAAATGAGGTTCAGAAGGTGGGTATCTAGCATTTTTAATTTCTGTAGTTTAGAGTTGGCTCTCTCATGAAGACTCATCTCACACAGGATGAGGATTTAAGCACCAGGCAGCCAAAAACCTAAAAAATCTCCACAACAGAGAGACCAATAGAAAGCTAAAAGAGAGAAAACAAGAAAGGAATTCAGGATTCAGTTAGAAATGCTGTAAGTTGCAATATAATAAAATACCTAACTAGGAATAATTTAAACAATAAAGAGTGTTTTTATCACATTATAAAAACCCGGAAAGTAAGACATTGCTTATTAGCTCAGTAGTTCAGCAATATCAAGATTAAGTCAAAAATTATTTTGGCCTTTCCATTGTAATTCTAACATAACTGTTTTTAGCTTCAAAGCTGGAAAAAGAGAGGAGGAATGCCAAGAGACTTCTGCGAACATCTCGCATGGTCCAGAATCACTGGCAACCTGTTCATAAGAAAACATATCATTAAAGCCATAAGCTAAAGCAGTAGTCTCCTTTTATATAAGGTAGTGCCACCCTACAGCGTACCTTTCAACAATCCCACCTGAATCTAATTTCTAACAAATATGTTCCTGTTATATGTTGCCAAAAGTACATACATCCCAACTGTGAGTGATCACTTTTATGAGCTACAATCTTCACATTTTCAAAATTTTAACCATTAACTGTGTCCTGGCATGTGTGAACACACATTGTTACAGAGCCACACTGGAAATCACGGAGGGTCCCCTTATTTGATTGCCTTCCACATTAATAGATGAATCTATGGAACTTACAGACAATCCCACCTCTTATTTCTCTTTCCCACCAGATATAGTTCATAATCATTACTAAGAATAATCCTCTTTATTTTAACTGTTACTAACAATGTTCATATTTTCATATTTCATGGTTCTGGAACTTTCTGAAGACCTACTTTAAGTGACATTGCCATTTCTAGAGTGCCCGGGTGACTCAGTTGGTTAAATGTCCAGCTCTTGATTTCTGGCTCAGGTCAGGATCTCAGGGTTATAAAATTGAGTCCCATATCAGTCTCCACACCCAGTGTAAGATTCTCTCTCTGCCTCTTCCTCTGCCCCTCCCCACTTCTCTTTCTCTCTCTCAAAAAAGAAAAAAAAGAAGAAAAAAAAAACCTTTAATTAAATAAAACATCATTTCTAAAGTCCTGGTGTGTTCTCCAATCACCTATACAATTACCTCTGTTGATGCCTACTTTGATTCTGGCATTCTGGACACTCCCACTTCCTATCTCTGCACTGCTCTTGATTTTAAAGAGGAGACCAGATGTATGGCAGTAAACAGAAGTCCACATCACATGCTTCTAAATGAATGGGATATCAAAATTAAGTAAGCACAAAAATGAAAAGATTCCTATAAAAGATCACTCAGGATACTACAGGTTGGAGTCCAGGTTGTGCTATTTGTTATTCGAGTAACTGTGAACATGCAACCAATCTCTTGTAGACCAATTTATCATGTATACCTTATTTCTAATATTTTTTGTGAAGAGTCTCAAGTTTTTAAGTTATTTCTAAAGAACAAGCAGTGCATCCTATGTATTACTACTTTTAGAGATCTTGAAACTTCCTGGAAAGCATTCAGCATGTATTATTTACCTTCACCTCCATATTTCCTTCTCCACTCCCTACTTCACCCCACATTCCCTCCAAATGCCTCTTTCTTGACCACAATATTCTTAAACAATGAACAGAAATGGCAAACAAAAGAAGTAGATTCATATTAGATTCCGCTCAGGGAAAACTGGAGAGCTCAATCTGGTTTTAATTACCTTATTCTTTTTTTTTTTTTTAAGATTTGATTTTTTTTTTTAAGGAATCTCTATACCCAACATGGAGCTCGAACTCACAACCCCAAGATCAAGAGTTGCACACTCTATCAATTGAGCCAGCCAAGCACCCAATCACCTTATTCTTATCCTCTTTGTCAGAACCCCAACAGTGGGTTCTGGTCACTATATTAGCTCTCAAGGGCAGTTATTTATTTTACACAATGGAAGTTTCTGGTCCAGAGGGTTGATTTCTTGAATCTGTCCAGTCTTATCTGAGACTCACCCATTGATCTGTGCTTTTGCCACAGACTCTGAACCTAATGGGTTAATGTTAAATATTAGGATTCTTAATATGTGGCCTTAGCCAAGTCTGGTAATTCATCCTGTTGTGCCTCCAATTTTCTCCAGAAGGGGATGGTAAAGATTTTAAAGTGAGTCTTATGGGGAACCTATAGCCAGATCAGAACACAGCTTTCACATGTTTCTGCCTAATGTTGAGTGAAGCTGAAACTAATGGACATGATTTCTACACAAGTGGGAAAGCCCATATGTTAGATAGACCCTGACAATGAATACCCACTTACTCATGGGGGACTTAGCTTGACATTTAATCCAAAAGGAGCTCGAAACCTAGAAGAAGATATTCGGTATTTGCTTGCAGTTTTCTCATTCATTTTCATGTTTTACTTTCCTTTTTTTCCCCCATCATCAATATTTATTGAGCATTTACAGTGTACTAGACACAATAGAACATACAGAAAACGCTGTCCCTGCTCTAGAGGAGCTTACATTCTAAAAGAAAAAAAATATATACCTCTTTTAAAACAGTATTTTTGTTTGGTGTTTTCTGCAAGGTACTAAGGAAACAGTCTGTAGGGTGAGCTTTGGGTATAACTTAGCCCCATCATTATTTAAAGAGAGGAAGAGGAAGGATTTTAAAGGCAGACAATGAGACACCATTCAGGATAGGTAGGGCTTACAAGGAGATAAACACAATCTCATCAACTAAGGAGAGATTTGTAGGGATAGGATGATTGATAGATTTGCAGTAGATAGGATGAGGGAAATTGTTTGTGGGATGCAAGCAAAGGAAATAAGGTATCCTTAGACATTGAGTGGAACCAAAAAGATCATGTGGCCTTTTTTTCCAAGTACATGGCCACCAAATAGGAATGGTTGGTGACAAGACAGAAGGCTAAAAAAAGGTAATCTTGTGCACCTGACAAATAGAATAAAGGATCAAAATTGAGGGCAGGCTATAACAATATCAAGAAATTCTTAAAAACAAAAGTGATTTGGAAATACAAAACTTAGTTAATGCTACTCAATGTCATGATGGGCCAAGAACATTGTGGCTTCCTAAGTTAGAAAATACCATATACCAAAATTTTAAATGGAACACATTACTTTTTTCCAATCAATCCCATCTCTGAAAAAAAGCTTTTTTTTTTTAGGGTAGGGAAGGAATATGCACCATGGTAGGGAACAGTAGTAGTTATATTAGTAGTATCTTGTTATGATAAACTTTGTATTTAAACTTGGTAAAAAGTCCATTAGCTGCCAAGAGGGAATAAGCAATATATTTCCAAAAATGTACAATTTCCTTTAGAGAAGTTTCAGAACCAAGAAACTAATTTTCATGAAAAGCTGTAGAGAAAGTAGTTGAAAAGTCTATTCATAAAACTTGTATTCCAGTTACACGAACTTAATACACGTGTTCTTAACAATTATGCTTGGATTGTTCATGAAAAATTCATAAGACATCAAACAAAGCTAGCCATCATCTCAAGTTATTTCCCTGTTAACTATTTTTACAGGACATGCATGTTAGGCAAGTATCAAAAAAGAAAAAAAAGTCACAAAAGCAAAACCCAAACCAAAACAAAACAAAAACCCTAAAAAAAAAAAAATTAAATACATGGGATTTTTGTTTTGCTGCTATGCTTTATATACATAAAGTAATGGATATCAAGCAATTCATTTTTACTGCATCTTTACTTGTACATTTGTTCTTAGGTTGCCTAAAACATTTAAATACAAATAAAACAAGTGTAGCAAAAATAATGAAAGCAAACAGCAGCAAATAATGGAATGTGAACCATTTCTGCCCTTACCCAGAGTAAATTGGGTTACAACTAAAGGAACACTTCTGCAACTGTAGTCAAAGGTGTGCACATTGAGAATGAATATTCCACAGATACTCATGGTTCACATGTAATATCTACGGGATACCCATTTCTACTACAGCCTTTTAAGTGCTCCAAACCTTAAAGTACCCACAATAACTACACCTGTATCTGGAACCAATTATCCCTTTTATTCCCCACCAGGACAAACCAATATGTAGGCAGTTTTCTTTGCTTAGACATGGAAGCAGTTTTAACACTGGCCCTTGTGAAGCCACAATGTACCAAAAGTACTATGCCAATCTTATAACTAGTATAAAAATTCCACATCTCCATATTGGCCACCTCAAGATGAAAACAGATAACTCCCTAAATGTTAACTGGCTCTAATATCCAACATAAAAACCACATGGGAAATAGAGAAATTCAAATAGAAGTAACATAAATTTGTCATAAATCGTAAACAAAAAACTATTTGTGGGACAGCATGAAAGACAAATGGTCTACTGTGTAAATTTTAGAATGAGGCAGACAAAAGTTGGAAGGCCGGTTAATTTTCCCTCCTTCTGCTTCAGCTTTGTCTCCTTGGGTGTCTGATGTCCACAATGTCAAGTTGTCTCTCAGTAATTGCATTATTAGTGTGCTGTCTTTGTATGACTCTTAAATTAATGTATCAAGTTCAGCAATGGTTTCATCAAAAACTGTCTTTGCAAGAGAGCAGGCTTTCTTTGGTGAGTTCAGAATTTCAAATAGAATACAGTGAAATTAAGGGCCAGACCCAATCTGATAGGATGTGTTGGTTGCATTTCCTTTTTGATTTCAAAAGCTTCTTGGTATGCTTGTTGTGACTGATCCACAATCCTTTTCTTGCCATCACCAGCAGCAACCTCGGCCAAGTAACGGTAGTAGTCTCCTTTTGTTTTCAAATAGAAGATTTTGCTCTCTGCTTGTGAAGGGGATCAAAACTTTTCCAAAAGACACAGTACATCATTGCAGATATCTCCAAGATGACCTACGGGCTCCTACAACATTTTTATAAGCAACTGAGATAAGATTCCTCTCCTCGTTGGACAATTCAGCTCCTTACTCAGTTACCGACTTCATGCAGGCTGCTGTGTCATCATATCACTCAGCCTGCTCGGCCAGTTTGGCCTTCTGCACCAGCTCATTTTCATCCAGGACTGAATGTTGTGTGTCCAGAGTGGGTGGCGGCAGATGGAGAGGGGCTCAGCAGTCTCTGGACAGCAGTGGTGAGGCTGAGTTTACTTCCCTTTTTTAAAGGCTTCTTCTAAGAAGACTTCTTTGGGGATCCCTGGGTGGCGCAGCGGTTTGGCGCCTGCCTTTGATCCTGGGCGCGATCCTGGAGACCCGGGATCGAATCCCACGTTGGGCTCCCGGTGCATGGAGCCTGCTTCTCCCTCTGCCTATGTCTCTGCCTCTGTGTGTGTGTGTGTGTGTGACTATCATAAATAAGTTTAAAAAAAAAAAAAAAAGACTTCTTTGTTGCCTGAGAACTACCAACCAGTTTAGTTTATCTTTGATTTTAAAAATTACCTTTTGTCTTTCAGTGTTCATACTTCTATAAATGTGGACTCCACTGTTTTCCAGAATAAACATCTTCCTTACAGGCATCATTGTTTCTCCACGCAGTAAGTAAAAGAAAGTGCTCCAGCTTCTTCTCCATGGAAACTCTATCCAAGTAGGCCTCTGTGATGTTAACAAAAGACCAACTGCCCACCAGCAAACCTGAGAGCAGCTCCAAAGGCACATTATCTGGGAAAAGCTGAGGAGGCTGGGGGCAGTGCAGCAGGGCCACATACTCCACAGGAGTGTGAGAAACACAGATATTAAATGTGACAACACCCAACTCTTAATGGCTCATGCAAAAAAAAAAAATTATTGGCTCACATACCTGGGAAAGATGCTAGGGATAGTGCATAGAACAAAAGAAGAGGTGAGGAATCAGAGCCTATATATGGGAGCTGGAACTCAGAGGTCATTATCTCTTCTGCTGCTCAAATATCTGTTTCTCTCTACTTGGCTTACTTTCCTCAAAAGACTCCTTCCTCTTATTTATCAGGAAAAGTGTCTATCAGGTGGGTTTGTATTTAATCCCCCCTCATACCTCCACAACAGAAAGAAATTCCTTTACTGTTCATTAAAAAAAAAGGAAGAGAGGGTTCTGGTCTTCCTTCTAGATCTAGAGTTGCCAGGTTTAGCAAAACAAAATACAGGACATCTAGTTGAAACAGAATTTCAAATAATAAATATTACTTTCACTGTAAATATACATCAGTACAAATATCTCCTGTTTGATATTTGATAAGATTTCTATAGAGGTGAAAAAAATATCATAACTTCGACCTCCTGGTTGCTGTTATTCTAAAATTCAAATTTCAGTGGGAATCCTATATTTTATGTGGAAACCCTACACACTTGGGCCAAGTTCCCATCACAGACTAATCACTGCGCTTGTTCATACCCCCATCCCACCCACTCACTGTAGGGGTAAAGTCTGATACCAGGAGAAAGATAATGAGGAAAACACTGTAACATACAGCCAAAAATAATAACTATGCCATTCCATAGCAGAGGTGGCTAAAGGTGGATGGAAAGAAGCCAAGGATAAATGAGTCCAATTTATTCACCATTTGCTTGGGGCTTGGTGTAAAAACTGGAGAGGCTGATCAAATATGGTTTTCATCACTGAAGATCTGTATTATTATACATTGCCATTGATTACAGAACAAAGCCACGAGAAAACCTATCTTCTGATGGTTTTAGAAAACATAGTAATTCCTATGTAATTGGTACACTGATATAAAAGACAAGTGGTAGGGGTGGACTAAATGACTATGTTTTAATATTGGGGGCATTGCCAGGATGGTAGGCAATTTTATTTTACTGTTTTCCTGGGATCAAGAAGCTTCTCTGAGCTTCTCTCAGTGGTGATTATAAAATAATAAGCAAAAAAACATCTTGGCTCTGGCATCAGGCAAGATGACAGAAATATAGGCTTGTCTGAGTTTGGCAGCAGCACACTTAATTACATTGACAATGTGTGGCTGTGTCATTTCTTAGGAACTAATTATTCTATTCTTTTGGAATGAAAAATGTCCCAAAGGAGATGGTTTTTGAAATATAACTTTTGGACCAGAGATCTCAGATGCAGGGTATCAAATTATAACTAGTTGTTGATAGGACAGTTTTATCATTTTAAACATCTGTATCTTTTTTTACAGAAATAATGTAAGTTGATGCGGCTATTGAGTGATGACAAAATCCTCCTCACAAATTTCAAAGGCTAAATCTAATTCCTCAGATGAGGATCAGACTTCGAAATTAATGTTCTACTGGGTGACGGGCACTGAGGGGGCACTTGATGGGAGGGGCACTGGGTGTTATGCTATATGTTGGCAAATCGAACTCCAATAAAAAATATATACAAAACAAAAAACAAAATCAGTGTTCTACACAAAATGGGAAAGAAAACAAAATTTCCTAACGTCAATTTAAGTGGGAGCAATCACTTCTGTGGATAACAGTGACTCGTCAAAGAGATAAACTAGTTCAAAATGACAATGAAACTGACAAGAGTGGCAAATGCCAATGTATGCATGTGAGAGAGAGACAGAGACAAAGAGACAGAGAGATTGACTTTACATTGGGGCAACAAATTGCTTTCACTTTGAGAGATTTCACCATGAAGACAGTTTTCGATACCACGGAGAGGAGACATGGGCCATGATTACAGTACTAGTCTGGACCAGTTGTACCTCTCTGACTTCTCCCTCTTTCCTTGCTGGTTTATCTTTCTTTCCTTTTCACCTTCTAAATCTAAGCATTTCCCAAAGTTCTTTCTTAATTCTCCCTTCCTCAATAAATGGCCATGAATGGAACTATCCCTATTTTGGCACACAGCCCCTGCATAAATTTGGCCAGTTTTACAGTACACATTCTAGTCTACGTCCCCTTAAAATCTTTCAGCTTTTACGTGGTAGTCTAATATGGAGGATCCAAATCTATCCCTACCCCTCTTTTTCCCACTGACTTCCACTAGTGAACCTCTAGCTACTTACCTAACAATTCCTTTTAACCGGAAAATAAAAGCCAATTTTATTTATGCTCTAAGAGCAGAAGGAACTAAGAGTGGAGATCTTCCTCTAGCAGGAGAAAATAAAAGTTGCGAGAAATCATCCCCATTTGGTTGGTATTTTTTAAGAATAAATGGCCTACCACTACTAGTCGTATACATTCCCTTAATACTATAAAAATGTAGTGCCAAAGGGGATTCTCAAAGGACCTGGTTAAAAGAACACCACACAGTCATAGCAGTAGTGAAGGGCAGCTTAATAGGCAACTCTCTAAACACTAGATTGCAATGATAATATTTCAGCCTAGCAGCAGCTCCTGGTTGCTGGGGCAACCTCTAGTGGTAAGTGGGGAGAAAAGGAAAATGTCTAACTGAGACCATGAAGTGAGTGCTAACAACAGACATAGCAGCTTACTCAGCAGGCTGCTTTTTAAGACATCTCCAGCTCTCACCCAAGGACACTAATGAGAGCTAATAGAACTAACAGAGCTAAACGATCTGCCTATTCAACAAACATTTTCATGCTTGCCTACTTCCCAGGTCATTCACTTGTCCCAGTTCATGAGATTAATGTGGGCTTAGGAGCTGCCACCATATAAACCGGAAACCTTAACTTCCCTTGCTTATTCTCTGGCTACTTCTGCATTTGGGCACTCTAAAACAGAGTAAAACAGAGTAAAATTATACCCATTTCCAGATCTAGAGCTATGCATCTGAGGTTCCTCTCAGAAGCTTCAAGGATGCTTTCTTTCACTTTCTTTGAAGGATACTACTTCAGTGGTTCCAAAGTGTTTCCCTTTTGAAGTGAAACCCTCTAAGTACCCCAGCTAATCTTCAAAATTATCTTGCCTTCAATATCTCTGCACAATGTTTCCAATTTTTTTTTAAGATCTCTCTAACCAATGCCAGGAAACCAAATCTCCAGTGAACTTTCTTAAACAAAAGTATAAAGTAATCCTCATATTGCCAAAACATCCAACAACTTCCCATTATTCACAAAATTAAGAAAACAAAAAGACTGCAACAAATTTCTTCCATGTATCTACACAAACCTAGCTGATCTCATCCTACTGCCTCCAGAATAACTGAAGTGCACATCATTTCTTAAATACATTTCTAACATCATATAGTTGCCTATTACGTTCCCTCCACCTGCAATTCCATCCACCTCACCTGTCAAAATGCTACACTTAATTCAAAGGATGACAGTAATGTCACTTATTTCATGATATCTTTTTAGTCATCCTCAGACAATGGTAATGTCTCCATCTTTTAAATGCTACCAAGGACAGTGCCAAGACTACAGGCTTTGAAACTCAATACTGTAAAGTGTGAATCCTATTTCACATTCACTTTGCTCTGTGTCCTAGACAAATATGCTTAACACATTGACCTCCACCTTCAAGATGATAACCTCTCTTTCTTCATTCATAAAATATAAATAATATTTGTTTGTCAGTATAATCATAAATCATATAGAGAGAGCAAGGCATATAACATGTGCTAAGTAGAGAGTAGCTATTGCTATCACTATGAATTGTATAATCTTCCTTTTGCCAGATAGGCAACAAAATACTCAAGCCAAAAATCTTGAAACCAAAGCAGGTCACTTTCAGGAAGAGCAAGTACAAATTCATAAGTAGTAATTGAAATCCAATACAGCTCAAAGTTTGAGGAGTATACATAACTGGCCCAGAGCTTAGGTAAAATTTAAACCAGTAACTGAGTGGTTATTTTAGTAGAACTGTGTAACTTCTTGCTGCATATCTAGTTGTTTCTGCCACAAGAGGGCTTTAAAGATGTCAAGTTGCAATTTCTGACAGTGCTGTAATCAACTATTTTACTATTCACTATCTAAATGATTATCACTTCTTTGCACAACTACCTAAAAATTTCCTATGCTTATGGACTCATCTCACTTTGAATAACAGCTTATTGAGGATGATCACATCTTAAAACTTTGTCTATAGCAAAGAGTAGGCATCAAGAAAGCAAGTGCTTAATTAGACTTAACTGCATGCAAGGAAATATTGTTGACAGGTGTATGTAATGTTGGCATCTCTCATAGGGTAGTTGCAGATATTGGTATCTAAGCAAAATATCAGCACTATTAGATTATTGCCTTAAAATACTGTATACTATAGGGCAAGTTTCCAACTCCCCAAGCCCATTTTGCTCCTTTGTAATAGAACATATGAAATGACAGAGGAGTGCAAGTGCAAAGGTGAGAAATTATCTTTATAGACATGGACACTAATACTTAAATGGGAAAGAATCATCATGGAATCTGTACCTTGGACTAAAAATTACTTCAATTTTTAAGTTGTTATTTCCTTAAATTCATTAACTGAAGCATCCAAACCAAATTTTAATCCTTCAATTATTTATTTACCACCTAATATGTTCATTAGTTTTCTCATGGGAAAATCCTACTGTCCCACTCTGAACTCCAGGATTTCTGAGGTATGTGCTGGGGGTGAGGGTGTTGAAGTCAAATCAGGACATTGAAACTTTTCTTGGTCATTAATGTCCTCATAGCACTGCTCTTGTGAACTCTCCATTGTAATATCTCTTTCCAGCTCTCTCTGGAACTCACCAATCTAAACATTAAAACATAGCTCTTTCCTTAGTTCTTCTGTGACACCATCTCACCCTCTCCCTATCCTCCCAAAGGGCAATACACCTCACATAAGACTTTAATGCATGTAACAGTCTACTGACGTTTGTAGCAACAGAAGATACACATTACAAAATGAAAGTATATTAGTAGCTAAGGCTGTGTAACAAAATACCACAACAGGATGGCTTGAACAGAAATTTATTTTCTCACATTTCTAGAGGCTAAAAGTCCAATGTCAAGGTGTTAACAGGTCTGGATTCTTCTGAGGCCTCTCTCCTTAGCTTGTAGGCAGCCACCTTCTCACTGTGTCCTCACATGAATGTTTTGCTATGTGCACTCATACCCGGTGTCTCTTTGTGTGTCCAAATTTCCTCTTCTTATAAAGGCAGATTTCAGACAGGACTGGGGTCCACCTTAATAGCCTCATTTTAACTTAATCACTTCTTTCAAGGCCCATCTCCTAATAGAGTCACAATACAGAGATACTGGAGCCTAGGGCTTCAACATATGAATTTTGAGGGGACAAAATCCAACCCATAATTTCAAATTGAAATTCAACTTAAGGTTCAGCAAGCAATTGAAGAATTGAAGTAACTGAATTACAGAACCAGGCATCCTTGTTCCCAGAAAAGTTCCTTAGTATTTTGACACAAGGAACTTCTTTCAGGCTGCGTGTCTTCAGAAGTCCTAATTCCTACATGGACAAACTCTAGCACCAATTGATAATACTTCATTTTGTTTTGTTTTACCACCAAGCTATACAGTAATAAAGTTTAAATCAGAGTTTAAATTTTTCAGAACATATTGATTCAGAGTCATTCTGCCAACACTCAACCAAGGCAAATAAGTGGTTCCACATCTCTAACCATATATTCACATCTCCCTCCAACTACATCAAGGAAATATTCTTAACTTTTAAGAACCTATTCGATTAGATTTGGCCCGCCTGTATAATCCAAGATACCCTCCCCATCTCCTGGCCCATATTCTTAACCATATCTGCAAAGTGTCTCTTGCCATATTCACAGATTCCCAGGATTAAGATGTGGACATCTTTGGGGCCCATTATTCTGCTAATCTATAGAGATGCTTTCTATAGAGAAAAGTGTTGAATGGAAGGAAGACCTAAGTAATAAACAGTGACACAGCTTTGTATTCAAAACACAATTTTGAACAATTAAGAGAAATTCAGAGATAAAGTAGTTGCTAATAAAAATGGATAAAGACTTGTACATTATAATTATTACTAATTACTTTCTGCACATCTACAGCTCAGACATTAGAGGCATAATAATCTGTTTATGGCAGAGTATAGTCAGCAGGCCGTAAGTCTATCCTAAGACTGGTTTGTGACTTAATCCAAAGAACAAAATCAAAAATGTCACTTAATTCTTAAAAATAATTTTGCAAAAACATGATTTTGCATCTTAACATCATATCTCACTATTGTTAAGAATTATACAATTCTGTAGATACATTCTTAAGGAATGTATATCTGCCCTCTCTAAAACACCCCCTGACCCAAAACTGACCTTTATTTTTTCTTCCCCTGTATTGTCAGTTCTATTGCAGGGCAAAATATAGTGTTCAGGTAATAGAAGAGAAAATGGATAAAAAGCACTTGAATCTTTTAGCAATGCTCAGTGCCACTGGGAATGAATTAAGTATAAGAGCAATATGGTGTCTTTACTTCAAGTGAAATATTTCTTAAACTGTCTCACAAAGTAATAAACCAGAGATCCCTGGGTGGCACAGCGGTTTGGCGCCTGCCTTTGGCCTGGGGCGCGATCCTGGAGACCCGGGATCGAATCCTACATTGGGCTCCCTGCATGGAGCCTGCTTCTCCCTCTGCCTGTGTCTCTGCCTCTCTCTCTCTCTCTGTGATGATTATCATAAATAAATAAAATTTAAAAAAAATAAAATAAAAAATAAAAGAAGGCAATGCCTTTAAAAAAAAGTAATAAACCAAATCAACTTTCCAATCAGTGTTAGAGTATTTTTTTTTTTTATGATGGAATTACACTATTTAGACTTACTTTCTCTTTAGGATGCAGTTTTGATAATGGTTCTGATTTTAGCAACCAAAATATCAAAGCAAACCTGGCTATCTATTTTATAAAATACATGAACCCCAGAGTTACATGCTCTCCATTTTAGTATCCTTTTACTCAATTTTTGCTAATGGCCATTCACTTATGTCCCATCTTTTTTTTTTTTTTTTTCAAAATTTTTATTTACTTATGATAGTCACACACAGAGAGAGAGAGGCAGAGACACAGGCAGAGGGAGAAGCAGGCTCCATGCACTGGGAGCCCGACGTGGGATTCCATCCCGGGTCTCCAGGATCGCGCCCTGGGCCAAAGGCAGGCGCCAAACCGCTGCGCCACCCAGGGATCCCTTATGTCCCATCTTTAATCAGCTCTGACCCACGGCAGTAACTCTCACTTCTCGCAGAACTTATTGACAGTCTGTACATCAACAATATACTCTCTGTGTTAATTACATCTGTTCCCCAGAGAGTGATCACTTTTTTAAAGCTCTACTAAAATGCTCATTGCTAGCACCAGAATTTGGGGGTAAACAAATAAAAAAAGAAAAGAAAAGAAAAAGAAAAAGAAAAAACCGGCATGATTTCCAGAATGCTAAGAAACTTATGATATTCAGTCAGTGTTGCAATGTTTGATTGGACAGCATTAAAGCTAAAATTTGTTAAGCTTAATCAAAGATTTAATTTCGAATACAAAAAAGATTTTTAACATTTCAATGTTTTTAAATGTAAAAGCAATGCACAGTTTTTGTACTGACTCAAGCAATATGTATGCAATAAAAAGTTAAACTCAAGAATGTTCACTATTACAAGTATTATTTAACCTGTTTGCAAAGTCCTCGCCAATTAAATTAGCAAAGGAAATGAGATTAAAAATACTGGAAAAAAGAGGCAAAATTATTATTCTTTAACGGTGGTAGGACTGTATATGTAGAAAATCAAGAGAATCAGCAATATTGAAAATAAAAATTTAGTAAAGCAATTACAAAATTAATATATAAAATTCAATAACATCAGTTATGCAAAGAATTTGTTTAGAATATACAAAAAACCTTTTATGACAGCAATAAACATATGGGAATATATTGGAGAAATATGCTTGTCCCATAGGAAAACTACTGTAAAATTCAACTGAGGGTAACAAAGAAGAAAGATACATCATGTTCTTGGATAGAGATGCTCAGTATTGTAAGGTATAAGTTCACCATAATTTACTCAATATATTTTTATTAAAATTCCAATTAAAATAGCAACAGGATGTTTTAAATTGGAAAATTTTGATGACTAAGCATTTTCATATACTATTAGAGCACCTTTCTAGAGTGCAGCTTGGCAGTAATCATCAAATTTTAAATGTTTCTCTCATGTGATCTAGTAATCCAGATAATAAAAATTAACCTTACACATATTCTTTTTTTTTTAAGATTTTATTTATTTATTCATAGAGACACAGAGAGAGAGAGAGAGAGGCAGAGACACAGGCAGAGGGAGAAGCAGGCTCCATGCAGAGAGCCTGATGTGGGACTCGATCCAGGGTCTCCAGGATCACGCCCTGGGCTGCAGGCGGCGCTAAACTGCTGTGCCACCGGGGCTGCCCCCTTACACATATTCTAATAATAATCAGAATTCCAATATAAAAATAATATCAAAGACTTGTTTGTAATAGTCCAAAAATAAAGAAAAAATGTATCAATAGGGCACTGAGTAAATCTACATTTCTATGTAAACAATCATAGTGATTACCTGCAGATAAGAATATTGGTAAAAGCACAGGTATGTAAAAGACTTTTTGTCTGCATTTTATACTTTCCATTCTTCGGGAATCTTTATTACCATCTGCACGGGAAAACATATTGACCAGGGATACCGTTATAGGGAACTATGGGCCATTTTAAAACATTTCTCTTTGATTCATTCAACATTTAACTAGTGAACACCCACCTACTCAATGGATCACACTCTTTAGACACTAGGAGTATGGAAGTCAAGAGGTTTTTTTTGTTTTTTGTTTTTTAAAGAGAGAGAGAGAGAGAGAGAGAGAGAGAGGCAGACACAGGCAGAGGGAGAAGCAGGCTCCATGCAGGGAGCCCGATGTGGGACTCGATCCTGGGACTCCAGGGCTGAAGGCAGCACTAAACCACTGAGCCATCCGGGCTGCTCTCAAGAGTATTTTTTAATCTACTCTTATATTTTGGAAGAAAAGGTTACCAAAAATATAATATAAATTCTTAAAAAAAAAAAACATGAATCTATTTATCCCTTCAAAGGCAGATCAGAGTTAAGAGTTTGGTTTACTCTATGCAGACATTTTCTCTGCATTCACACATATGATGAAGATATAGAAAGTAGATAGAGATGACACAGACACAATCACACAGATTCATGTCCCTATAAGCAGACTTTTAACATGAATTGAATAATACTATTAACAAGTCATTCTGACACTTCCCTCTATTCCTTAAAAATATATAAATTAAGTGGAGATCTTTTCATATCCACGAAAAATGTTTTATTATTTTAAATATAGTCTTCTGCTTAATTTCTATTTTTTATTGCTTATGTTAGAAAATTTGTTTTATACAATTTATCCTATATAGAATTAGTAGAGATTATCTTTGTAGCATA
Organism: Canis aureus; assembly: GCF_053574225.1. NCBI lineage: Eukaryota > Metazoa > Chordata > Mammalia > Carnivora > Canidae > Canis > Canis aureus. The sequence goes on from NC_135645.1 coordinate 16,544,435, forward strand.
ATAACAGACTCAATTTTTATAAATGTTTCTTGGGTATTTGAAAAGAATGTGTACCTTTTGTTTATTGGTACAAAGTTACATATATCATGCTTATTATAAAGAATGTAGGAATTACATTTTTCAAAATCTTGATAGCATCAGTTTGCTCATAAAAAAGCAGTTCCAATTAACACCAAGGGAGAATGAAACGTCTGCATTAAGTAACTGTTAGTCTATGTCTCTCTTAGTTCCTCCCAGCTAACTATTTCTATAAGCTCTAGCAAAAGAATGAGACTGGGGATTCAACACTGATTTTGGAGCAATGTATCTGGTACACACAGGTTAGGGCTTAGTATCCCCAAATCAAAATTATCTGCATTTCATACAGTCTATAATGAAAGATATACTTGATAAACAAAAAAATGGCTTTAAAATTACAAATAAAGCCTTAGGGTTCTTGTTTACACAACCTTCCAAAAATTACAGATGGTCTAAATAAACACTCATTTCTCAGATCATGGCGAAGATCATTTTAGGGACAGCATGAATTTTGTCAGAGGCTGGTCTCCCATAACATGAAAAAAGTGACATGCATAGGGCACCTGAGTGGCTCAGTTGGTTGCACCTGTCTTCAGCTCAGATCACGATCCCAGGATCCTGGGATGGAGCCCCACATCGGGCTCCCTACTCAGTGGTGAGTCTGCTTCTCCCTCTCCCTCTGCTGCTCCCCCTGCTTGTGCTCCATCAAAAAAATAAATAAAATCTTTAAAAAAAAAAAAAAAAAAGAGGTTGCCATGCAGCAGGGGAGAAAATACAAGTGTTGGAGCGGACATATCTGAGCTTGAGGTCACATTCCATTACTTCCAACTATGTGGTCTTGGGCAAATAAATCACCCCTCTGATTCTGTTTAACTATTAAATGGGATGTTGTTACATGTATTATCTATCATCAAAAGGTTATTGTGAAGAAAAAAGTGAAATAATATGTGCCAAAGGGATTCAGAAACTGAAGAGCTACATGGAATCATAAGCTGTCTTTAGAGAGAAACTGAAGTGAGAATATACTTTGCTCTTTTTTTTTTACTATTTTTTTAAAGATTTTATTTATTGAAAAAGAAAGAGAGCACAAGCAGGGGGGAGCAGCAAAGGGAGAGGGAGAAGCAGCCTCCTCGCTGAGCAGGGAGCCCAACGCCAGGCTCCATCTCAGGACTCCGGGGTCATGACCTAAGCCAAAAAGCAGACCTTTAACCAACAGAGCCACTCAGGTAACCCCACTTTGCTCTTTCTAGAGTTCATAATCCCATTCTGGGGCAAAGAGCTAACTAATAAAAATCTTTCCCATATCACATATCAGTAGATGTAGATTGCAGGTCCTGACACTCATTATTGCAATATTACAATTCATACCTTAAGTCACTGATTCTCTTTGTGGTAGACTTTCCTATCTACAGTGTCCTCTCTAATGGTTTTGTTTACCAAATGAGATGTCAGCTTAGGCTCTGGGGCTCCTACCTACATCTGACGTAGTGCATCCTCCCCCTGGACCACTCATCAGCAAATGGATCCTGTCTGAGTGGATTACTGGGTAAGAACAAGATTTGGGACATGAGCATGCTCAAGGAGCACATACACTTTGTAAAACAGGATAAATTTGTTTGTAAAAAATAATGGCGTCTTTCTCCTCCAAATTTTCCACTACTGAAAGGCAGGTCAAAATGGAGGTTTTTGGAAGATCCTGAATTTGCCTCCTCCCACAGACATAACGAACATACAGCTCTATATGGAATAATTCCTTTTAAAAAGAACCTGAGGACTACCTGAACACCTCCAAAAAAAAAAAAAAAAGATAAAAGAACAGGTAGGAGAGGCAGCCATATGACTCCACCCCAGGCACTGATAGATGAATAGATTAAAAAATAGATATACATACACAGACACACACACAATGGAATATTACCCAGCCATAAAAAGTATGAAATTTTGCCATCTGCAACAACATGATGGACTCAGAGGTTATTATGCTGAGTGATATGTCAGACAGAGACAGACAACTACCTACCATATAATTTCACTTACATGTAGAATCTAAAAAGTAAAAAAAAAAAAAAAAAAAATTGAACAAACACAGTAAACAAAACCAGACTCATACATACAGAGAACAGACTGATGGTTGCCAGGGGAGAGGAGGTTTATGGGGAAGGTAAAATGGATGAAGGGGATCAAAAGGTACAAATTTCCAATTAGAATAAGTCTTTAGGAACTACAGCACATGGAATATAGACAAGTTGGTCATTTTTTTTTTTTTTTTTTTTTTTTTTTTTTAAGTTGGTCATTTTATAATGTATATGAAGGTCAAATCATTGTTAGACACCTGAAACTCACAGACTATATGACAATTATATGTCAATAAAAATTATTTCCAATATTAAAAAATAATAAATAAAAACAGCTTCTACTAAAAACGGCATTGAGTGTTCAAAAAAAATATGGACCAGAAACATTTGGCATTTCAGTATTGAAGGAAACCAGTACTCTTTTTTGTTGTTATAGTAAATGAAGCCTAAAAGGAACATGTAGAAGAAGATGAAGCTAAGCTATGTCAAACTAGCAGGGAAACGGCACCTGTGAACAAGCCCAATGCCAACTTCAACGCTGATTTGTCAGGTATGATTAAAACCTGAATTAAGCAATCCTCATTAGAACCTCAGAAGGATGAATTATGCTGCCTAAATAGATTACTCATTCCCTGATAGAAACACTGGCACCACACACCCTGCTAGTAACTTCCAATTACATTGATAAATGAGAAGTTAAACTGTAATTTTTTAGCACTATCCATTTTGTCTCTAATATCCTGCCACTTCTGTTTTTATTGTGATTGAAAAAAGAGCCTGCAATGAAACAAACAGTCATCTAGATTAGCGTCACACTCCAGACCAGGAGATAATTGGGGGGGGGGGGGGGTGCTGGCGTTAGAGTCATGGTGGGAAAAGGGGTGCCAAGAAGAGTGAAAAGTGTCCTTTATTTATCTCCAGTGCTGCCCCAGATACTTATTAAGGTTGTAAAATAAGTGCATTCAGGACCTGTCTTCACCCATATTATGGGATAAAATAGTAATGACAGTGTCTTGAAAGTGCTATTGGGAAGTTTTATCTCATAGGTCAGAGACTAGATTTGTTAACCAGCCAGCAAGTCAATAGATTTCATTTGCTATAGTTAATCTTTATAATATTTCAAAAAGAGAGAAGACAGTAAAAACACTTAGCATGTAGGTCACCATTTCCTCTTCTCAGCTGCTTCTAAGCCTCAATTAAATTTATATCCCATCTCATATTTTTGGTTCCTGCCATAGAGTCATTTTTCCAATTAATGCAGATCGTGAAACACTGGGCTTGGCACTGTGGGAAAGAGGGAAGGCATCAAAATAGATAGCTGTATTTTCCAAATGAAACTGGGAGTCCTGTTCCAACTCTGAAGCCCACTTTGGCATGATGATGCACTCGATCACACATCCAATTCCTTAAAGATTTGAAAAGTAAGCCTACACTTCAGTCTTTGGAGAGGCAAAAAACGAATAATTGTACCTAATGACTCGCACAAAAAAACTTATAACCCCCTTTGCCCACATCTGCCTCTTCCTAAATTACTGCTCCAAGAAGCAGCTGTTAACACTCTTCTCACCCATACCTACAAATTCCTCCAAACTTTCTTCCTTTCACTACTCCACTCCTCTTTCCTGTTGCCCTCTTCTTGCCTTCTGGACCTTTCCTTTTTTTCCAAGCCTCAATGCAGGCCCAGAATGGAAATTAATTAAGTTTATCCAGGTTGCTCCAATTGTTATCTCCATGCATTCATTACTCTGATTAGATAGTAAAGAACCCTGCTCCAAGAAACATAAGGAATCTTCTTGATAGGAGAGGAGAAAGGAGATGATTACTTACCTTGTAATATTTTTTAACACAGTTCTATTTATCAAGCATCTAAGGAGACTTCTCAAAAAAAGAAAGAAAGAAAAGAAAATGAATTGCTAGAAATTTCACTGACAGTGGTTTCAGCTGTTAAAGGTTTGAAGGTAAATTCCTCTTAGCTTTTTCACCTCACCCATAGCAATTTTATGCCAGCTTAGATCAGAAGCTTTCAGAACCTTCCCCTTTTTATATAAAAGAACTTCAAGTTGAGAGGAAAGAAATGTAAGGGGAAATTTTCAGCAGAGTCCTGGCAAAGATATGGAAAAAACAAGAGGAATGAGATTTTAGGCAAGAAAGCACTGAAGACAAACTATATACATCAAAGGTAGCTTGAGGCCTGGAAAAAGAAGAGAGCCCATAAAGAAATAAAAGGAGGCTACAACCATTAAACCTTGAATCCTGAACTGGAGTCCTGCTCTTCCATTTGTATTAGGAAACTGACCTCCCTGGGCCTTCATTACTCCTATATACAAGTGAGGGAATTTAAAGGATCTGAAAGGCTCACATCCCATAATTTATGAATCCTTCTTCACCTGCCTCTAACCACTCTCATCACTGCTGTAACCCTCAGGACTCTAACTATGCTCTTGTCCATGGCCTCAAGATGTGCTGTGCTGTGTTTGCTTTATACTCTGTACACACTCCAGCAGTCCCTGAATTTGTATGCATTATCTCCATTATTAAATTCATCATCTACAACAACAAAAAAGTATCTTAATTACTACACTGATTATGATACTATACTAAGTTTACAGAATAATGACCTCATAGGAGTTGACAAATTAAGATAAATGAAGCTGCCAGGGATGCAGCTCCACAGAATAAAAAAGCATTAAGTCAAAATACATCTGACCAGTAAAGTATAAGTGGTGGGAGTGTTCAGCCATGAGCTATTTTATCTATTAACATCTCTATATGTGATGAATAATCTCTTCTGAAACAGTCTCCCAGAGAAAAAATCTGCAGCTGCTAGAATTGTCCAGCAGTCACACACAAAACCCAGTGGCATTTCTGCATTGTTCCTCCTCAACTCTATTTCCTGAAATGGAACTTACTGACTTTCTGGGATTTTTAAAAAATTCTTTCTATTTGAGTATATTGACGCGCAATATTACATTAGTTTCAGGGGTAACAACACAGTGACTGGACAAGTTTACACATTATGCTACAATGCTCACTACAAGGGCAGCTGCTGACTTTCTTACCTAACTTACTGCACTTAATGTCAAACGATCTTGGTCTAGGTCTCAGGACAGGAATGAATACCGTGCTTCCCTTTCTAAAGCAAATTGAAAGGACAAAGAAGTACTATCTAGTATTTAATTTTCCAAGGTGAATACTTTGAAAAGAACAATACTCAATTGGAGTAAAAAAATTGGATTAACAAAAATATCAGGTTATTTTTAGTCATATGCTCTATATGTCAAGTTCATCTTGGGAGTGAGGAACACTTTGGTAATAAGAAAATGCTTTCTATGAGGCCTCAGAGGCACTGAGATAAGATGTCACTGTTTGCAGAAAAGGATTTCGCTCACTGCTCAGCTCACTGTGGGGTGCTAAATCAATGTTGTTATGTGTTTGACTGAACAAGATGCAAATCTTATTTACATTTGACAGAAAACTAAGCATAAATCATTGAGTTCTTTGCAGGAGGATGAGCCAGAGATAAGCTGAAACTTTTTAAATTGCTAGTTCGATTCTAGCACTTCTGACATCTGGAATCAGGGTGGTTTTTTTAATAAATTTTTGTTATTTTGATAGTTTACTGAAGAAAAATCTAGTAAATAAAATGGTAAGGAGAAAAAAAATTTTTCTTCATAAATCTTGTTTATCCTACACATTCTTCCCATCTCTCCAGAACACTGAAATAATACTAAATAAAAATATTTGGGTGCATAATATTCATATGTACCCAAATAAAATGATTTTATGGTGAGGGCCTGAGATAATCTCTTAATCATCAAGTCTTACAGTGAGGAGAGATATTTCCCTTAAGTGTTTCTGCACAAAGTTATTTATGTTGTTAAACAATTCTATAAAGTTTAAAAAAAAAAATTCAGGGGCAGCCCGGGTGGCTCAGCAGTTTAGCGCCACCTTCAGCCCAGAGCATGATCCTGGAGACCCCAGATCGAGATCCCACGTTGGGCTCCCTGCACAGAGCCTGCTTCTCCCTCTGCCTGTGTCTCTGCCTCTCTCTCTCTCTCTCTCTCATTAATAAAGAAGTAAAATCTTTAAAAAAAAATCAGCAGGGGGCTCCTGGGTGGCTCAGTCCATTAAGCATCCAACTCTTGATTTCGACTCAATCATGATCTCAAGGTCATGAGATGGAACCCTGCATCTGGTTTCATGCTCAGTGGGGAGCCTGCTTGAGATTCTCTCTTTCAAGCTCTCTCTGTCCCTCCCCCCCAAACCCTTTCCCCACGCACATGTGCTCATGTGTTCTCTAAAATAAACAGCCTTTAAAAACTAAGCAGTCCTCTGATCCTTCTCTTATATACACATTCATACTTCCCACCTCTGAAATTTCTGTACCTCATGTTCTAAACTCAGAATCCCACTGAATCCATGTCTCCAGAAAATCCATCTGCCTTTATTCAAAGGAATGTAGCAATGGATACCTGACCATTGGGGCTGAAAGAGAAGACCTGGAGCCACTTCTTAAATAGCCTTTCTAATCATAATCCTGTTTTTCAGTCCTGCTCGCTCTCCCTGTGTCAAAGATGCCTCAAATCTCCACATGTCCAGCTTGCTTTGTTACTGAGCTTCATCCCCTAACCAGCTTAAGATTCAATGTCCTTAGTCTGATTTTAGCTCTCATCCATCTGCTATTTTGTCATCTCCTCTATTGTCTTTCTTGCCACTACGGATTCACAACTTAAAAATAAAATTACATTCTCATCCTTTTCTTAGTGTTTTAGTAGGAACCATGGGTTAAAATGCATGTGCCATATTGAGCCCAAAATCTCAAGTTTTGTCTTACTCTAAATCCTTACATATGGGTAATTTGATAGTATATCCTCTGGAATTAAAAATAAATTTAAAATTAAGCCTAAGAAGTCTGTGATAGTTCTTTCCCTATGCAAAGGCTTTCTCGAAGTTTTTTTTCACTGTTTTCTATTCTGTGGCTCATTGTAGATGGTTAAACTTGTTTAGAGTTGGGCTTCTGAATTGGTATATTCTTCTGTACAATCCAAATAAATTAAAAATGATATCCAGCAAAAAGATCAATAAAGTTACTCAAATAACAGTTATGAAAATCAAGCACTGGCTTTCTCTACAAAATGATTCAGGTATAGTTAGTGGAGGCAAACTTACAGAAGGCCATAACAACTCTTCACCCAATTATTCCAACTGCTGCATATAAAGGCACTTGAAACATAATTCTTAAGATGGTCCTTCTGTTTGCAGTACTCACCTTTTTCCCTTTTAAATACAGTACCTTATTCCTCAAGGCACAGCTCAAATATTACTTCCTCTCTTTGGCCTCCTCTCTTCCCTTCTATTTCCCTGGCAGGATCAATTATCTCATTATCTGAGCTCCTTTAATATTGTATATACTTCTACTAGGGCATGTAACACAGTGTTAAATCACTTAAGATAATCTATTTTCCATACCTCCATTATGTTTTGAACTCCTCAAAGACAGAATCTATGTTCTGTTCTTTTTGGTATCACTAGTAGCTAGGATACTACAGAGAACTTCAAAAGAACATCAGTAAACAAGCTTGAACTTAATCACAATGAAGCAAATACACCTTCTACTCTGAGAAAGCCCAGGACTGCATAAGAAGAAGTGAGGATGGATATTCAATTCAAAGTCTAGAGGCTTTATGTATTAATCCAATTTCTTCCCACTAAAACTACCTGAGGAAGGCATCATCTCTTTTTTACAGATGGAAGAACTGAGACTCGAAACATAGTCAAAGTTAAAGCTCATAGGATTAAAGTAAGAGCCCCTGAACCTTCAACTGGTTCCAAAGCTCGTTTTTGTTTTTCTTTTTAATGCTTCATTCTAAAGAGATCAGAGAATAAAATATGCAAAAAGAAACTATTTTTCATCTTGTTTTGCAAGATCTTGGTATATACTTGACTAGAGTCTTCAAATATAAGTTATATCCAAATGTTTGTTGTTTTGACTTATTTTTACATTGTTCATTTCTGAGCCATTACATCTGCTATCACTAGTTAAGCCTGCTGTGAACTTGTGTAGTCTAAGACTGCTATTACTTTAAATGATAGTTCTTAGTGCATGAAGATGATACTCCCAGCTGTTCTACCTTCAGAGAAGGAAGAAGGGTCCAACCATTTCCTTAACCTGTATTCTCAACCACATATTATATATCTGTAATCTTCATACTTTGGAAAGTCTGCCCATTGGGGCTTTGCTTTTTTGTATTGTCATAAAAGGAGAGTAAAATGTAGGACACATGCATAACACAATAAACCTTGTTGGGATGCACACCTGGTATTATTATCTTGTCTCCTATGGGTCCTACATGTTGGCTACAATACTCAGGTTTGAGTCCACATGTATCTATATATCTAGATTCCTATATGGTTCACACTGACACCAGATTTCCTCATTGAAAGGTTTGTCATTATTAGAAAAAATGAGAATATTTGGTTACATATAGGATCACCATAAAATTCCTTTTAACCTTTCCAAAATTATACCAAAATTACAGTTAAAAAATTGCATGTTATTAACCTATAATATAGAAAATGAGAAAGAAATGGTATGAACTATTTTAGCAAATATTTAAGAAAGTAAAAGTAGGGACAACTGAGTGGCTCAGCAGTTGAAGCATCTGCCTTTGGCTCAGGGCATGATCCTGGGGCCTGGGGACTGAGTCCCACATCAGGCTCCCTGTGAGGATCCTGTTTCTCCCTCTGCCTGTGTTGTGTCTCTGTCCTCTCTCTCTGTGTGTGTCTCATAAATAAATAAATAAAATCTTAAAAAAAAGAAAAGAAGGAAGGAAGGAAGGAAGGAAGGAAGGAAGGAAGGAAGGAAGGAAGGAAGGAAGGAAGGGTGGGTAGATGGAGGAGCAATGAAGGACATATCAGGGGATGCCTGGGTGGCTCAGCAGTTGAACGTCTGCCTTCTGCTCAGGGAGAGATCCTGGGATCCAGGATAGAGTCCCACATCGGGCTCCCTGTAAGGAGCCTGCTTCGCCCTCTGCCTATGTTTCTGGCTCTCTCTCTGTGTCTCTCATGAATAAATAAATAAATAAAAATAAAAAAGGACATACCAGAATCATAGTACATGAGTAGGATCAACAGCAAATAATACTTAACTATTCAATTATGTGGGAACTGAATGGTGAGTTAATTAAATATGTGCTAAACTATATTAAGAGAACAGCATGAGGAGACACACATGCATGTGGGGTGGGGGTGGAGAGATGGTGTTAAGAGTGATAAATCCTGACTTACCAAAACAAGAAGTCTAAAAACACTAAGATTGACAAGTTAAGAAATAGTAATACAAGTATAAATATAAAGATATTGAAAAATTATAGAATAAATCTGTAAAAAAAGGCTGCAATTGATATATTAAGAGAACAGTACTTGAGCATGAGGAAGATTTTAGGATGGAAGACTATTTTATTCAAAATACACTCCTCCTTAGTCCAATTTGACTATTAACTATGTGGATGCAGTACATTAATAAATGTAAGATTGTTTTCAAAAAAAGAAAGCTACCTTGGCAAATGATGATGTAGAAAGTGGGATCTCAAGAGTCTGAATATCAAATACCAAAACTTTAAAAAAGGATACTTAGTTTTGCCTAGTAGAAGACAACCAATTTGAAGTTCCCAGAGAAATCTAAGAAGAGTGTAAAAAGAGATTAAAGGAGAGAAGTAATGAGCAGTTAAGTAGCCAGCAAAGAGGTGAAATTTTGTACCACACATTATAGAATTCCTTCCCATGACACAACAAAACCATCAGGACCCTACCCTTGACTCACAAATGATTGGTGTGAGCCATCTCTGACAAGACGACTAAAAAACTTGTCATTTCTTCAAGCATAGATCATAACTGATGAAGAAAGATCCAATGGGTTGAGTAAGCCCTTGAGAATGCTCCTGGAAAATGAGAAATTTTAGAAGGATTTTGGATTTACAGATTTGATTTTTTCCTGGAACTTAAGCAAAGTATCCAACTAGTATCATTTTATTGTGGATTACTCGTAAAATAATTTATCTGAGAAGCTTATCACAGTGCTAGTACATAGTAAACATGTACATGTATCTATAACATCTACCTTATAAGGTATAAGGTATATGTTAAGATAAGGTAGATGTTATAGATAATCTCATATAATCTTCACAACAACCCTTTAAGGTAGGCAATATTAACTCCATGCTTCCCAAGGAGAAAAAAGTTCTGAGATATGATTTTCTAAAGGTCACACAGCCAGTTCATTGTCAAAGGCTTTGCACAACACCAAAAGAATCATCAAATTCATCCTCAAGTAGAAACAGAACCATACACACTGATCAGATCGTTGGCAACTTACTCTCTGTGTACTATTTTAAAATGAGCGTGGCAAAAAGATGAGGAAATATACTCCCTTTTGCTTTGGAACTTAAGATGCTCTAAACTAACCTTAAACAGATTGAAGGGGAAAAAAACTGAGTAGGAGTGGAAATGATCGTGATAATGTAGAGAAATTTTTAAACATGTCCATATTTTATGTAGGAGAGTTGTTTTGTTTTGTTTTTTATCGACATCTTTTTGTGGGAGGTAACTTCTATCTTTACCCTGTTTTAAGAAACTCATTGCCCCATCACTTAATATATTAGATCATGAATGCTATTCTGATTCCGAAAAGAATACTAGATCCTCAATTACAGAAATAGAAAATAGACTTGCTATTTAATATAAGTATGTTTAATTTAATATACTTAAACTTCCATTCAAGTATATTATTTAGAAATATGGCTAGAAGAGGCGCCTGGGTGGCTCAGCGGTTGAGCGTCTGCCTTCAGCCCAGGGCGTGATCCCGGGGTCCTGGGATAGTATCCAACTAGTATTGTTTTATTGTGGATTACGTCGGGCTCCCTGCGAGGAGCCTGCTTCTCCCTCTGCTTATGTCTCTGCCTCTCTCTCTCTGTGTCTCTCACAAATAAATAAACAAGAAAGAAAAGAAAGAAAAGAAAGAAAAGAAAGAAAAGAAAGAAAGGAAAGAAAGGAAAGAAAGGAAAGGAAAGGAAAGGAAAGGAAAGGAAAGGAAAGGAAAGGAAAGGAAAGGAGAAAAGAAAAGAAAAGAAAAGAAAAGAAAAGAAAAGAAAAGAAAAGAAAGAAAAGAAAAGAAAAGAAAAGAAAAGAAAAGAAAAGAAAAGAAAATAGAATAGAAAAGAAAAGGAAAGGAAAGGAAGAAAAGAAAGAAAGAAAGAAAGAAAGAAAGAAAGAAAGAAAGAAAGAAAGAAAGAAAGAAAGAAAGAAAGAAAATTTCATTTGGACTGATTCATCAGTGCCATCAGTCACTGACAGGCATGTTGAATAGGTTATACCCTGACAAAATCCTTTAGCTCCACTGTCCCAACTACTGCATTTTTCTGTTAAATACTGGCAAAGAAAGAAGTCAGTTGGAAATTTTTTGCCCTGCGTCTAAGAGATCACTCTTTTTTTCTCCATTTTGTTTTATCAACCATTCATCTTTGCAACGATGTATTCTAAAACTTTACACAGGATCGATGTCAGCAATCTGTTGGACCCTAGACCACAAATACTTCCAAGAATTAACCAGAAAATAATATTGGAGACACATCAGAAGTGGAAACTAAAGGAACTATGAAGTATACGTCCCCTAAAAGTACTCAGATTCAGGAACTCTTCAATACCAGACAACAGATTCTTGCCAGCTTCATTTGTCCTATATGCTACCAGCTTGTGACTTCTTATCGAAAAATATCTCCATTTGCCATCAACATCCTTTTCAAAATCGGAATTGTCATTAGCCTCTTCAGTTTCCACTGATTCCTCAAAGGTTACCTACAGAAATTCAGTAAATCCCTTATTCCTTGAAGGTGTGCTAAGTCCCAACTAAGTCCCCGGCACTGTGTTAGCCACCAGAGGGACAGCAGGGAGCACAGCAGAGTCTGGAGAGAAAATTAATCACTGATATGACTACACAAGTAAATACATACTTTAAGTCAAAACATATACTGCTATACTGGGTGCTATGAGACTGTAACAGGAATACTGATTTGTTTGCGGCTGTCCTAGTCTTCAAGGGCATATTTCATCTAGTAGGAGACCTGAGCTCATTTAGATCCGTTAGGTGCTGTCTCATAATGTGTTCACCCGTATAGATTTAAATTCCCCTTTAACCAATGTTTGTTTTACCCTCTTATGGTTTGAAGATCATTCTATTTGACAGAAAAGACAAAAACAAAACAAAAACTAAGAGTTTCTGCTTCTCTATATTACTCATCAATATTGTAATGTTGGCCCTAATCAACACACTGTTCCTTCATTGATCTTTTGCCTCAAACACAGCTTTTTAAAAATGCATTTCTGACAGCCTTTGCATGCTTGCTCTAGTCTTGGATCAATCTGGATTTTAAACTTCTTGACACTATTCTTAACAAGCAGGTTAGTTTAGTAAAAAAGACAGCTTTGGCTCAGATTTGAATTCTTAATCAAACACTAACACATTGTTTTATCATAGCCAAATTATTTTGTTTCTCTGAGCCGGTTTCCTCATTTCAAAAATGATAATAATAATTATAACTCTGTAGTTGTATGCTGATGATCAGATCAGATCATGGAAGCAAAATGCCTGGAGCAGGGACCCATCAAGTCATTGATGGCTATTATTTTTACAAGTGCATGCTATACACAGTGTTTGTTCTCACCTACACTGAGGGCTTCTCAGGGACAGACAATGAGCTTATTTCTTCTCCCCCTTTTCCCCCACATAATGTCTAAACACAAGGTACTTATCTAGCAATTAGAGCAGGTAGGTGTATTGACCATTAATAACACTAATAAAAGGGCAGCCCGGGTGGCTCAGCAGTTTAGCACCTGCTTTCAGCCCAGGGCGTGGTCCTGGAGTCCCAGGATTGAGTCCAAGGTTGGTCTCCCTGCATGGAGCCTGCTTCTCCCTCTGCCTGTGTCTCTGCCTCTCTCTCTCTCTTTCTGTGTGTCTCTCATGAATAAATAAATACAATCTTAAAAAAAATAGCACTAGTAAAAACTTAAAAGGAATACCACATTTGACAATATTCTTCTGTTTAGCAGGAAAGATTAATTTATATCTTGTAAATACTAAATTATATGCTACTTTTCCAGTTTAAACACAGTTTGTTTACAACTAATTGTCACTTTAGTAGCTTCTGCTCCAATGAATGTTCATCCACTGGTTATAGGTTTTTATACTTCTACTATTGTGCCTTGTTCTCATAGAATACATATCCTTCATGACAAGAGCTTATCTCCCTACACCAAACAACTCTCTGCCTGAATTTTTTACTACATCAATCAAAGTGTTCAGTTATTTCAATGCCTGCTGAGCAAAGGTAAATTTCCTCAAACACCATTAGAATGAGGTATAGAAGAGAAAATCTAGTCCTACATATTACAGACTGTTTGTCTAAGGCGATGAATTCCTAACTCTGGGTGGGTCTATCAAAGAAGAAAGAAGAGAGCTCTTACTATTCCAGTCATTAAAGTACTATGTAAACTGTTAAACGGGAGCCACACTTTACAAAATAGTAAAGCAAACAGTCTCTATGAATCAGTTGCACTCTAACAGTTCAGTCTAGCAAATATTTCTCAGAATAAGGCTATGCTCTATTTATTAACTAAATTAAACTTGTCTGGAACCCTATCTTAATAACAGAGATAGATCCATTTTCTCCTCCTCCCCTGCCATACCACTTTTGTAATGTCCAAAGCTCTGGTGTAGTGGACACTGTGAGTGCGCTGCCCAGGACCCTTACAGTCCCCTTCACAGTTCCTGCATGCCCCAATATGACTGCTATGCACCCTTGCATCTAGAACCATGCCAGGGACTTTCTTTGGTGAGTCATACATTGCTAGCTTACACTGCTACTATTAGGTCTAAAATACTGAAGTGCAACTTTAAACATTACTTTTAAAAAATCTGTATTTTAAATTTAAATTCTAGACATATATTTAACCTTCTAATCCAAAGACTATCTATTCTAGGGCCAGAAAAGAGACTCTCCCACCCACAGAATAGGAATGTAAAGAGCTCCATCAGTAACTTGAACTACCAAATGTTCTTACAATATGCCCTTTGGGAATCAATGCTACAGATGCCCGAGAAGCACCTGGATCTGAAACTGTAGAAAATCTTTACACTCAAACATATACACACATATTGTAACACCTCATTTAACTCCAATGCCTAGACCAGTGACCATCTTTATAGAAGGAACTCAATACATCTGAGACAAATTAAAAAATAAGTGACTGAATGAGTAAACAAATGGATTTAAGTAAGAGCTTCTGTGGAGTATCTTCCACTTTCCAGGTACTAGACAAGACTCTGGGGATATCATGATCAACAAAACCATTCACAAACCCTACCCTCACGGAGTTTACAGTCTAGTGCGACAGGAAGATAGACTCCACACACATGTGTATGCACGAATGTACACACACAAACATACACATAAACATGGGAGAGCCAACCAAGTTCTCTAAGGGGATAATGATTTGAATGGATGAAGAAGATCCAATTTGGAATCCAGCAGCAGACACAAGAGTGAGCAGGGCTCCTGCCTAGTTTAGAGCTTACCCCAGTGGCTCCTGGAGCTATGGACACCAATTCATTCACATGTATCATTGGTATGTTAAGATGGGTAGTATTCCCATAAGTGTATATCACAAACAGATGGTCTTACAAAGAAAATCCATTTTCAATGAACTCTTCAAAGTCATTGTATAGAGAATATTTAGACAAAGTAAAGAATCATCTCTAATCAATTTTGAAACTTATCTTTATGGTTTCCTTAGAATAAGATGAATCTGTAATGTGATTAAATAATAATGTAGCAAACTGTTAGAACCAAGAATGACAGGAAAGCTCATAATGAGAGAATCTGGCTCCCTCCCCAAGAGGCATTTCCTTCTCACTCTTTTGAAAGTATGAGAGCTCCTGCACGCTGTGGAATAACACACTAGTAATAGCCTGAATATGTTATTTTATAGAATTATGATAATTTTTCCAACAGAATAAAAAATACAGTTTAATTCTATTAACTATTTGCTTACTTTAGTAAAAACAGCATTTAGTATGATGCTATGGGAAATCGCTTCAACTCCCCTGCAGCTGCACTGGCAAGCTTATAAACAGTTTTATTCATTCTTAGAGTATTTCCTAAATTCAATAGTCATGATATCTAAAGTAAAGACACCATGAGTACCAAACACAGTAACAGCTCTGTTGCTGCAGAAGTGACTACGGCAAGTCTGTTATAAACTTACTGAAAAAAATTACCAAGAAAGAAAATAGCAAATACTACATGCTAAGGAACAGAGCTTTACATCTGGAAACTGTATATTGTTGCTGTAATACTTTTTTTTTTTTTTGCAATACTTTCTTACATTTTAAACAAGGGTTGTTCAGATGTCTTGGTCCTAAAAGCATGACAACATTGCCATCAGCATGCTGTCAGTCTTCATGGACGATCTAGATGATAACCTACTTCTGACATGTCAAAGATAGACATTACTCATATCTCTAAGAAAAAGGAAAAGGTAGAAGAAAATCTTTAGCCAACTTTGACATCTTGATTATAGCCTGGCTTGTATGGTCCTGTAGTGTCTCTATCACTCACTGAGTCTTCAAACATGAAGGCACTATATGTGACAGGCAGTGTGGCATGGTATAGACAGTGCAGGCATGAGAGTCAGAAGACTCTGGTTAGAATTCTGGCTCAGCCAAACAGAAAGTATGCAACATTGATCGCTTAACACTTGGGAGTATAACTTTCCTTATGAAAGGGAGTAAGAACACATATATTACACATGGTTTAGAGGACTAAATGTTTTTTTTTCTTTTTAAGATTTATTTGAGAAAGACAGAAAGAGCATGAGCAGGGGGAGGGGCAGAGGGAGAGGAAGAAGCAGACTCTCAGGTGAGTGGGAAGCCTGACATGAGGCTGGATCCCAGAACCCCGAGATGATGACCTGAGTTAAAGTCAGATGCTTAACCAACTGAGCCACCCAGTTGTTCCAAGAAAGCTAAGTTATTGTGCATGTAAAATTCTTTGCAAGGCCACATGGCAGGTGTTTAATAAATGTTCAAATAATACATGGTTGTCTTCTTCTCACCACTAAGGAATGAAGAATGGAGATTTGTACAACTATGGTGACTCCTTGGGGTATAACACTCACCAAATTCTTCCAGCTTCCCTCCTCTTACTTACTTCCAAGTTAGGGAATTGTTTGGAAGCCTCTCCATCTCCACAGGGATCTGTTTTAACATCAATGTCTAGCTATCTATAGCCTTTCACATGTGCCATCTATCCTTCCCTTTAGAATCTCCATGCACCTCCAGATTAATCTCCATAAAGCTTCACTATACACTTAATTACTCTATAATCCCCAGTGACTCAAACGTCCACAGAAAATATTCAAATATCAAGCAAGGACACTGAAGACCCTCTATTCTCACTGTACAAGTGTGGATGGAATAAAAATAGAAAACCTATCATTAAAAGGACTATAAAAATCTAATAGAAACTGCAAACCACAGTGCAATATGTTATGCCTAAACAGACTGAGAATCAGTTTACAAACATATAACTAGTCATTAGCAAATGTCTTTGAATCCTTCTTTGTTAGAACTGCTAAAATGTCTCTAAAATGTTGTGAGCATTTTGTTCCTTTATAACACGTAGAGAGGTTACACTGGGCTGCATAGCAAGGTGGTCTGAATAATGTAGTGACTTGTAAAGTCTCGGGTAGGTGGAAGAATAGCAATAATAATAGCAGCTATTCAATAATTCCTGGCTCATGCCTCCTAAACAGTCAATGTTCACACCAGGAATTAATTCTCTACATCCTGGTGGTGTCACCTACCCCTTCGGCATATGCTAAGGAGGCCATAGGATTCAATGCCCCTCACCATGGTGCTCTGAGGCCAGAAGTGGTGAGAGAAGATCCCGGTTTCAGGTGATGGAGGTGGCCTCAGTGAGGCCTCAAGGAAGTAGTAGCAGAAACAGTGGAGCTTTACCCAAAACAGGTGGCTAATTGAAAGCCATGCTGATGGGTCTTCTGTGTCTGTTCAGAACCAATTGGACGATTTTGTGATAATGTTCATGAAAAATAAAGTGAAAGAAACCAGATTGAGCAGGAAAAGTCTTCAGATCACTCAGCAGATCCTTTCCTATAAAAGGAAATAAGAAGGTAAACAGGACTGGGAAGGTGAGCCTCAGGCTGTGATGCAGGTCCACAAAGCTAAAGCCAATTTGATAGTGTTTGTGAGAGAAGACTGCCCAGTAGAGGAGTTCTGTAGACAAATGGCCAGACCCTAGCACCCCTACCATGTTCAGTGATGTGCCAAGAGCCACTTGGGAAGTGCCTGAATGCCATGGAAATCCCAAAGGTGCTGTAATTGAATGCATGCCTTAAAGCTAAATAATAATTCATTTTTGAAGAGAGATATAAGCAGTGGATCTTGACAACTCCCACACCCACAAAGACATTACCTCAAGGGAACTGGACTGAGCAAATTCAGAGTATGATGAGACTGGAGACTGATGCCCTAATTGTAAAATTCAATACATGGTTTTCTTGTTTTAATTTTCTGATTTGGGTTTTGTTGACCAATCCTTCCTGGCTAACCCTGTCTGGTATACTACTTCACAGCAGTAAAGGGGAAAAATGGCCAATTTAGAGGCAATTTCAAAATAATTATTCAGAGATATGCACAGATGCCTCTAACTGAGGAACCAAAAGTTTCTCATTCTCTTTGGACCAGTTCAGCAACACACAGCAGGTGACAGGAAAATATTCCAAGATGACCAATGGTGATGATTACAGCAAGAATGGCTAATGGAAAAAGAAAAAACATCCAGTTTGTACAGCCGGTCTGTACAGTAACTGGAAAGGACTAAAGAAGGCAGCAAATACTTGGGATGTACAATGGTAAGGAAGAAAATACTAGTAGTAGAAATGCAAGGGATCTAAGTCCATACAAAGGAATGAAGCTTTATATATAAATAATGAATTTTTCTGCTGAATAGCAAGAAAAAATCTCCCTGATCTATAAGAATCTTATGAAATTGTATTTAAAAGTGGACTAGAAAGAAGCCCAGGTTATAGTAAACAATTTTGTACAATCCCATAGGGGAATTAACTTATTGGATTTTTTCCATTTCTTGTATGTCTATACTACAACTTTCCGGAGATTTTATTAGTGCTCTTGGCAGCTCTAGGCTCAAATGGATAACTAATGATTTCCCTGTGGAAAAACCAAATGTCCTTGGAGAGAAGGCTGAATTGGAATTTTTAAGGCAACTACCCCGTATTCTCTCCTAATGTGGCAGCTGGTCTGCTGGAGAGAAGTACAGGGAGGCCCAACCAAAGAGCAAGGTGTGTTCTAAAATCTGCAGAGTGAAAACTCCCAATTCAGTTCCCCATGGATAGATGTAACAATAATGAACCATCATTAGAGAAGTACTGCTTGGATCATGCTTGTTTAACCCCTACTATACCAGTAGTGTAGTGATAACAGCTTAAAGAAGTCTAACTTTCTATTCACTTGTATCATTCCTCAGTGCTTGCTTCTAAGAACGAACTGCACTGCAACCAAGCAGAACCTCAGAAAGACAAAGCAGTCTTGCTACTGCAGTGAGAGTGGACACTCTCTCAATTCTTACAGCAGCAGTAGAATAAGGAGTGGAGCAAGAAGGGGCATCTTGTATTACCATTAATATTCAGAGCTGGCTAGATGGCATACAATCCATGCTTAAAAGGACCGGTCTTTGGTTCTACTAGCACCATCTTAAGATTCTTAATAGTTTTTGAACAAATGCCTCTGCATTCTAATTTTGCACTCAGACCCACAATTAATGCAGCCAATCCTGCTAATATTAGCTTAAAATTAACATAATATTTTCCCACCTTACCATCACAAATACCTGTGAGGTAGGTAAAGCAGATTGTGCTGCCCCTATTTTGCAACTATGAAACTGAGGCTCTAAGAAGAGAAGTAATTTGTTCCACAGATAAATACATGCTAGAGCTGAGACCTAAGTCCATGACTTTAGACTTTAAGGCAATGGCTCTTTCCATTAACCTGCACGGCCTCCAGATACCCCAGATGATGGTCCAGTGATAAAACAATATAAAATAAGGATTTGGGCGTGAAGAAGACCCTCCTCTTCTCAGCAGCTCCACATTACTGATCTTACTTCATCTCAAATTCTTCCTTTGTAAATGACAAACTTCTGTTCTTCCTTGAAAAAATTAGGTACTTTCTTTCCTGTTTCTTAACAGACCTTATAATGTGGCTATTTAGTCATTATGTAAATCCCACCGATCTGCATGTGTACATTTTCTTTCCCTACCTGGCAGGGTTCTACCTGGGTTTCCTGTGCTTGTGTGACCCTTGTCAGTATGCAGAAATGATCTGTGATCTTGCTAACTGAGTTGGAGCATTCCTGGGTAACTTTTCTTAATTTTACACAGTAAGAAGAGGAGCTATAATTAGGAATCCCATGAGGCATAGAGGATAGATATTGAATAGCATGTGATGAAGTGCATCTATACCTGTTGGAAAACAGCCAGGTGTATCAGATGCGGGAAAGAAGCAGTGATGCTAAAATACCAGATTATGAGATTACAGAAGCCCTGAAGACACACAACATGGCAGAGATGACCAAGGGCTCCTCACTCTGCACAACAGATATGAAGATAAGAAACTTCTCAAGCCTTCCATTTGTCATTATAAAAAGCAGTTTTAAAGACTCTTAGGACAAGCAGATTAGATTTCTAAGTGTATAAGGCATAAAGGATCATAGTAATTTACCAAGGTCTTTGGTATTGGGGGAAGGTTATATAGCTGACCAAATGGTGAATCTGACTAAGCTTCAAGGTTGAAAGACAAGTGAGGTATTTATTATAATATACCATATGAAAGAGAAATAATTATTACAAAAGATTATATTCCAATGACAACCTTCCATTTCAGATAATTACCAAAAGTAAAAACAATACAGCAGTTTAATAATATATTCTAGATCTCAACACCATGTAGTACACAGAATAGAGGAAAAAACAAGAGCTCTCAAATCATATGTACATACGTAGGATGTGTTCCCAGCTTAATTATTTCATAGTTTTGTGGGCTTGAAAAGCTCATTAGACTCAATGAATTTTTCTGACTTTATAAGAAAATTGAAGATAATAACATTCACATAAGTTTGATGGTTATTACAATAAACAACCTTATCCTCATACTGTCTGACATAGAATATGTGCTCAGATGGAGTAGCTATTATTATCTATTCTTCTCCAGTCAAGTTGGCTTACAACACTTGTCTTGCCTTGGAGACAGTCTTTTCTATCCCAAGTTGATTTTTTTGCCCAGTAGCCCAGAATCTATAGTTGTCAATGGCCAAAGTGATAGGCAGTTCCTCCATTTCAGGGTAAAACAATCCTAAAATTGGAGTGAAAGGAACAATAATCCTCCACTTACGTTTGCTCAAGCTTTAGCAACCCCCCCCCCCCACACACACACACACAAATATATTTAAAATTATTCCATGCATCCTCCTTTTCATCCATTACGGCTTCCAACTCAACAGTGGTGTGGCCAGATTCCAAGACCAACTTTATTCTCGGAGGATCTGTTATTTGAGGCACCACTGTGCATTACAAGAGGAGAAGCATTTTAGTACTTGATTACATGCTGCTTTCAACATAGAGTCATTTTGTGTAAGCTGCAATTAAACATTTACAATTCATTTAAGAGCAGTAAAAGAGACATGGTTTTAAAACATAATTGTGATGTTGGCTTTGCAGGGTTTTTCTTTATATCTAAATATTTGTAATCATGCAGTGTTGATATATATGTAGAAGTTACCTGTGGAAGAAGAAAATACTCTATAATTTTATATGAAGATACTAAAGTTTTTGCTATTGCCGAGTTATAAACAATATTTAAAACATTTTACTGTATTTAAGGAGTCTGAGTTGTTCATAGCTTGAAATGTGATAATTTTGATTTCTATGTGTAAGTGGTAACAATCAGCATCTCATTTTTCTAAAAGGGCTATCACCTTCTGCCTATAAACTAATGAAATCTGTATAGCAAAAGCTTGGTCACTTTATAACAATCTAAAAATCTGCCCTTAAAGTGCAAAATTTAATAGTTTTCACAAATTTTTCTAAATCTGTCTGGCAAAGAAGTTTCCATACATATGATTTACATACATATGATTTACATACATATCAAACGTTTCTCACGTCCATCCCGGTTCTTCAGTGTATTATAAAAAAGATTCTCAAATGTTTTCTTTTCAGACAAATCCTGAGAGACTCCTAACTCTGGGAAACACACAAAGGGTTTCGGAAGGGGAGGTAGTTCGGGGGATGGGGTAACTAGGCAATGGGCACTGAGGAGGGCCCTTGATGGATGAGCACTGGGTGTTCTACTATATATTGGCAAATTGAATTTTTTAAAGACTTATTATTTGAGAGAGCAAGCTGGGGGAGGACAGAGGTAGAGGGAGAATCTCAAGCAGACTCCCTGCTGAGCACAGAGCCTGCCTGACTCGGGACTCTATCTCACAACCCTGAGATCATGACCTGAACTGAATTCAAGAGTCAGATGCCCAACCAAATCACCCAGGTGCCCCTCAAATGTTATCAATATGGGAAAGAAAGCCAGCATAGTAAGACATAAAGATATCACAGGATTTATAGTCAAAAGACATGGGTTCTATTTCCTACTTGCTACACATTGTTGGTGTTCCCCCTAAACTGCAAACGTTGAAATCCTAATGCTCAATGTGATAGATAGTACTAGGAAATGGGGCCTTTGAGAGGTTGTCAAGTCATGAGGACAGAGTCTTCACGAATGGGCTTATTAGTGTCTTTATAAAAGAAGCCCTAAAGAGATCCTTTTCCCCTTCCACCAGGTGAAGACACAAGAAGTTTGTGACCCAGAAGAGACTCTTACCCAACTGTGCTGGCACCCTGATCTTGGAAGTCCAGCCTCTAACTATGAGAAATGAATTTCTGTTGTTTATAAATCACCCTGTCTGTGGTATTTTGTTACAGCAGGCCAAATGGACTAAGACACTGGTCTTGAACTGACCAGCTTTTGATCTCAAACTAGTCACTTCATCACTTCACCTTCCTGAGCCGCTTTTTTGCTTTATTTAAACCTTAGGAAGCACCTGGGTGGCCCAGTAAGTTAAGCCTCTGACTCCTGATTATGGCTCAGGTAATGATCTCAGGGTTGTGAGACTGAACCCCATGTTGGGCTCCATGCTCCATGCGGTCTTCTTGAGATTCTCTCTCCTCTCTCTCTGCCTCTCCCCTGCTCACACACATGCACATGACCATTCTCTCTCTCTTTCTCAAATAAATAAAATCTTTAAACTTCAGAATATATCCATGACAAACTATGAGATCTATATGAGTTACAAACTCCCATAAGCCAGATTTCCAGACATATCATGTTGGGGTAAAGGGCAGTATCACCAACTACCTTGTATTTTTGCCTTGGCTTGCTGGCCATATAGTGAGGCACAGATTTATTTGTAAATGACATTTTATAAATTATACTGTAAGGACACAAACCTAGACTTCATTTTTTGATAATAGGTATAACTTGGGAACAAATGTTGAATTCTAATATCACAGAACCAGTTCCCTAGCTACTACCCCATAGCCCAAAGTAATTTAATTTAATAATCATAAAAAGATAGTATTTTAGTGAAATACACAAATAAATGTGATATGAAATATACCATAATAATACATGCAATACAAGTAATAATGTTGAATGTAGAACAATTTAGAAGCTTTCCATACTCATCCTTAGGTATTAATTAATTAGGTTAAATATTTTCTTTTAAGAGCTTACCAGACTTGTCAGCAAGGAGACAAACTGGAATTCTACTGTGAAGTATGTTCATCTTCAGAATCACATTAACATTTGTAAGCATTTTTTTTAAATTTAGCAGTCAATATTACTTTCTGATTTTTATATGAACCATTCCAGATAGTATTACAGGCTAGGTTGTACTGGCATTAAGGATGTATCTGAGACCATATCAAAACACATTTGGCCAACAACCATCCATCATATTTTAAGATGGCTCAAGCTCACTTTATAAATGAGAAAATAACTATTCTAGTATTTTTTAACATGGGTGGTGGCAGTTGTTATTGTAGCACTAATCAACATGTGCATCTTTACACTTATAAACATACACTTACACTCAGATGTTGAGGAAAATCTCTTTAAAATGGCAAAAAAAGGGCTTATGTTCATAAATCCTTGTTGGCTTTTTTTTTTTTTTTTCAGAAGAGCCATATCCCAATCCCTAAGTTGGTGTTAAGACCCTCCAAAAGCATTCCTCACACTCTTTCAATTTCATTTCCAAATAGTAATCTTCTCCATCCTGTCACTCTTCATATGTTTATCTCTTTGTGGGCCTTTTTTTCCTTCCCCACTTCTGTTCATGGTTTCCTTACCTCCTTTCTCTTAACCAAATTCTATCCATTATTTATTGCCCTGTTTAAATTCTTCCTCTTCTATAAAATGGTCCTAAAATATTTTAGACCAATATTCACCCTCTTCTATTCCATCAGGCACTGTGACTCTGTCTTACTTCTTTTAGAATTAATTATTTACTACCTTATAATATCTATTAATATTAAAGCTGGCTTCTTAGAGTTGTATTACTTTACTTTGCCCATAATTACTGGAACCTTCCTAAGTAACTGTGTATGTGTGTGTATATGTGTTTTGACAGGAAATTCAAACAAAACATACATAAGGGAAGCAAAAAGATAAAATGAAACTTCATCATTATGTAGTTGTCTGTTATTTCTTTTTTTATTTTTTGTAATGTATCGTTGCTTGTGCTTTGTTTCCCCCACACTTTGAATGAGAAAGATGTGTCTTTTTGCTTTTTTAAAAAGTTCTTGGTAACAATTAACACAGTAGTTAATACCTACAGGTTAAACATTTTTGTTTAATTTAGCAGATATGCAAAACCCAACTGCAATTAACACATACTAACCTAGTGTTAGAGCTGGTAACAGGAAAAAATGAAAACAAAAATAATAACAACAATGAAAATCTACATTGCTGTACTCTATTTCTCTTGGCTTAAGCCCACATTTAAAGACCCAGAAAAATCTCTTCTTTGGATAGTCAAATCAATACAAACCAAGTAGACCTTGCAAGTACACTTCCAGAAAGAAAAAGAAAATAATCATTTTTTAACAGGAAAACTAACTGACAAATATCAAAACTGGAAGCATCCAAAAAGCTCACAATGACCTTGTGTCTTTAAATGTCTTACCAGTATCCCCTGGGGTCAGTCCCCAAGGAAACCGCTTGTGGCTGTCCCACCAGATCTGTTTTACCTCCTTAGGAGAGGTAGCCCTAGGTGGTCTCTTCATGTCTTTGCTGATATCACCCCTTGCCTGTACTCTCCCCACCCAAAGGAAATTTTTGGATATTCCTGTATAATATCCACAGGATATTATGTGTTACTGGTAGGATAGGATGAACATGCCTGGATCAGTGAGTACGGCTACCCTGCAGATCCTCCAGCTCAGACTATAAAGCTTCCCTCTTAATGTGTGTCCTCTATGTTTGAAGTTATTGCTTCTGCATTAAAATTGCCATTCACAATGAGGTCATTCTGTTACTTTCTTGTACTGCCTTGTAGTTCAAATTAGGACCAAGCTAGAATAATAGCCTAAAACTCTGTCCTGGAGTCCTTTCCTTCCCTAAGCATTAGGCATTTGTTTCTCAAACTACTGCTAAATCCTGCAACCCTCCCCCCATACACAAACACACTGAAGGGGATGGGGGTTGGGGGAGCTGGCAACTGCCTCCCCAGTCACTCTCATTAAGTTCCATATGAGAGCAATCCAATGAGCCTGAGCTAGGTGAGGCATTTTCTTCAGTGACTCCTAGACTGAAGATTTTGAACTGTCCCAGAACAGCATGGGCATCGGAGGGTTAGGTAAGAAGGAAGTGTTAACTCAGGGTAACCAGAGAAAATATGGCCAGATAGAGACTCCAAATTACAGACAGGGAGGAAAAGAAAGGATCACTGCTGGCAAGATGGCACCAGGATGTTCTGCTGTTGTTAAAAGATCAATGCTGGGATCCCTGGGTGGCGCAGCGGTTTGGCGCCTGTCTTTGGCCCAGGGCGCGATCCTGGAGACCCAGGATCGAATCCCACATCAGGCTCCCGGTGCATGGAGCCTGCTTCTCCCTCTGCCTGTGTCTCTGCCTCTCTCTCTCTCTCTCTGTGTGACTATCATAAATAAATAAAAATTAAAAAAAAAAAAAAAGATCAATGCTTATCATTCATGTGAGGAACTTATAAGTGATACCGCTTGTATGGCATTCTATAATATTCAAAGCTCTTTTCAATATATTACTCATGAGTTCCTCAAAACTTTTGAAGTCGAGTTTGTTATCAATACCATGTAAGAGAAGAAAAGATGGAAGTGCAGTGGGAATGAGTGGCCTGGTCAAGGTCTCACAGGATGCAAGGGGAACTGAGGCCCCTACTCTATTCTTTCCTCTAGTTCTTCCGCCTTGGTGACAGCTGGACTCCTGCCTCATTCCCAAGAATTAGGGTCCATCTTTCGGCCCAGTTCTGATATCAAAGCTTCAAACCTTATTCTAGTACCAAGTCCCTACCTTAAAAATCTGTAGATTTCATCTTCTAGGATCCGCAAATGTCCCCAACAGACTGGAGCCTGACCTCTGGATTGCAACTTCTGAGGCTGAACTTCCTTCCCAAAGCAGATCTCCCTGATTCACTCTGTCTACAATTTCCTGGAAGCCACTCCAACATCCCAGGGCATGCTGATATTCACAGGCCATCCTTCCCTTCTTCTCCCCATCCTTTACATCACCCACTACTAACTACCTTCCCTTATCTACTGTGTGTTCTTAGAATCTGCAGTAGTGTGGAGTGTTTTAGGGCTTTGTTGTTGTTGGGTTGTTTTGTTTTGTTTTTGTAAGGTCAGGGAGCCTTGAGTACCAGCAGTAATATACATCCCTCGGTCTTCCCCAAGTGAAAACTGTGCCTCCTGTTAGTCCTCTTATGGTAACTGAGCCATGTCTAGTGTTGTGTGGAAATACTGCAATGGTGACATTAAAGCTTTCCTCTTAAAATTCCAGCTCTGAGGCAAGGTCCACTCTGAGCCACTACAAAGCAATAAAATGTGAATCATAGAAGACTTTTTCACTGGTAAAGATGCTCACCCCATAGTGCAATCCCTTATGATTTTGAAGAATCCTTTTCATAACATTATTTCTCTCTCAGTAAATTTAGAATTTGCCTGATAATAATGTGATAGGTGCTGGAGGATCCTACAAATATCACTGAACAACCTTTAATAAGACATAAAAATTCTCAATATGTGTTGATACTCGTTCCCCCTAAGAACAGATATTTCACAAGAAAAAGGGCAAAGCCGCCAGCTAATCTTTAGATTAAAAGTAGGTACTTGGAGTGTTCCAGCAACTGCACAAAAAGATATCAAAGCTAGCACTTTGTCTTTTGATGAAGTATTGCCCTTTTCCCCAAGTAATATCTAATTATTAATGTTCTGCCCAAGAATAGTAACACCCGTGCCCATGTGCTCATTGTTGGGGCCTAGAGTATAGAGCAGACACTGGCAAATAATTATAAGAGCTTCTCTATCTCTGAATAAGGAAAAGGTTATTAGCAGGGATATTGTTATTAGGATGCCATTTCCAGGGGTGCTAAATAAAAGTACCTTTCATCTAAAAGCCACCTTTTCTAATAAACTTATAGGAGCACAACTGAGCAAATGGTGTGGTTAAAAAACAGATGGGAAATCTGAAAACTAAAATCTGAACCTAATTCCACTACTTACATTATTATTGGTACATAGTTGGCATAAAAATGTCTCTAAGCCTCAGTTTCCTCACCTGCAGTGTAGGTCCACCCAGTACTACTCAATTTCTTGTTACAAGGAGCAAATGAGTGAAAGAGTACATAATACTGTGAACAATATAAAGCCCTCTACAAACATACATGGTTATTATTCTTTTGGACACCCTTAGACAGGGTCTGCAAAAAGCACAGCTTGATAAGGAGTTGATGAAGAGCACAGTATAACATACTTTTTCAAAAAGTCCCAGGTGTGGGGCGGAGGTCATATGATGATTCAGATAACTTCCTATCCAAAAGATATCATCACAGCAGAAATCTCTGCATAGTAGAGATGTGTCACATGTTTGAAGAAATATTTGAGTCCTCTAAAGAATGTCTGTCAACATTAAAGAGCTTGAAGTTTATTTTAATAAAATACAAATATGAATGAAATCCATGTGCTTATGTTACTTCCTCTCAAATAAATGTGCCTGTATGGCGAGAGGCAGAAATATTTTTTTTCTGCCATAAAGACAGAACTTTTTAACTTTTTACTTTTTGGTTCCTTTCATTTGAACCAATAAAGGAATACAGTAAGCACCTATACTGGGCAATATATTTCAAGAGAAAGCACGCACGTAAAGTATAGATTTCTGTCCAAAGACATTGAAATTATCTAATGAAGCCAAGACTGCTTGTGAGTTATCACAGACACCTCAATACAGTTATGTATATTTGCACCTTCTACCTCAAAAGTTATGAACAGTTCTAGATATTGTATTAATGCAAGATTATAGTCTGCCAATAAGAAAATAAACAGTAAGAATTCAATCGCTTACTTGGCACCTGTTTCATGCCAGGCAGAGTGCCAATCACTGAGAAGACAGAAGTGAACAATATAGTCAGGTTTCTTGGTCTCAAGTAATCCTCTGTAGTAGATCAATTCACAAGGCTCATCCTCCGTCATGTATCCAGTAACAGGGTGAGACTAAGAGTGTAGCACTTGGGGGGCCCCTTCCAGCCATCTTGGCTTTGATGACTCCAACTGTGGCCCATACTCCCACCTCTTCTCCAGTCTCTAAGCTTCCCTTCTGAGATGGTCTGGTTCCTGTGTCTGGAAGATAGCATCTCCAAATGTGTCTTTCATTTTTTTCTCGCGTGAAAATATACACAGGACAGGTGGAAGAGACAAAGGAAAAAGGGAAGCCTTTCCTGCCTACTGGGAAAGATGCAGAGGGAATCAGAATTTTTCCACTTGTCCATTCCTTAAAACATGAAGTATTGATCACCTAAGACATTCCAAGACTTACATAAGTTGCTGGAGACACAAAGATAACAAATGACACTTTCTGTTGGAAAGTAAGTCTCAGTTGAGCATCAGGGGGAAGACATATAAATGATAAGTATCCTACCATTAGACAAACATTCTGGTGAATATGTGTATAAGGATCCATGGGAATCCTGACACAAATTTTATGGAAGGAAGGGATAAGCCTTACTACACCTTTGCAGGGAAGATGGAAAACTGAAGGCCAACAGGGGAGGGAAAGAGGAGCTCCAGGACAAAAAGCATGTGCAAAGCGACACAGTCATGACACAGTTTCTCCCCCCAAGCAGGGCCTCCAAGCACTCAACATGGCTATGGAGGGAGAGGCCTGAAAGAGGATGAGAAGGTGAGTGGAGCCATTACTTGAAACTTTTAAACAGCAGAATATGGGGTTTGGACTGTATTCACTGAGCAGAAAAATTAAAAGCAAAGAAGTGACTCATTCAAACCTGAATTTTGGTAAGATTATTTCAAAGACCATGTGGACAGAAAATAGATTTCATTATGACTGTAACATATGATGGAGGTGAGAAAATAATAAGGAATAAATGTACTTGCAAGGCATTTCAGAGGTAAAATCAACAGTTCCTCAAGGCAATATGAACATGGGGAGTGAGCAGTAGGTGGCAATCAATAACTCAGGGATTTCTCTCCAAGACAACTGATAAGTTGCAATACTGTTAACTGAGATAAGAAAAGTATTTCGAGGGAAGTAGTAAAGAAGAAAAAATATGGGTTTGGTTGATAGTTTACTGAGCCTGAAGGACCTGAGACCAGCTACCTGCCATTTAACAGCAGTTGTAATTATAGGTCTGAGGGTCTGAAGAATATCAGCTAAAGATATTCATTTGCATAAATATTTCATGGTCGAAGCCAGAGGAGTGAATGAAAACATTTAGAGAAAATATGAGTGCAAGAAAAAAAATTCCAGGGAACCCCAAATGAGCAGTAAGGTGAATAATCAGGAATCTATTCCCTGGTCATAGTCTTGACTAGCTGGGTCATGAGGATAGGAGCATTCCAGGTCACAAAACCATTCTCAAAGAGCCCAAAGATCCTCCCAAAGAAAAAGGCAACTAAATAAAAAGTAGGCTGCAGGAGGTTATGTATTTTTTTCTTTTGCTTTTGCTAATCATTTCAACCAAAGAAATTTTAAATGTACATTTATTTTGTCTTCAATACATGTATTCTTTGATTCCTTTGTCAGATAGAAAACTCATTGTCTCACGGCACTGATATACAGCCACCATCTAGTGACCAAATCTGGTAACAACATGCTTGCACAGCTGGGGGTGAAGGGAACATTTCTCCACATAGTTTCCATGCAGTCTTAAGGATGACACTCATAGAAAAGTAGGCATTAGTCAGTGATGGAGAACATCAAGGAGTAGGTTTTCTCTATTTTTTTCTGAACATAAATTATGGAAAATAGAAACAATTTTCATTTTTTTAATTTTTTTTGCCTTTTATTTTTTTTTTTGCCCTTTATTTTTAATGCCTTTCTCTTGAGCAATATAAGGAACTATGGAATGAGCCCACAGCTTCTGCAAGGTTATAAGGTCTCATGTGACACGGCAACCCCTGATTAGACTGATGGAAACATAAACAGTAGCCATTACCAGTCTAAAATCCAAACCTTTACCATGTCTTCCAAATCCTTACAGGATCTAGCCACCAGCCCTCTCCCTCCAGTGTCACCTCTTTCCACTTTGATCCTTGACCATTACAATGCAGCCATAGTAGCCTCGTTGATATTGCCTGAACCTAAATTCATTTCTGCCTCAGGACCTTTCCACTTACTATCTCATCTCTTCCATCAATTCTTTCTACCATCTTCTCATCTTAGGTTTCTGTTAAAATACTTTATTATTAGAGAGATTTCCTGACAACTATAACTCTAAAATCCTCTTCCTCCAGTTTATTTTATTGTTACTTATCACTATCTGAAGTTGTATCATTTACCTATTTGTTCAAAGACAAAATCTTCAAATCTACAATGCAAATTCCACAAAGGAAGGAATTTTAACTGTAATGTTTGCCAGCACCTAGAGGAGTGCTATCACATAAATGATGTTCAACAAATAATTGAGAACTGAGTCAATTAACCCAGCAGGTGCCTGGGCAGTGTTTGGGTAAAAGGTGTAGTTGGGCAGATATCTATACAGAATCATATGATGATTATGATATATAACCAAGAGGGCCCAACATGTTATGCATAAATCCTGCATACGGTTTGATAACCAAATGAGACCAAGGATAGCAGATAGCATGAACCTTAGGCTTGATCAACACTCAGAAATCAGGGTTCAAATAACAAGACTGTCGGGGATCCCTGGGTGGCTCAGTGGTTTAGCACATGCCTTCAGCCCAGGGCATGATCCTGGAGTCCCGGGATCGAGTCCCACGTCGGGCTCCCTGCAGGGAGCCTGCTTTTCCCTCTGTTTCTCCCTCTGCCTGTGTCTCTGCCTCTCACTGTGTGTGTCTCTCATTAATAAATAAATAAAATCTTAAAAAAAAAAAAACAAATAACAGATTGTCAGTAGGAGAGGGGTTAGCATAGAGGTTCATGGACCTTGTACGAAGCAGGTCTTAACCTCATTAAAAGCAAATACCCGAAAGACAGTCTCTTCAATAAATGGTGCTGGGAAAATTGGACAGCCACATGCAGAAGAATGAAACTAGACCACTCTCTTTCACCAGACACAAAGATAAACTCAAAATGGATGAAAGATCTAAATGTGAGACAAGATTCCATCAAAATCCTAGAGAAGAACACAGGCAACACCCTTTTTGAACTCGGCCACAGTAACTTCTTGCAAGATACATCCACGAAGGCAAAAGAAACAAAAGCAAAAATGAACTATTGGGACTTCATCAAGATAAGAAGCTTTTGCACAGCAAAGGATACAGTCAACAAAACTCAAAGACAACCTACAGAATGGGAGAAGATATTTGCAAATGATGTATCAGATAAAGGGCTAGTTTCCAAAATCTATAAAGAACTTATTAAACTCAACAGCAAAGAAACAGACAATCCCATCATGAAATGGGCAAAAGACATGAACAGAAATCTCACAGAGGAAGACATAGACACGGCCAACATGCACATGAGAAAATGCTCTGCATCACTTGCCATCAGGGAAATACAAATCAAAACCACAATGAGATACCACCTCACACCAGTGAGAATGGGGAAAATTAACAAGGCAGGAAACCACAAATGTTGGAGAGGATGCGGAGAAAAGGGAACCCTCTTGCACTGTTGGTGGGAATGTGAACTGGTGCAGCCACTCTGGAAAACTGTGTGGAGGTTCCTCAAAGAGTTAAAAATAGACCTGTCCTAGGACCCAGCAATTGTACTGCTGGGGATTTACCCCAAAGATACAGATGCAATGAAACGCCGGGACACTTGCACCCCGATGTTTCTAGCAGCAATGTCCACAATAGCCAAACTGTGGAAGGAGCCTCGGTGTCCATTGAAAGATGAATGGATAAAGAAGATGTAGTTTATGTATACAATGGAATATTACTCAGCCATTAGAAATGACAAATACCCACCATTTGCTTCAACATGGATGGAACTGGGGGGTATTATGCTGAGTGAAATAAGTCAATCGGAGGAGGAAAAACATTATATGGTCTCATTCATTTGGGAAATATAAATAATAGTGAAAGGGAATAGAGGGGAAGGGAGAAGAAATGGGTAGAAAATATCAGAAGGGGAGACAGAACATGGAAGACTCCTAACTCTGGGAAACGAACTAGGGTGGTGGAAGGGGAGGAGGGCGGGGGGTGGGGGTGACTGGGTGGCGGGCACTGAGGGAGGCACTTGACGGGATGAGCACAACATTCTGTATGTTGGCAAATTGAACACCAATAAAAAATATATTATTTTAAAAAAAAGCAAGTTCCCCACCACTCAAAGACCTGAATAATGTCAACAAGGACTTATGGAGTATATAGTTTTTCAAGTTGCATAATGCAGAAACATCCTCTGAGATGGGAAGTATGAAGGGTTACTTAAAAATAGAGAATCCTCTGGGAGACACTGCCATCATGTCCGATTCCATAGGTCTGTGGAACTCTGCAATTGTTTATTTTTAATACACAAGGTGAGTCTAATGTGGGTACCCTGCAAATATATATACTATTTTGAGATATACCTGTTCTAGGCTTTTACTATTCACAAAACACTTTTATGTATCAGCTTCTATGACTCTCACCTATAACTCTTCTGAGACATAGACAAAGCCAGTTTTTATTTTCACATCTTGTATTTCAAAGACTATTATAGAATACTTCAAACATACAAGTGGACAAGATCATAATGAACTTATCACTATCTATGTACTACCTACCCACTTCAACAGTTATCAACTATGGTCAATTCCACATTCCACACAGATATATACCCTGTATTGAGTTCTAATCAAATTTCAGAGATATCTGAGATCAGCATGGATCACAGGAGAGATTACAATTTTTGTTTTAGTCATAAGACTCTGCCTCACAGAGACGATGACTTGTCCATGATCATACACACAGTCCTAGAAATAAGGCCAGAACTTAGTTATTTACAGTGTGACAGTGAGGAAGGAGGTGCTAAGCATCCTTACAGCTTTACCCTTCACTAGACTTTGAGGCATATGACAATTCTTTAGTTTTCTTTGCGTGTGTGTGTGTGTGTGTGTGTGTGTGTGCTTTAAAAGAGGTAGGCTGCTATCTCTTTAGAATGACTTCTACTCAGTTACACCTGGGGACCCTTGTAGACGTTAGATTCTAGTGCAACTAAATACTGTACCAACACAAACCCCAGTGTGTTCGGAAACCTGAAGCTTATGAGCAAATGGCTGTGGAGATGCACCAGAGTAGTAGTAGGCCGAGGGCAAGCGAGCTGCAGCTGGCCTTCCAACCACGTGAACTGTCAAGAAAACAAATGCAATTGGAACACACGCTCCCATTTAAAAATGTGGCTGGCAAAAGAGCTCTGCCTTGGGCTGTTGAGACAATGACAAATGAAATGTTGGTTGATCCCCCATTTATTTTATTTTTAAAGCATTTGCCAATACTGGAACAGCCCTGGTTGTGTTGGACTCCCATGCCGCCAGTACTGTGCAATTCCCGTCACTGTGCTACTAGTCCCATATGATCTCAATTACACTGTTTTCCACCTTTCTCAGTAATGACCCTATTAGGAGACTGTCTAAAAGTGAGTAGGCAAGGATTCAGATTGGCTAAATTGCAGGTATTGCAGTGAATCCATCTGGAAAATATGGCATGGGAGCTCTTAGTGTCCTCATTAATAAGCACATGGTCAGATTCCATCAGGGCATTTTCTAATTCTAGAATTCTCTTTTTGATCAGGTCCTCTTAAATGTACAGATGTTTGTAATGGCCAAAACAAAGTCACGTGTGCTTCCTGGAGGTTTAAGTCTTCTCATAAAACAGGCCACAAATTGAACATTGCTATGCCAAGAAAAATGAAAGCACTTAGAAGAATATTTAGCACTTCTAATGCAAAGCATTTTGTAATTCTCTATTTGCCAAAACTCTCTTGAGAGGAGGTCAGTAATTTTCTCATTACCCTGCTAAGGAAATAAGCTGCCTGTTGTTCCCAAAGTAACACATGGTCAATCAATATCTGGAATTAGAACACAACCATTCTCATTCCAGGGACCATGCTGAGCTAACAAAATATTTGGGTGTAAGAGCATTTTAAGTTTTGGAGGCAACCAATATGATGAAATCATTCCCTGATGACAGGATATGCATAATATGCACAAAGTTGAGAAAAAAAAAAACAGGAATTCTCAATTGCATTTTAAGACAGACATTTGTTCATGTGAGCTTTACAGGTTTCCTTATAATCATATGTTGAAGGAAGGAACGGATACTATGTAAAAGAGAAGGAGAAACAGAGTAGAAAATACTATGTCAGAGAAATTTCAAAGTAAAAATAGATTCTGAACATATATAAAATTGGTTTAGTAATTTTTTAATTTAACAGCTCTCTCCATGTTTCAGAAGGTAGAGGTTTCAGAATACTTCATACAAAAAAAAACCTTACTAAAACATGTTAATAAATGTCATATCATGAATTTAGTCTCCAAAGAGAATATGTTAAATAAATAAAAGCATGCTATTTTGTTGCTCTGATTCAGAGTATCAGAATTGTCAAGATATTATCTTAAGTCAATACAGAGATATGAAAATTTTTTCTATCTAATTTGCAATCTAGGTTCAGAAAAACACACATACACCCCTACACCACTACCACACACACATACACACCCTAAGCAATAATTTTAGAATCATTCCTGATATCACCACACTGCTACCGACATGACCCTTGAGTGAATTTGTATCTTTTCTTTGCCTTTTGTCTTGTCAGTCTAGTGGATTTTGACTATAATTTCATTGGGCTAAGATCCAGTAAAATCCAATTTTCCATGCAACTTTCAACATTTCATATGCATTTTTATTAAAAACTAAATATTAAACAAAAAAAGTCCAAAAAACAATCTATTTCAAAAATAACCATGTTCTCTTCCTTTTAGCTTAAAAAAAAAAAGTCCTCCAAATGCATCAAGTCATGCAACATTAAATATGCACAGCTTTTTGTACCTCAATCATACCTCAATAAAGTGGTTTAAAAATATTTAAGCATAATATACAGTTCAAAAACAAAAAGTTTTAAAAATCACATGGCCTCTCAGTTGCAGGTAGCAGAACAAAGGTTTATTTTATATGACCCCTATAACTTCTTGCATTATTTTAAAACAAACTCATATCAACTAATTCATTATTTTAAGAAGATTCATATTATTTTTAGAAATTACCGAATTTATTATTTTCTGGGGTGGGGAGGAGATCTGATTATATTTTCAGTTATTTGGAGAGATTAGCCATGTCTTACCTAATAATTCTTCAGCATAATAATTGGCCCAAATTTAAAGCGTTATCTCTACAGTATCTAGGTCATTTCATGTGCAATTAACTTAGACCATTCGGTATCCAAAAAAAAAAAAAAAAAAAAAAAATCATGCCTAATGGAAACTGTTTCAGTCTTAGTGTTTGGAAGTCTCACATCCAGGAATGATCTGTGAGTAACAAAAATAAGAGATGAATTTTTTTTTCTTTCTCTGAAAATTGGACAGTGTCTCCTTCAAGACTTTCTCTCTGCTTGCTTGGAGATGCTGGCTCTGTGCATGCTAACCTGAGTGCCATTCTTCCAGATTCCAGAAGACTTAGCTGACATGATCAGGTGTGCAAATAAATACTGGCTCTGCAGTTGCTTTCCTCAGTCTTACTAGCTCAACAGATTGACTCTGAGCCTTCTGCACCAAACAAGAAGCAATCCAAAGACTGCTGAGAAATTATTTTGCAAGATGTATCATTCCGCAAGTATAGGCTGATTACTGCATTCTTTCTGTAAATACACCCACAAGGTGACTAGATGTTGTGTGCCAGTTTTCTTTTTTCTTTCAGGATGGTCTGCTAAGTTGTTGGATGACAGGGAAATTGCTATGGGAGATTCTAAACCTGTCCCTAGGTATCAATGATGGGTTATAAACACATGAATCACAGGCCCTACGACTTAAAAACATCTATGAAATAAACTGCCTATCTTCGGTTATCTATTTGCTCTAAATTTACCTAGAGTGAAGTCCTTACACACGGGGAGATCAGGTGGTTCAGAATTCACCCTCCAACATGAATATACCAAATTAACAGAAGCTCACTGTTTCTTTACGCTGACTGTGAATAGCAGAATTTGCAAGACATGAAGTTAATTAAGAAAAGGAAATAAACCCTTCTCTTTTTATTTACCATTTTGTTTCAGAAGAACATACACGGAGTTAAGCAGTGCGCTAAATAAACGCAGTACTGTATCTTATGAAGTGCCTGCCTAGGCCATGGGCCAAATCACCTTCTCCAAAAATAACCCCATGTATACATCGGAGTGGGCTCCTGGCAGCTCTGTTTTACTACATGACCCTGAAATCCCTCATCCTTGTCCACAGCTGTCTGAGCTAAAGGTGGACATAAATTCAAACTGTTCAGTTTCTCTCCCCTGATATTCCCAATTTGGCCAATGAGGAAATCTCCCACAGTGCACGGAACTAGAACATAGAACATGTGATCTATGGGCTGCCTATCCTGCCATGTGATGGACAAGGACAGACCAGAGCACAGGTAAAGAGAGAAACAGTCAGGACCCAGGGTTCTGCACTGGCCCTGATGGCTTTCCACTTCCTGCCTCCTGGCTTTTCCTAAAGCCCCGCTTCATTCCTGCCTTTAATTTTCATGCATTATCCCTGCTTTCTTATAATAACTCTTTTTTTTTCCTTAATCTAGCTCAAGTTGATTTCTGATATCTTTACCTTCCACAAAGGAGTTCAATAGATATTAAAAAGAAAAGAATCCTTGAATAGGTATAAACCACATGGAATTGAACTAGGCCACCCTCGCTAAGGCACATCATTTGGGGATTGCAGATTCCTCCTCTATCTCCACCCATAATTTTTTTTTCACCTGCAGACTATCCTTAGTTCTCTTTTATATTACAGAGAACAAATTGGGAAACACACACTCGATTCTCAATACTTGACTCTGCATAGAAGAATAGGGTTGGCCTGTCTTATTCTTCATAAGGGACTAAGTAAACACAATGATTTCTATTAGCTGATGAACCTGCTTTGTGTTTATGTTTTCTCTTCCTGTTTTTATTATTTTTCTCAGTCCTTAAATGTTCACTAGAACTCCCAAACTGCACACTGATTTTGGAGAGAAAGCTTGTTAAAGGGTGCGATACAATGTTTTCTTAGTTCTAAACAAATAAACCGACCTTCACAAAATGAGATTTAAAAAACCTTTTCTTTCTTTTGGAACATATCGGCATATCTGTACCATGCTGGCACTCAGTAAATGTTAAAAACCTGTCATAGATATTCTACTACAGTAATGCTCATTAAAAAAAAAAAATCTGCCAGACAACAACCCAATTAAGAGAAGCAAATGTGAGATGACAGACCTGACCTGAGGGCCCCAGGCCCTTCAGGGTCTCAGGTCTCCAGACACCCAGGCCAGTGCCTTCCTGCTGCCTTCAGCAGGGCTTGCACCCAGTCTCCGGGATCACATATTATCACTCCAGCTTCCAGAAAGGCTTCTTTCTGCCCTCTCCCCCATTAAATCTTGCAGCTTTTTGCTCTAATTCTTTTTTTATGGTTATGTCCCCTGCCACTTAGTCCATCAATGATTCAAGGACACTTATGAAAGTATGTTAATAAACACAAAAATGTTTTTAAATTAACAATTATAGCCAAGTAACTATACTTAATTGTAAGAATGACACGCATTCTGCAACTTTCTAAGGAGAACTACAGAAGCTGACCCAAAATATCTCATAACACCTTTTAAAAGTGGCTACACAAATCTTCAAATGAAAGAGAATATAAATGATTGTCTGTTAAGCTCTGTGTTATCTCAGCTCTTTATTACTTAAAGCTTAACTTATCTCTTCCATTATTAGAGGCTGGTCTCTCTCAGGATCTAACTTCTATACTTCTGTAACACATTTCTCCAAATCTGAGCCAGCCAATCTAGCACAACATCATGGAACCTCTACCATGACAGCCTAGGCTGAATATTTGCATAGTTCAGTGGATGTGGTCTTTCCAAGTCTGGTTCTTTCTGAGTATAAGCTGCAGCCCTGATGTCATATTCTTCTGATAGTGAATAGATAAAGGTTGGAACATACACATACACAAACTCATGGTCTTCCCAAAAAATGTCAGAATTCAATATAAATTGAAATCAAAATTTTTTATTGAATAGTTTTTATCTGGCAAGCACTGCCTAAGCACACTTCATTCATTTTTTCCATTATTCTCTACATTCAGCTTTTCAGGTAGGTACTATTTTCTTACTGTTCTCATTGTCCACAGTTGCTACTAGAAGCCCTGATAATATGTTTATATTCTAACAGGAAGGAGATGCAACAAATAAGGGCATGCCCACTTCCCATAGGAATACTTACTGCAAGTTGCATGTAACTACTTCTGCTCATATCACATGAGTATACCCATAGCAAGGAAATCTGAGAAAGTGATCTGTATTATAGGCAGATAGCCACTTTGCTAAAAATCAAAGATTCTACTACTAAGGGAGAAGAGAAAACAGGAGGTAACCAACAGTCTTTGCTATGAGAGTGGTGTCTCAAAATTGATCCTGATAAGGAAATGATGCTGAGAAGCAACTAACGCCTGAACGACTCAGAGGATGATGAGAAAAATTCGCCCTATACTAGCGTTACAATAAGCAAACCTAGATGTCAGTAAGGGTAATCTGATGCTTGGGTTACACATACATAAATGGTTGAGGCTTATGAGAAAGTTACAAGGGAGAAAAGCAGGCCAAAGATTCCACTGCTACTAAAGTCATCATTTCTATGGTTCCTCCTTCTTATAAGGAGATGAAAACAATTCATGTAAGGGAACCAAATGTTTCCATTGCCGAAGCTTGGGACACAAGGATAAATCGGCCTATACGGAAGACACTGAAACATGTGACATCAAATCCTTCCTAGTCCATACAATTTTTAATGGAAGGAAATTATATTAACTGTATTTAGCTAAGGTATAAATAAAAGATAACCTGTCTTAATATATTAGAATCCCCCAAAATATTTATATGTTGAGATAAATGTGATATTACATCTAATAGTAGAATATTTTTCATATGTGATACAACAGAAGAGCTTTCCGGTTGCCCCTCAAATTATACCCTTGTGATACACATCAAGTCATTAAAGTTAATGTGATAGATCCAGCCAGAACAGGAACTTCCCCCTCATCTTCTTTTAGTCTAGTGCAAGTCTCACCAAGTCC
Organism: Canis aureus; assembly: GCF_053574225.1. Taxonomy (NCBI): domain Eukaryota; kingdom Metazoa; phylum Chordata; class Mammalia; order Carnivora; family Canidae; genus Canis; species Canis aureus. Next base: position 16,583,697 of record NC_135645.1, read on the forward strand.
AAAGCCTTATTTGACTTCACTAGCTCTCATTTCTCTTCCTCTTCTCTGAAATTCCCATTACACTTAACAGCCTATGGCAGACAATTTAACACTTAATTATATGTTGTCTGCTAATGATTCACGTGTGCTAAGATCTTAAATGACATAGGTGTCTTGTACTTCTTTGCAAGCCCCCATCCTCTAGATTGAGTGCTAATAAATATATGTTGGTATAATTGATATGACTTCTGGTTAGAGCCTAGAATAGTTACCAAAGAGATGTGTACCTAAACCCGGTTAGGATGGGCCCACCTGCTGAGTATCAAGGAAAGAGGGATGTGGGATAATGAAGACTGGCAAGAAAAAGTGTGTGTGCACATCCCCTTTTATAAGAATAGTAAGTAGCAAAATACTGAACTGAAGATTATTACTGGCATTGCGTGTGTGCACACACATTTAGAACATGCACAGTTAGAATAAATGACCATTTATGTGTTGTAATTTGGAAGGCACTTCTTGGCTGCTATGAAAATAACTTCCCATCCCACTTGGCTTAAAATTTCACCATTAACATCGAGGAGTTTGAATTAGAAAGCAAAAATGTGGTCTCTCTCCAAAAGTCCATGGAAATTCATGTCATTTTGAAGATATCCTTAGCTCTCTCTGGAAGGTAGTAGATTGTTATATTAGTAACAGAGAAAGGACAGTAAAGTCAGACTGCTGGAAAAGGCTGCAAAGTAGGAAGTGGCTTCAAAATTGAAGGCTGCCTTCTACAAGACCTTTTTTGTACCAATTTAGTAAGGTAAAACAAGGCAGAAGTAGGGACACTTTCCAGCACCAAAAAGGAACTGTGCATCCTTGGCCATCCCTTACTCCACAAGCCAACTCTGCTACACCTCTATAGAATCCCAGGGTGGATAGGAGTGGACTTTGAACACTGCAGCTCCAGTTTAAACGTCTCACTGATTTTACACGTCAGAAGATAACACAGTAGAAACACCAGGAGTAAATCATGGTGCTTTGATTTCTTAGTCAAACGCTTTTTCCACTGTGTTCTGGATTCCTGAGAGCACAAGTAACCTCCATTACATTCAGAGTATACGTAAGTGCAAAAGTGTAGGTGTCTGCAGTTTCTCCCTCCATTTTTCAGTAGGCACAATGGCCAACTTTTGAGAGGCAGAACTGCATAGACATTAGCAAAGGGAGCAGTGGCTTTGAATCCCAGCTGTTCAGGTTCAAATTCTAGCTACCCCCATTTATAGTTGTGTGATTTGGAACAAGTTACTTAAACTCTGGTTCTTGGGTTTCCCACCTGCAAATGGGAACAATCACATAGACTTAGTGAGAGGACATAATTATAAATCTGTGTGCAAAGCATTTAGAACAATGGACTGGCAGTAAACAGTATCTAAGCACACACTGTTATCTTTACTCATAGAGATATGAAAAGAATATAGGGTATAACTAACCTTTAAAAATCTTGAAATTAATATTCCAGCTTCTGTAATGGGCAATGTCTGAATGAATGAATACTAAATACTGAGCACTGAGTACCGAGTATGAAGCATAATGTTTAGAAATTAACAAGTTTCTTGTCATGACTTTCATTTCAAAGGCATTGAGCTAGAGAGAAATAAGTGGCCAGACCGACAATAACAAGAAAAGAAAAGCCTATCCCTTATATAGCAATGTCTTGCCAACTCTGATCCGTATTTCAATTAGAAAAATTGGTTTATATCAATGGAAAAACTTCTGAAAAGCCTAAAAAGGCTTAGCACCTTCTGTAGGTCTTTAAAGATTAAAATGCCCATCTGGAACCCTCTTGTACTGTCGGTGGGAATGCAAGTTGCTACAGCCACTCTGGAAAACAGTGTGGAGGTTCCTCAAGAAGTTAAAAATAGAGCTACTCTATGAGCCAGCAATTGCACTACTGGGTATTTACCCCAAAGATATTGGTGTAGTGAAATGACAGGACACCTGCACCCCAGTGTTCATAGCAGCAATAACCACAATAGCCAAATTGTGGAAGAAGCCACAATGTCCTTCAACAGATGAACGGATAAAGAAGATGTGGTCTATATACACAATGGAATATTACTCAGCCATTAGAAAAGATGAATACCCACCATTTGCTTTGAAGTGAATGGAACTGGAGGATATTCTGTTGAATGAAGGAAGTCAATCAGAGAAGGACAATTATCATATGGTTTCACTTATACGCAGAATATAAGAAATAGTGAAAGGGACTATATAGGAAAGGAGGGAAATAGAGTGGGAAAAATTAGAAAGGAAGACAAATCATGAGAGACTCCTAACTGGGAAACAAAGTGCTACAGAAGGAGAGGAGGGTGAGGGGATGGGGTGACTGGGTGATGGGCAATGAGGACACTTGATGAGATGAGCACTGGATGTTATACTACATGCTGGAAAACTGAATTTAAATTTAAAAAATAATAAATAAATAAATAAAATGCTCATCTGTCCCAAAGCAGATACTTCCTCTTCTGTCTTGTGATTTCCAAACAATGACAATGGTATTAGTACCAACAACAAACTGTGGTGGGCTCCAAGGACCTTGATGCCAAAGGCTCCCCATATTAAAACTGGAGTGAAGTGGCACCATTTATCATCCATGGAAAAAAGACGAGTGAGTACTCTGAGGATGTGGGGTTATTCTTTTTCAGTGTAAATGTGTCAGGTGGCAGGCGGCAGCAGAACAGGTCCAGAGAAAGTTGCAAGTCAGAGGAGTGCCACCTAACAGAGGAACAGTGAGTGAGCAGTGCAGGGGACCGTAAGCAGTCGGGGCTCACAAGTAGCCAACATAAGGGAATCACCCTAGAGTGAGAGGCAAAGCTGGTGTATGCTCTGTATATGTGGAGAGCTTATAGGATCATGTGTTTTTATTCCAAAACCTACTCTGGCTCTCATTTTTAGCTTTTATCAAACTCATCAGAAGCATCTAAATGGCACAAATGTCAGGAAACCTTATGGAGATTCTAAATGCTTATAATAAATAAATAGTCTTGTAAGACAAGTTTTATTTTGGGGGGTTTTTTGGGGGGGTGGTTTTGAAATTTCATCTCTTAATTCGATACTAAAAGAAAGGTCTTAAAAATAATGTTTTAGGGAACAAAACAGTCTAAACCTAAGGGCATGGATCATTTCAGCCTTTACAACCTATAAGTCTGCAGAATCAAAAACATCAAGATTAAAATTCTGGTGCTATCTTTAGATTTTCCTCTAGGCAACTGACAGGTATATCCTGAGCTTCAGACTAACCCTCTCACTATTATGGCTAGGCAGAGTTTCTCCACTCAATGTAAGTAGAAATGGAATGAAATTTAAATAAGACTTCAATCATGATTCACCCTTTCATTCATTTATTCAAACAAATTGCTACGCCACACACTATGCTGTGTACCTGTGAATTACATATGTTCATCTAATTACTAATTGATTCAACAAATGCATTCAATTGCTACTTTGAACCACACGTTTTTCCAGGTGCTAGTAACACAGCAAAAGAAACTAAAAAGCATGACCCTCGTTTGCACAAAGCATACTTCATAATAGAGGGAAAAGAAAGAAAAGAAATACATAACATTTCATATAGTAAGCATTTTGAAGGAAAAACAACATAATATCATAGAAACAACTTAAAACAGAGTGGTCATGGAAGACCACGACCAAGACTTCCTCTCTGAGGAAGTAATTCTTATTCTGAGACCTAAATGATAAGAACAACTTAGTTATGCAGAGATCCAAGGGAAGAGCAGTCCTAGCATCGAATGATCATGAATCTGGTATGCTGGGAGATGGAAAGCAGATGTGGGTGGTAGGACTGTAGTAAATGAGATGGGTAGTGGAACAAAGTGAAGTACGAGGTAGGCTGAGGTCACAAACTCTTTAGGTCTACAGGATCCATATCTGGAATGCAATTTAGATTTTACTGGATATCACTATACACTTTTTTTTATTGTTTTTAAAGATTGCATTTATTTATTCATGAGAGATACAGAGGGAGAGAGGCAGAGACACAGGCAGAGGGAGAAGCAGGATCCTCTCAGGGAGCCCAATGTGGGACTCGATACCCAGACCTGGGATCACGCCCTGAGCTGAAGGCAGAGGCTCAACCATGGAGCCACCCAGGCGCCCCACTAAACACTTTAAAGCAAGGAGATGACATGATGTAATTTATATTTTTAAAATACCACTTTTGCAGCTGTACGGAAAATGAATTGTAGTCTGTGGGGTGCCAGTACATGTTTAACAATTAGCTCTCTGGAAGATACATATTAAAAAGTCCTAATTTACATAGAGTATTCCAATTTTGGTGCTGTAAATATTCCCACCATAGCCGATTTCAAGCTACCAAGGTAGAGGCAGTATTGGAAGCTGATGTGCACAACAGCTCTTGAGAGCCCAAATAAGGCAGCTCCAGCACATTCCACTGAGTGTAGGGTAGCAGGTGTGTAAACAGAAAAGCCAGCCATGAAGCTTCAGCAGCCATCCAAGCAAGAGAGATGGGGGCCTAGTAATACGCACTGGGCAACTGTAGATGTGGTTAAAAGAAATGGACAGAGGCATTTATGAGAGAAAATAGACAGGACTTGATGAGTTCAATACAGGAGATAATCTGACAGGCATCAAGAATGAACCCATATTTCTAAAGGATAAAATTCCTTTCAGCTAATTACTCTTTCCCAACTTGCTCCATCTTTCCTATATCCTACCCAGACTCCATTTAAGTATTTTGCTCTTAATAACATCCATCCCTATTTTGTCTCTTCTCTAATGCAGAGAAAATAAAGAAGTTTCTTCCCCATACCATGCTGTGTTCTCTCGGGCAGCAATAGCCCAAGAGGCACCAGTGAGAGAGGGGTGGAAATTCTAGATTCAGTACTAATGTTCTCACTCCAACTGCCTGTCCCTGCCATCTTGCTCAGGCACACTTGAGTAGTTCAGCCTCTCCCCATCTTAGTGTCAGGGGAGACTGGATGGAGACCAGGAAGTTAGAAGAAAAAGACAAAAGAGTGTGAAGATAAAGTCATCCTGCCTCCCAGCTGATCCCCAAGTCTACTATTTCAACTGTGAATCTGGCAATATTGAAATCTCATTCATTTTCCCCAGATGCACGAGGAGGTAGTTGACTATTTGATAAAAACCTACTTAAAAGCACCATTTCATGGTGGCCTAAAATCTGACACATAACATTAGTAGTTTGCTATGATTTTTGTTTTTTGTTTTTGGATCAATCCATTTTATTGTGGGGCTTTGGGGAAAAGTGGAAGAGGAGGAGGATAGGGAGATCCAATGTGCTCAGCCCAGTCGGACCTCACCATCCCAGAGTCACAGTCCCTGAAAGCTGCTGTGCGAGTATTTAATCATCGTGGTCACCTTCCCACTGTGGTCAAGTTTTACATTACATCTCTCATGTTTCAACCAGCTATCCCAAGAGAAACAAACTGTGAGTTTTCAAATTACCTTAATAAGTACATCAAACCAGATCAGCCTTATAAAGGGACTCCCTCTCTCTTAATGTGACTGACGGAACAACACTGAGGTTCAGTGACCCAGAAACTGGAAGAACATTTTATGGATAAGACCGTCTATTTGTCATCCAGGGCTTTCAACAGAAACAATAGGACCAATAAAGAGCTGAATGTCAGAAAGAATAAATGTTACCCTTTTTTTTTTTTTGGAGCTAATAAACATCCACAAGGTATTCATTCCATCAAGCCACTTTCCCCTACTCTCCTGTTGTCCTATAGTAATGAGACAAATCCACTAAAGAGGACTTTCTCTGTTTTTTGCCCTTCAGTAATCTAGACATTGAATTTATCGTTATGATTTACTTTGTCCAGACATAACTGCAGATTCAATACTAACAGAGTTTCCCAGACAATGCTGAAATTCATCATGGGCACAGCAACATAGGAGAAAGGTCACTGAACTATTAGCAGAAGATGTGGGTTTCAGGTCTTCCAGTGACTTGCTATTTAACCTTAGGAGGTATACTGGTCTTCCCTGACTTTACTCAGTTATATAATGAAGCACTTTTTTTAAATGGCACCTTCAAAATACCCCGTAGATCTTAAGATGGTTGCAAGATTCTCTTCTTTTGAGAAACTTGCATCTAGCTTATATAGGATCATACAGTATCAAATTATTGTATGCTATACCTTTTATTTCTGCATTATTTATCATAATTGTAACTAAGCTACTAGTGGATTACTGTCCATGTTAGTCAAGACTCCACTGTAACTAGTTTATGAAAAAAAAAAAAAAAGGAAGGGAGTGGGAGAGATATTGGCTCTTGTAACTGGGAAGGATAGCATGGGTCCAAGGACTGAAATGACACTCTGATCTTTTACTCTCTCATCCTGGCTGCTCTCTGGGTTTTGACTATTTTCTCCAACTTCAGATGGCTTCGGGCATGAGAGCAGATTGGTAGTATATGACCAGAAGCAACTCCAACTTTATATCATCCTAGATTATAAAGCAGAGAAGGAGAGATTTCTGTAATCAACTTTTGCATATAAAATCCCAGGAAGACTCTTAACTGGCTCAAAGAAGATTCTAACTATCTCAGTCACTGTGACCAGAGAAATAATAGGTCAAATTCACTCTCCTGACTCAAAGGGTGATAAAAAAGGGCACAATTCTCTGACCTGCAACCCCACCTCCGATTATCACATCTAAGAGAAGGGTGAGTACCTCAGAAGAAGGTGGTGATATTTTTTCAGGAACCAAGAGAAGGCTACTACATTGAGAAAAACAGGTATAAATACCAGAATCTGTATTCAAGGTTTAACCTCACAAAAATTTTCTTTTGACCTTTAATATGGGCCTTGGTTCTTTTTCTTGATTTAAGGAAATGGATCATATCACCTAGAGAAGAGACAGTGCAATTTCATTATTTGCAACTGATGTACCTTATTCAAGTGGCTACTCAATAAATATTTGGTGATATGCAGAAGTTCTAGTTGCTATAAGCCAGTTTAATTTTACACTTAACTTCTTTATATTATCTACTTCTGCTATTTTTGGCTCAAGTTATTGTGAAAAAGTGTACTGTTCCTAGACACTTAATCTGTGTCAGCTTTAGCAGAGCTTTTTTTGCTCATTAGGCAGTGCTTGATCTCTTCTGACAGCTTCAATCCTATAATGCTCTTCCCCAAAGGCTGTACTTAAAGTCTAGATATCTCTATACATCATAGAGGTTCAAGTTCATGACTTCACTTCTTATTAGACTCTTACTGAAATTCCCAGGATCCTAGATATTTGTTATGTGGTGGTCATCAATAGGCATTATTATTAAAGACTTTGCAGTACCTGGACAGAATTTTTAAACCTGTAAGGTCACAGAATGTGCTTGGTAACTGAATCATTATATTCCTTCTCTTTCCACTGATCCTCAGGAGTGAGAGATCATATGCATAAATCCATATACCTCCACTTAACTTGTGATTTATAAATAAATTAAGTGAAGCCATTTTACTAATAGGGAGTAAGTTCTATATTAAACAAAAATGATGGTTATTGTTTCTTCGCTTGACAATTACCAATCATTTAATTGAATCAGGTTTAGTTTATGATGATAACAGAAAATGCATCTTTCTATATATCAATGATATTTTGTTCTATACCTCTATCACATTGAATATACCCATAGAACAATAATTAAAAGTTATTTACTAGGTCAATGAAAACTTCTCCCAAGATAATTTTTACACAAAATTTAGTACCTTACATTGTAGGGAATATCTGCAATCTAACTGTATCCACAAATGTTTCTCTTTTAGGGGGAGGCAGGCAGAGAGAATCTTAAGCAGGATCCATGCCCAGTGCAGAGCTTAATGGGGAGGCTAAATCTCACAACCCTTGGGCAAAATAAAGATTTGGATACTTAACTAAGTAAGCAACTCAAGCACTTCCCCAAATGTTTTTCAATTTTTTATTTTATGCTTTAGCTATTTTTTTAGATGCATGAGTATTAACATATACTTACCACAATAAGCTTTGACAATTATTCAGCTTCTTACAAATTACAGTTATATATTCTTCAAGACATGCTTTTTCCACTATATAATGGACATGACTGGCAAGACTGTTGAAAAAGTATTTAAAGTAAAAGGCTGTAATAAAAGAGAACATGCTTCACAGTTACACATTATGTTACAGTATATCTTCCCTGAATCCAAATCCCCTTCAACAAGTTGCTACAGCATTTCTGTTAATGTTTATAGGGCATGTCCTTGATAGAGTGTTGGGTGTTCCTTTTTTTCCTTTGAATTTCTACCTTTAATTCCTGTATTTCATTCAATCCTTTCATCAATCCACTTCAATCAGGCTTGGTACCCACTAGTCTCCTGAATACATTCTTTTTTTAAGTTTTATTTTAATCAGCAGTGCTCAGTACAACAGTATCATTTCTTAATCACCATCATCTACTGCACCCATCCCCTGATCCCCTCTTCCTCTGGTAACCATAAGTTTGTTTTCTATAATACTAACCAATAGTGTTTCTTGGTTTCTCCATCTTTTTTTCCCATTGTTCATTTGTTTTGTTTCTTAAATTTCACGTATGAACGAAATTCATGTGGTATTTGTCTTACTCTGACTTATTTCATTTAGCATAATACCCTCTAGCTCCTCTATTCATGTTGTTGCAAATGTCAAGATTTCACCCTCTTTTATGGCTGAGTCCTGTTCCAGTATATATTGTTATATACACACACACATATATATGTACATATATATACACACATAGATATGACATCTTCTTTCTCCAATGATCTACTAATGGAAACTTGAGCTGCATCCATATTTTAGCTACTGAAAATAATGCTGCTATAAACACAGGGGTGCATGTATCCCTTTGAGTTAGTGTTTCTATATTCACTGGGTAAATACTCAGTAGTACAATTCTTGGATTGAGGGTAGTTCTGGTTTTAACTTTTTGAGAAACCTCCATACCATTTCCACAGTGGCTGTACCAGTTTGCATTCCCAACAACAGTGCATGAGGATTCCTTTTTCTCGACATCCTTGCCAACATCTGTTGTTTCTTGTTTTTGATTCTAGCCATTCTGACAGTTGTGAGGAGATATCTCACGATAGCTTTCATTTGCATTTCCCTGATGATTGGTGATGATTAACATCTTTTCATATGTCCATTGATCATCAGTATGTCTTCTTTGAAAAAATGTCTATTTTTTCTGCCCATTTCTAATTGGCTCATTTGTTTTTTGAGTGTTAAGCTGTATAATTTCTTCATATACTATGGATACTAACCCTTTATCAGATAGGTCATTTGCAAATATCTTCTCCCATTTTATTTTCCTTTCTTCAAGATTGCTTTGGTGTGGATCTGCTTTTGCTGATTTTGTTGGGAGTTCTCTATCCCTCCTGGATCTGGATAACTGTTTCCTTCCCCAGGGAAGTTTTCAGCTATCATTTCTTCAAATAAATTCTCTGCCCCCTTTACTCTTCGTCTGGGGCTCCTATAACATGAATATTACATTTAATGGAGTCACTGAATTCCCTAAATCTATCCTCATTTTGTTTAATTCTTTTTTCTCTCTTTTGTTTTGCTTGACTTTCCATTACTCTTCTAGGTCATTAATTCATTCCTCTGCCTCTTCCAGCCTGCTGTTCCCTCCTTCAAGCATGTTCTCATTTCATTTATTGGGCCCTTTATCTCTGCTATGTTATTCCTTACCTCTGGGTTAAAAGTCTTGCTCATGTCTTCCCCTCTTTTCTCAAGTCCTCTCAGGATCTTTATGATCACTGCTTTCAATTCTACATCAAGCACATTATTTTTATGTTTCACTTAGATCTCTGGCCATGGCCTTGTCTTGTTTTTTCACTTGGGACAAATTACTCTGTCTTCTCATTTTGCCTAAGTCTCTGTACCTGTTTCTGTGTGTTAGGAAAGTAAGCTACATCTCCTGTTCTTGAGGGTAATGGCTTTATGCATTTAATAGCCCTGCAGTACCCTGCCATGTAGCATCCCCTATTCTCTAGGGCCTGGTACTTCTGGGAACATTTCCAACATGTGCTGTGTATCCTCTGCTATTGCATCCTGGCTGATTTATCCTTCAGGCCAGTCATTTGCAGAGGCTCTCTTTGCCTGTTGTGGGCAGTGTCTGGTCCCTGTTCTGAATGTGGTGTGCTCTAGTCTGCTTCTGAAATGAGACTGGTCACTGCCACCACCAAAACTGAGACCTTGCAAAACTCCTGAGCTGGGAGACATAGTGATAGCAGGAAATTTGGGCCTATCTTCTGGGAGAGAGAACCTGCTACACTGGGTCAGAGGTAAGCATGACTAGGAGGGCAGTTCCACCTGGGCTCAGTGTATGCTGGCACTGTGCTGGTTCCTGCAGGTAGCTCTGTGCTTACGCTGAGAGACAGGGGAAGGAAATAGCATCTGCCAGTTCCTTTGTTCTCAGAGGGGTCACTTCATGAATGCTGCCTCTCTAGTACACGTTCCAAGATGAGAAACTAACCTCCCCACTGTGTGCTCTAGGCGCTCTTCAGATTGCTGTTTCCACACAAAGAGCTCTTTGCCCTGCCTTCTCTCCAAGAGAAGCCCCAAAGTCCTTCAAACTCTTCAAGAGCCAATCACACTGACTTTAAAACTCTAGACTTTACACTCAGCTGATTACAAGAATTAGGAAATTCAGGCCCTCTTACTTTCTAAGCCAACTACTATGGAGATTCATTTTCCCCATGTGCTCCCCTGTGTGACATTCTGTCTCTCACAGAATACTACCATGGCTTCCTCCCTACGGCACTAGCCATGATCTGTTTCTCTCCCAAACCACATCTCCACACTTCCTACCTTCCTCAGTGTGGCTTTTCTCCACCATTAGTTGTGGAGTTTGTTCTACCAGTCTTCAGGTCGATTTCTGGAGTATTTAAAATTATTTGATAGTTCTCTTGTAGTATCTGTGGGACAAGGCAAGTCTGCGGTCCACCTACTCCACTGCCATCTTCCTTCCTCCCCCTGAACCCATTCTTGACATGTCCATCAATTATTTCTACCTTGCTAAACCCAGGGACTGACTCTCCTCTCCTCTAATTTGACCTTGTAGCAGAATTTAATGCATTTGATCTCCTTCCTGAACCATGGTGATTAAGAGAATAATTCTTAATCTCTTCTCTGAGTGATTAGAAGGATTGGCAAACTTTTACTATAAAAAGCCACAGTAGATACTTTAGGCTTCATGGACCATATGGTTTTTGTTACAACTATTCAACTCTGTTATTATAGCACAAAAGCAACCATAGACAAAATGTAACTGAAGAAGCATGGCTATGTTCCAATAAAACTTTATTCACAGATACTGACATCTGAATTATGTATAAATTTTATGTCTCAGAAAATATTGTTTTGATATTTTTCAATCATTTAAAAACATAAAACCTACTCTTTGCTTGACAGTCATACAAAACAGACAGCAGACAGGATTTTGCTATGAGGGCTTTAGTTTGCCAACCCTAGGCCTTTATACAATACATCTCCTCTTTCCCCCTATTATTTTTGTTGCTCCTTCTTGGTCTTCATTGCTATATCAGACTGTTCAATGTTGCAGTGACTTCAGGCTCAGTTCATGGCCCTTTTTCTTAATCACACTTTCTTTCCTGGTGATCTCACCCAGCATACCAGCTTTAAAAATCACCTATATGTATATGACATCCAAATTGGTACCTTTGGCCTGAATATCTCCCTTCAATTCTCACTCATATATCTAGTTGTCTACTTACCATCACCACGTGAAATCTAATATTCATATGATATTTCACCTATCCACACCAAATTCTTTTATTCCCTCCCTTAACTATTATTTCCCCAATCTTTTTCATGTAGGCAAATAGTTTTGCCATATACACAGTTGCTCAAGGCAAAAAACCAAGGCTCATCTTTTATTTCTTCTCTTTCCAACATAACCACATCCAGATCATAAACAAATTCTATCAGTATTAGCATTTTTCATTATTCACCAATTCCAACTTGGCCCAAACCTTTCATATCTTTTGTCTAAATTACTTTGTTAGCTTCATCACTTGTTCCCTTATATTTATGTTTACTCTCCTGCATTCTATTCTCCATTGTGCTACCAGACTAACAACTTTAAGATGTAAACAGAATTACAGTTGACCCCTAAACAACATGTGTTTGAACTCTGTGGGTCCATTTATACACAATTTTTTGTAATACAGTACTATAAATATATTTTCTTTGTGATTTTCTTCATAACATTTTCTTTTCTCTAGCTTACTTTAGTATAAGAATACATACATATGTATATAATACACAGAACATACAAAATATATGTTAATTGACTACCTAAGCTATCAGTAAGGCTACTGGTCAACACCAGGCTATCAATAAAGTTTGATGGAGCCAAAAGTCATACATGGATTTTTGACTGTATAGGGAGAGGGGACCCTAACCACCATATCATTCAAGTATCAACTATCTATCATTCTCCTGCTCAAAATTCTCTAATGGCTTTCCATCATTATCGGAATTCCAAAATCCACACCACCATTTACAAGGCTTTCTGTGATCTGATTACTGTTTACCTCTATGAATTCATTTCTCAATGCTCTTTCCTTGTTTGCTTCACTCCATCCCTTAGATTGAACTCTTTTATTTCAGGACTTCACTTGGCTTGCTTCCTCACTTCATTCAGGCCTCGGTTCAAGTATTACTTACTCAGAAAGATTTGGCCTGACATGCTACTAAGAAATTAAACTTTTCTTATGTTATATCTTTTTACCTTGTATCCTTTTCTTCACCAAACTTACACTTTCAAAATGGTATTAAATACTTATAAACTTGTTTACTAACTGCACCTCTAACAAAAATATTAGCTTCATCATAAGGAGACTTATCTTGTATCTCTTTATATCTGCATCTCGGTGCCTAGAATAGATCTTACTGGTGGACAAATGAAAGAAAAAGAACTGATTGATGAATATAAGGAAAAATGACCATAGATTCTTGCACACAGGAAGTTTTAATAAAACTGTATTGAATCTCCTATTCAATATATTGTTAAGTCTGTTCCTCAATATTCATTTTGGAAGATCATAATCCATGAGCTTATATGTTTATCAACCAAGGACTTGAATAGTCTGCATATATGTGCTTCGTATTTTATAATTATTCTATTTAGAAAACCACACACAAACACACATACACACACACTTCAGATATCTGGTTTTCCCGGCCTGCTAAAACGTTTTACTAGGGATCATATTTAAGATCATTGATTGAAACTTCTGATGATCAAATTATAAGTTTAATTTTAATGTATATTTTGTTGAGCAGTAATTATTAGAGAATATATATACATATTAAACATGGATTATTTCAAAATGATTTTATAAATATTGAATATTTATTGATATGTATTATTATAGAATAATGCAACAGTCAATTTCATTATCTTTTTTTCTTTTTTTTTTTTTTTTTATGATAGGCACACAGTGAGAGAGAGGCACAGACACAGGCAGAGGGAGAAGCAGGCTCCATGCACCGGGAGCCCGATGTGGGATTCGATCCCGGGTCTCCAGGATCGCGCCCTGGGCCAAAGGCAGGCGCCGAACCGCTGCGCCACCCAGGGATCCCAATTACCTTAAATATGGTTAAGTGCATTTATCTTAAACACAGTCAATTGCATTATTCTGCAGTAAGTCTTTTTCACAGGCAATTTTATTCTACTTACTTTATCCTTTCAAATTTTTCTTTTCTAAACTTTTTTAAATAAAAAGGAATAACATAATTTTCAAAAATTAAAGATAAAGAGCGCCTGGGTGGCTCAGTTAGTTAAGTATCTATCTGCCTTTGGCTCATGACTTCAGGGTCCTGGGATCTAGTCTCATGTTGGGCTCCCTACTCAGCAGGGAGTTTGCTTTTATCTCTCTTTCTTCCTCTCCCGCATGCTTGTGTGTGCTCTCTCCCCCAATAAATAATTAAAAAAAAAAAATTACAAAGGACTAACGTGACATTAGAATATTCTATTAATGAAAAATAAAAGAATATTCTATTAATGAATCACATCAGGCTGAAGAGCAGATACTGACAATAGTATTACTGTTATACTACAGGTTTATTCAAATATTTCAGTATTTTCTTCTTTTAATGTATTATCCTAGCACAAGATAAAAATAGTGTACTGGGTGTAAGGTGGAACCTTCTCAGCAAACTCAAATGACAAATTTTATCTCTCCATTAAAAAAAAAAAAAAGTGCTATGAACAAATTGATCTTCTCTTGCCTCTGCCTTCAATAAGGCTGAAAAAGGTGGAGTTTGGGCCAGGGGCAAACACAGTACCTCTTCCAAGCAGCAGCTGTTCACAGATCCACATTCAGGAGGATCCAGTTTATGGCCCTCCCTAACCAGGTCTTGATCCCTGGCCCTTCTACCACATTTCAGGAGACCAATGAGCAACTTAATTCATTCCTATTAAAATAATTCATACAGATGGGGAAAAACAAAGACACAAGACAGAAACAAAGGCAACGCATTTTCTAGGGCCCCAGGCTTTGGCTGAGGCTGCCATCCTGTCTATCCAAACAAGCACTAGCTTGCTCCTAGAAATGGGAAAAAGGGTAAAAGAGGCTTGTGCCTTAACTGGTGCAAAAGAAGCATGCTGCATAATGGCCAAAGGTCCCTTTCACGTGGACTAACCTAAGGTGGAAGGACAGGTATATCAAAAGCATAGAATAAATGTAGAGATCTGAGGCAGAGGTACCACTCTGTGTTCTCAGGTTTGAGGATCCCTCTGGGAGAGAGGAGTGTGGTTAAGACAAGCTACAGAGACCCATTCTACTTCATTTTTCATCCTAAATCTTGTGAAGTACTCATTGAGTTTTCACACTTTTGTATTTTTTCCCCTTTATGCTCAACACCCATAGCTCTCCTATTCACCCCACCATTTCTACTCTAAGTTCTACAAATAACATTCAAAGTCCTCCAGTACCTTTACAGCCTTCACTCAATTCTAGAGCCAAACCATAACTACTTGCTCTTCACCATACATAATGTTTCCCTGTCTCCCTGCCAGTGTTCACATCTTCACTATAAACTGGACATTCTTTCCCTCTCCTTCCACCCGCATTGAATTTCTAGATATAAAAATTCTACACATTTTTCAAATGTTCCTTTCTGATATCATCAGAAAAAAAAAAAAGTCTCCTCTAAACTCTTCAAGGATACCTGTTATCTGTATTCTTTTTTAAAAAAAGGATTTTATTTATTTATTCATGAAAGACACAGAGCAGAGAGAGAGGCAGAGACACAGGCAGAGGGAGCAGGCTCCATGCAGGCAGCCCAATGTGGGACTCGATTCCGGGATTCCAGGATCACGCCCTGGGCCAAAGGCAGGCACCAAACCACCAAGCCACCCAGGGATTCCCAATCTGTATTCTTTTTAAATGAACTCAGCACCATATTGTATTTTAATTTCTGTGTATGTGTATTGCCTTCCCCTCTAGAAGTGAGTTTCTTGACAGTAGGTCCTGTTTCTTTTTTCTTCTTTTTTATCTTATTTATTCATGAAAGACACTGGGAGAGAGGCAGAGACACAGGCAGAGGGAGAGGCAGACTCTCCAGCGGGGGCTCAATGCGGGACTTGATCCCAGGACCCCAGGATCATGAGCTGAGCCAAAGGTAGATACTCAACCACCGAGCCACTCAGGTGCCTGTAGGTTCTGTTTCTTAAAGATCAATATATATCAACTCAGTCTTACACAAAGTAACTTCCCAATAATGAATCAATAGTTGGATAATGAAACTTAAATATGTTATTGAAATAAAACATTTTCAGCATATTTCATAACTGTGGCTATTTAAACCATTCTTATTTAATATAGTCTGCTATCCTATCTTTTACTTACTGTCTTTTATCTAATATTTTTCCAGTAGTTCATGGCATGGCTTAACAAATAAGAACAACAATAATAACAACTGCTGGGCATAAAGAGAATGGAAGTGCATCACTGAATCTGAGGGACAGCATCACTGAATCAGGAATAGCACAATATTGGGAAAATGCAAGTACTG
This sequence comes from Canis aureus, assembly GCF_053574225.1. Lineage (NCBI taxonomy): Eukaryota > Metazoa > Chordata > Mammalia > Carnivora > Canidae > Canis > Canis aureus. The sequence goes on from NC_135645.1 coordinate 16,599,756, forward strand.
TTTAAAATAGTGTGAGTTTATATAAAAGTGGCCATTAAACATTCTCAATCTCAAAGACCTAACAAAAACTGTGTTGAGAAGTACTTCTTCATGGGTCTTTCATGTTCTGCACATCCTATGAGCAGAGGATCCAACTAACTTTTCATATGAACACTTTTTACAAATATGTTTGCATACAGGCATACCAACTGTACTCCAAACTGAAAGCTTTTGGCAATCTTGAGTCTAGTAAATCTGTCAGTGCCATTTTTCCAACCGCATTTGCTCACTCCATGTGTCCTACTTTAGTAATTCTCACAATATTTCAAACTTTTTCATTACTATTAATAAATGGTGATATATAATTATTGATCTTTAATGTTACCATTGTACTTGTTTTGAGGAGCCATGAACTATATCCAATATAAGACAACAAACTTTATATTGTATGTGTCTTGCCTGCTCCACTGACCAGTCATTCCCCATTTCTCGCCCTCTCCTCAGGACTCCTTATGCCCTGAAACACAACAATACTGAAATCAGGTCAATTAATAACCCTACATTGTTTTCTAAGTGTTCATGTGAAAGTAACACTCACATGTCTCTTACTTTAAGTCAAAAGCTAGAATGATTTAGCTTAATGAGGAAGGCGTGTTGGAAGCCAAGACAGGCTGAAAGCTAAGCTAGGCCTCTAGCCAAATGGTTAGACAAGTTACGAATGCAAAGGAATTTCTTGAAGGAAATTAAAAGTGCTACACCAGGAAACACATAAATGTTAAGTAAAACAGTCTGATTAATGATATGGAGAAAGTTTTAGTGGCCTGGATAGATCAAGTCAGCTACAGCATTCCCTTAAGCCAAAGCCTAATCCGGAGCAAAGTCCTGACTCTCTTCAAGTCTCAGTAGCCTGAGAGAGGTGAGAAGCTACAGAAGAAAAGCCAGAAGATACAAAGGGTGGGTTCATGAGCTTTAAGCAGCTGTCTCCATAACATAAAAGTGCAAGGTGAAGTAGCAAATACTAATGTGAAACTGAAGCAAGTTATCCAGAAGATATAGCAAAGATAAATCATGAAAGTGGCTACACTAAGCAACAGATTTTCAATGTAGATGAAACAGCCTTCTATTAGAAGATGTTATCTAGGACTTTCATAGCAAGGGAGGAAAAAATACCTGGCTTCATAGCTTCAAAAGACAGGCTGACTCTCTGGTTAGGGGCTAATAGCACTGGTTAGTTAAAGTTGAAGCCCATGCTCACTTACCCTCCAAAAATCCTAAGGCTCTTTAGAATTATATTAAATCTACTCTCAACAAAGCCTGGATGACAGGACATCTATTTACAACATGGTTTACTGAGTATTTTAAACCAACTGTTAGGACCTACTGCTCAGAAAAACAATTCTTTTCAAAATCTAACTGCTTACTGACAATGTACCTGGTCACCCTAAAGCTCTGATGAAAATGGAGAGGAATTATGTTGTTTTCAGGCCTATTAACACAATATCCATTCTGCAACCCATGGATCAAGGAGCAATTTTGGCTTTCAAGCTTTATTATTTAAGAAATACATTTTTTAAGACTACAGCTACCATGGACAGTAGTTTCCCTGATAGATCTGGGCAAAGTACATTGAAAGCCTGCTGGAAGGATTCACCATTCTAAATGCCATTAAGAACATTCATGATTCACTGGAAGAAATAAAAATATCAACATTAACAGCAATTCTTAACAAGTTGATTTCAACCCTCATAGGTTACCCAGAGGCTTGTTCAATACTTCAGTGTAGGAAGTCATGGCAGGTGTGGTAGAAACAATAAGAAAACTAATATTAGAAGTAGGGCCTGAAGATGTTACTGAATTATTGCAATTTCATGATACAACTTTAATGCACAAGGAGTTGCCTCACATGGATAAGCAAAAAAAGTGGTTTCCTGAGATTGAATCTACTCCTGGTAAAGATGTTGTGAAGATTACTGAAATAACAACAAAGGATTTAGAATATTATGTAAACGAGTTGATAAAGCAGGGACAGGATTTGAGAGGATTGATTCTAATTTTGAAATAAGTTCTACTGAGGATAAAATTCTATCAAACAGCACCACATCTTACAGAGAAATCGTTTGTGAATGATTTTGTCAGTGTGGCAAACACCACTGTTGTCTGAAGAAATTGCCACAACCATTCCAAACTTCAGCAACCACCACCTTGATCAGTCAGCAGCCATATCAAGGCAAGACCCTCCACCAGCAAAACGATGACAACTCACTAAAAGCTCAGATGATATTAGCATTTTTTTAGGAATAAAGTATTTTTTAAGTAAGGCATTTGTTTTTTTAATATAATGTCTTTATACAGTGTAGTGTAAACAGAACTTTTATATGCACTGAGAACCAAAAAAAAATCGTTTGACTGGCTTTACTGTGGTATTTGCTTTATTGTGATGGCCTGGATCTTATATTTCTTAGGTATGCCTATACTGAATCTCCTTAGAAGACATCTCTCTCTAGAGCAAGGGCAAGTTTGTTTTACTGCCTATCATAAATGCTTAAGGTTCCCTATATTCAGGGTAACTCAGCTTTAACTATAACATACATCCATTCTATCTGTAGCATCTAACCAGGTATCATCATGTTACTTTTGTGGGACATGATGGGCAAAGTGAATTGACACATAAAGGATATTCATGATGCTTCTGGGTCATGAGTAATAAAATCACTGGTTACTGAATCAGAAGGTTCATGTTACTTTGTTAAAAGAAAGTGAAACTAATTCTAGGTAAAAGGAAGCTGGAGGGTAGGGTACTTAAAAGAAGCACACACAGAGAGTTCAGAGAATGAAAGAGTTGAGCAGTCAAATCTCATGAAAGGATCTGAGCAGCATGGACACATGGAAGTGTCATTTTCTGATTCTGACAGAATTAATCATTATTAACAAGCCATTTCCTATCCCCTATTTTAAAAACTCAAATTCCTAAAAGAAATTATGATTAGTTTGGTGAGAGGAGGTGGGACCACACATTCCCACCAATCAGACTGAAAGAACCTGTAAATCAGTAATCAATCAATAATTAATCAATAATTAGATCAATAAATAAAAGAGACATCCTCTTCTCTTTAAGCAGAGTTTTTATGTTTTTTTGTTTTTTAAATATTTTATTTATTTATTCTTGAGAGACACAGAGAGAGAGAGAGAGGCAGAAACACAGGCAGACGGAGAAGCAGGATCCATGAAGGGAGCCCAATGCGGAACTCGATCCTGGGACTGCAGGATCACGCCCTGGCCAAAGGCAGGCGCTCAATCGCGGAGCCACCCAGGCATCCCTAAGCAAAAGTTTTTTCTCTTCTGAAGAAACTGCAATTGTCTCTCAGGAGGACAGTGGATGGCACAAAAACTTACTAACACTGACCTGTTTGTTCTGACTACCAGATAACCAAAAACTCAGCTGACTGATAGTAACTCGTGTCCTTCTACCCTAAAATTTTTTCCTATTGCAATTTTTAAGACAACTGTACACTTTATGTGTGGGAAATAAACAAACAATATGATGTACAGACCCCAAAGAAACATGCTCTGCCATTTTATTCTTCTAAAATTTGCATATGCTGTTCCTTTTACCTAAAATCTCTTCTCCATTTTATCCACTACACAAGTTTCTCCTTGCTGAGAAAGTTGCATACAGCTTGTTTCCCCTTGCACAGCTGCTTAAGAATGACCCTGAGCCTGGAACATTTCCTTGCAAAGAAATAAAGAGCCTTCATAGCCTGTGTTGGACACATCTATCTCCTTGGAAATATCCTCCCCTATTCCAGACTTGGTGTGTATTTCTTCATTCTGCTTAAGCATGGGTGTCATATGATAGGTAGCATATGGTATCCACTGCCACATCTGTTCCCAGAAGGTGGGGAGAGAATAGAGTTCACCCTCAGTAGAGAGGGTTGCATGCAGACCATCTCCCTGCATCAGCTGTGGGTGAGACTCACTGGCAATGGCGAATGGACACTCATAGTTGAAGCTGATCTTGCTCTGCTTCTTCTCTTTGTGAGTAAAGTGTTGTTCATTCTCATGTTTGTATGAGTCCTGTCTTCCTTAGCCAACAACTGCAAACCATGCAGTGGGCTGACATCAGGGACTGCTGCTCCTGGTGGCAGCACTGTAAAGCTCTTTGCTGTCCTCCATGCAGAACTCTTCCTCTGAAGGTGATAACAGGTATTGCCTGTTCAACACAACTCATTGTTTGGATATAAGCAAAGCTATCTACCCTGTTCTTTCTGCTCCTAATGTACTTTTACTTACCTGTAGAATCCAGCCTATCTTAACATTATCTGCAATTCTTTGTTTAAATATCTATATCTGATTGTAGATCAACATTTGTTTGGATGCGTCTATATTTTATTTATTATTGTATCACCAATACCTACTCTGTTTCCTGACATTTAAGAGGAGTTAAGCAAAGGCTTGTTATTTACTGAGTTAATAAAGGGACAAATAAATTAGAGGCAGCAAGGTAACAAGGATATCTGGGTATTTCTTGGAAGGTGCTTCCACAATCTCCATTTTGGTTTTGTCTCAACTTATTTTCTCTTTTATCTATCTCTATACTACTCTCTATAACACTGATCTTTTCTTGTTCTTCATAATGTAAGTTTAATACTCAACTCTTCTTGAGAAACTATATTGTCAGATTTTCATTTTAAATGCCAATTTATCCCTTTTCTTTTTTTTTTAATTTATTTTTTATTGGTGTTCAATTTACCAACATACAGAATAACCCCCAGTGCCCGTCACCCATTCACTCCCACCCCCCGCCCTCCTCCCCTTCTACCACCCCTAGTTCGTTTCCCAGAGTTAGCAGTCTTTACGTATCCCTTTTCTAATATTGAGGTATCCTCCATGCTGCTTCCACAGTTCTATTTAATTTCATTCACAAAATTTGGGACTGTATAGGCCTCACTAGAGTTAAGGCCCACGTAGCTTATCTAACCAGTTAGTGGTAGGCTGAGACTTCCAACCCATCACAATACTACCTAAAAAGTTCCTTTTCCACTGTACTAAGTAGTATCCCACAAACTCAAAGAAGTAATCTCTCTTCCCAAATTGCGTAAGTTCAGGCAAAATTGGGAGTTATCCTCTTCATTATATCCATTACAGCAAATGCTCAATATTTCTCCTTGGATTTTTTTTTCTCCTTGGATTTTAATAAGCAGAACAGGAAGCATGTCATTTTAGTAAGTACAATAACACATTCACTACCCATGGAAAACCTGACTCC